>NC_140557.1:7743000-8073000 GCF_057381845.1 Rhamphochromis longiceps | reverse complement strand
TTTTACTTTGTATTTAAAGATGCAGAGGGCACAGGCTTGTTCTCGTAAATAAATTATTCACGATAAAATTTACAGTTATTGTAAATAATATTCATCATCCTGTGAATGGACTACAGATCCACCATCTTAGATACAGTTGGCAACAGTAGTCCTTATTCTGCTCTGCAGCCTCGATTAGCTTCAACGTAGCAGCACATGAAATACATTAGGTTCATAATTTATCGGACAAAGACGCAGGTTTTATGGTTTTTCCTGAAAACCACCACAGGTGAGTTTAAATCAAATAACCATGGTGTGATTTAAGTGCAGTCTTTGAGTCTGCACAACAAAAAGAAAAAGAACGACGTCTTTCAGTCTGCACTGTTTGATTTAAAATCCAACTGTGTCTTTGTTCTACAAATTATGGACCTAACTGCATAAAAGAGGCAGTGCTACTGTTGCCAGTTGTTGTCTGGATGGTGGAGTTGGAGTCTGACAGCTAACAGTTCAATCTATCTGGACCACAGAGAAACACTAGATAGAAAGGAACAGCGTCAGCCAATAATGGGCTAAATTGAATGGATCTTCATTTCACACTGACAGAAAAATAGAGAATAGATTTTAATAAATATTCAGGCAGCTGTCAATATTGCAGGAAAGCAGCAATTTATATCTATGAGAAATATTACAGTGTAACTGTCACATATTGTAAATTAAAGATAAAAAATATACTCTATTATACTACTACTATATATTTTCAGCCTTATAGGAAATATTTTTTCTGTAAATCCCATCTCTTTAAAGTGGATTTATTCTGCTCATTTTCACTTATATAGTTTTATTCTTTTAGAGTAGCTTTGGATTTGATTCTCAGTTGCATCTAATCCTCAGTTTTAGCTCCAGTCTCTTCAAAGCCAGGCTCCAGCTTTCTTCTGATTGGCTATCCTGTGTTTATAAATGGTTTAAACAGCAGGTGGGTGGGGCTTATGCGTCCAGAGGAGAGGAGAACACCTAGTATATACATATTTAGGATATCATTTTTCACTGGCATGATACAGAGCCACAAATATGAAAAAAACTGTCTGATCATGAGCTTTTAGAGGAGTCTTAAGAAACAACAATGTGTAGAACAGAAATGAAAAACACTTTAACAACAACAACAAAAACCTCTAAAAAACATGTTTCTCTTACTGTACCTCATCAGCTATCTGGTCTGCACGTGTCTGCAGATCGGCCAGCTCATTGCGCATGTCCGATTCGTCTGCCATGACGACTGTTGTACTTTGACGTCAAAGAAGAAAAACTAGAAAAATAGAGAGAAGAAGAAGGGGAGAAGCAGGGTTAGTGCACCAACAACACAACAAAATCTATTGCACAAAAGATGCTTTGAACAGCAGACAAATCACAGGGAAGAATCTGATTTCTGAAAGTAAGTTGTTGTTCAAATTAAAAAGCAAAACAAAACAAAGAGACACATGATGCTGTCATTAGTGGGAGTGTTTTTGCTTCAGGACTCAGCCCAAGTTTGAGTGGCCTCTGAGTTGGAAGGATTATCTACAGTGGGGCAAAAAAGTATTTAGTCAGCCACCGATTGTGCAAGTTCCCCCACCTAAAATGATGACAGAGGTCAGTAATTTGCACCAGAGGTACACTTCAACTGTGAGAGACAGAATGTGAAAAAAAAATCCATGAATTCACATGGTAGGATTTGTAAAGAATTTATTCGTAAATCAGGGTGGAAAATAAGTATTTGGTCAATAACAAAAATACAACTCAATACTTTGTAACATAACCTTTGTTGACAATAACAGAGGTCAAACGTTTACTATAGGTCTTTACCAGGTTTGCACACACAGTAGCTGGTATTTTGGCCCATTCCTCCATGCAGATCTTCTCGAGAGCAGTGATGTTTTGGGGCTGTCGCCGAGCAACACGGACTTTCAACTCCCGCCACAGATTTTCTATGGGGTTGAGGTCTGGAGACTGGCTAGGCCACTCCAGGACTTTCAAATGCTTCTTACGGAGCCACTCCTTTGTTGCCCGGGCGGTGTGTTTTGGATCATTGTCATGTTGGGAGACCCAGCCTCGTTTCATCTTCAAAGTTCTCACTGATGGAAGGAGGTTTTGGCTCAAAATCTCACGATACATGGCCCCATTTATTCTGTCCTTAACACGGATCAGTCGTCCTGTCCCCTTGGCAGAAAAACAGCCCCATAGCATGATGTTTCCACCCCCATGCTTCACAGTAGGTATGGTGTTCTTGGGATGCAACTCAGTATTCTTCTTCCTCCAAACACGACGAGTTGAGTTTATACCAAAAAGTTCTACTTTGGTTTCATCTGACCACATGACATTCTCCCAATCCTCTGCTGCATCATCCAGATCGAGGGAGATTATCAGTGGTCTTGTATGTCTTCCATTTTCTGATGATTGCTCCCACAGTTGATTTTTTCACACCAAGCTGCTTGCCTATTGTAGATTCACTCTTCCCAGTCTGGTGCAGGTCTACAATACTTTTCCTGGTGTCCTTCGAAAGCTCTTTGGTCTTGGCCATGGCGGAGTTTGGAGTCTGACTGTTTGAGGCTGTGGACAGGTGTCTTTTATACAGATGATGAGTTCAAACAGGTGCCATTCATACAGGTAACGAGTGGGGGACAGAAAAGCTTCTTACAGAAGACGTTACAGGTCTGTGAGAGCCAGAGATTTTCCTTGTTTGAGGTGACCAAATACTTATTTTCCACCCTGATTTACGAATAAATTCTTTACAAATCCTACCATGTGAATTCATGGATTTTTTTTTCACATTCTGTCTCTCACAGTTGAAGTGTACCTCTGGTGCAAATTACTGACCTCTGTCATCATTTTAAGTGGGGGAACTTGCACAATCGGTGGCTGACTAAATACTTTTTTGCCCCACTGTAACATAGGATTTAATGTTTGAGTAAAAGTATGACTGCAAACTAAAATCCAGCAACATGTTACAAGACATTTACCACAACTACCTTCAACCTGCTGAATACAATTCTTACTGCCAATCAAACACAATAAAAATTACTTAGCACTTAGCTCTCTATCCAAAAAGCAGTTCTGGAGAACCATCCTGGCAGTGCAAAGGCAGGGAAGCACAGACTTAAATTCATTTGATCCAATTCAAATTAAAGCAAGATATCCCATTTACATTTAGTGTTACCATGCAACCTATAAACACACAACCCATCTGCACTGAGAAAACAGCTGAATTCACGATTTAAATATACCGAGATGACGCACGTGGAGGTGTACATGTTAGAACTGAGTGTGAATCTCAGTCACACACACACAGACTGACCACGCTTTGTAAAAAAAAAAAAAGTGTCTCACAAGCTGAAAGGTCACCTTATTCTGCTACTGTCTCCAAACTAAAGTAAGCCAGACAAAGGCACAGGTGTTAGCAGTAATCTTTAATCTCTGCATTGAAAAAAAGAATACAGCCAGCAGCACTGCTTCCCTTGTCCTCGGATGTACCTAGATCCGATCAAACTATGTGCACAATCAAGATGAGTGGAAACTTTTTAATTCCAGAGGTCCAAGGATTATATTTCAGTGTCCACATAGGAATCATGAGAGAACGGAACCTCGGTCTCTCTCTGATACAGGTGCTTTTTACTGACTTTCAGAATTCTGAAGTTAAAGCTTGGCAAAATTAACATTTACCACCTGCACTATAATCCAATTTTAGGGGCAGAAAACAACATATGTGAACTGCTATAACCAGAAAAGTATCATGGAAACACTGCTGTGACGGATGCCGTGAGTTCAAGCCACTACCCTGCTAACCCTGATCTTCTTCCTCTGGAACCAGTGATCATTTAAGATGAACGAGGGAGGAGTGCCATGATGATTCTAGTTAGAAGAAAGAGTCAGGACAGGAGACAGGGGTCTATTTTTGTTGCTCTGATGCACTGCCAGGCAGTTTTTCATACAGCCACACACAGTAGAGCCGGAGGTATGGTTCATGAAAAATATATGTGGCTGTTACTCCGCAGTCTGACAGAGTAAGTCTGCTGCTGGTTGGGACGGCACTGATGAGAGGCTGAGGAGACAAAAGAAACCAGCTCAGATGCTTTTGTTTCCTTCACTCAATTATGCCTGCAATGAGGCAAAGAATCAGGTCTGAGCAGATCTCATTTATAAGTGTAATGAATTTTTGTTTCTACTGCACAAATCACATTGAAGAGATTTTGCTGTGATGAGGCTTGTTGCTGATATATATTTAACCACCCAGCAGCTTTCAATTCAGGATCATTAAAGCTTTATGTAAGCTAATCTACTGCAGCGTAAAGTATAGCAAAGGGACCAACAGACCGTTGGTTTCTGCACTCTATAAAGCTTTGTGGTGGAGGATTTTTATTAGATTACCACTGCAAAATAGCATGTATGCTCATGATTAAAAGTGGAAGTTATTTTTCTACATTGATTGTAAGTCACCATCATTTTCATGTTTTATGACAATGTAAAACTCTGAATTTCTCATAAATTACACAAACGACCAGTTTTTGAGACATTCAAATGAGGTTTTCTGCCATCAATCAAGCATGGTCAGTTAGTGCTGGATGTTTGATAAAATATTGCCTATTTTTGCCCCTCCTTCTGTCTGTCCGCCTCTGCCTCGATCCCAATGGAGTCGTCACAGCCGTTAATAATTGAACATGTGCCGGGAAAAAAAGATGGAACGGAAAGAGAAAAATCAGTCCTTTTCCTCGTTCGTGCTCTGTGCGCGCGCACATGTGTGTGTTGTGTCTGCTCAGCCTTGTATGTAATTTTGCTTTAAAATATTTATGTTGACATTTTACATTTTAGCCATGTGACTAATGCTATAATGGAGAGCTGCTTACACTGAGTGCAACAGCAGAATGAGTTAGTTTACAGATCAACAGCATTACGGGTTATCTTTCAGATTATGAAAAAACCTTGTTGAAGTCACCTTTTATGTGTATTTTTTCAAACTTTTCTAACAGAAATTAGAAAGCCTGCAGTTCTTCTAGGTGTCATTTGAGGCCAAGTCTGAGACAAACTTTATTGCATTAAAAATCATATTAACAGGCTGGTGACAAACAAATAGTTTACCCCGTATTGTTAATTTCCCCTTCATAACAGCTGTGAGTGGGGTGGCAGCTGTCCCAGTCAGTATCTGCTGGGTGTCAACCATTACACTGAGCCAATAAACTGGGCTTCTTTGCTGTTTGTGTACTATCGGTGTCTTTTTTAATTGATTATCTGACTAAAATTAGGTCTTGCTGTGCATCCCAATGTGTGTGTTTGTTTTTTTAATGTTCCTCGACACAAATTTCCCAGTTTTATTTCATATCCCACAAGACATTTTTCATCACTCTGTGCTCACATGTAGCCTACTGATTTGGATTTGGAGTGGTGGGGGAATAAGTTCTCTTGACATTCATGCCAAATACAATGATATTAGTTAAAATACAGGGGCTGCCACTTCTTTCAAAACGTTATATTCCTGGCTGCCACTGTCACTACCAATGACTGTAGAAAACTGTTGTCTACAGTCAATATCACTACAAAAATATATTAAGTCTATCTATAAAATCTATTTCCTACTGAAATGCATTACTTATAAATTCCTGTTCACTAACAATAAAAAAACTGACACTGTAAAAAACATTGTAATGTCACAGTCCTGGGTCTTTGACCTAGAGTTTTGATTTTAACTTTGGATGTTGTATATGTGTACATCACATATTGTATGAGAAGTGTCATATAAACAAAGCCTTTTGTCTTGGGTCCCGTTTTGGCCCTTCCCATTATCAAATACAACACCATTAATCGTCATACTCTGAAGTGAAACATGTCTGAGTGTGTTTACAAACCCTTTGACCAGCAGCAGTACCTGAATTAAACAGTATTATAAGTCGTGTCAGGCCTGTACTCTCACATGTACTCTCAAACATGCTCTATGTTTTCTGTTCCTACTACACTTCAACACATCTACCCCAGTGTAATGTCCACTGTGTTATTGATCAGCCGTTGATTGCTTATCTCTTTGCAGTGGCAGAGCTTCCTGTTTACTCACACATTGCACAGCCTCTTCTACTTCTTTCCTATACTGACTGAGGCCTTTCTCACCCTCCTTCTCAAGCCATCGAAACTTTATAAATTTAAAAACATCTTGTTCATTAATTTTTAATGTTAAAGTACATTTTCATTTAAATACAGTTCAATCATATCGTATTTTTGATACTGAAGTGAATAAACAGTATAAACAGTGTATTGCATGTCCAGCATACAACCATTCATTTTCTAAATCAAAAGGCCGCTGGTGAGCTGGACTTTTTTTTTCCTTTTTTTTCAACCTTGCTTTTTTCTACTTCCCACGATGGGTGAAGATGACCTGCTCCCATAAAATCTTATTGTGAGTTATTACTCATTTTATAAAAATAATAAACCAACTTGTATTTTTGCTGCTGACTCAAAAGGACAGCAACACTCAATTGTTTAGTTCATTCTAGTTCACACAATAGCGACGTTTTTAAAAATGGCAAACCTAGCCAGCTACTTTTGAAGTTTCTTAAACATCATCATTATCACCCCTGTGTATGTGCTCAATACAAAAACAAGTCGCCATTCACAGACTAGCGTGAGATATGAATTTGTAGAATCACATCACCAGCATCTATTGAGACTTGCAGCCAGTCACTTCAGCATCAATAGTGTGAAAACATTCACCCAGTCAACAGAGATGTACACACCGACTCCAAAGAGTAACAGACGCTCAGCACTTATGTGTACATTGCACAGTGCTGTGGCTACAGAATAGGGACACAGTCAGTGTTTAGACTAAAAGGGGAAATTGTTGTTTAGCGGTGGCAGAACATTGACATTCGTGGGCAGCAACGGGCTACCCATAAACCTGCAGAGAGCCTCTGTTGTCAGATGGGGCCGTGTCAACAATATGTGGTAAAACCAGATCAACAATCAAACGACCAACCACGAGCAAGCATCCAGCCATCTGCTGCGACAAGTCAGAGATCATCGGCAGCGTGCAAAAATTATGCAAAATTCTTTAGGTCCTTTTGTTTTCATTTTGGAATTTTTAAAAATGTGGAACTGAGATTGTTTTGAATTCACTGCTTGAGCTGTTCGTGCTGTTGATAAATACGGTTTCATAATCATTACAAGAAAGTAAGGAGCAGCACTCAACTGTAAAAAAAAAAAGAAAAATCAATAATGGATGTTGGTGAAACAGCTTCAAGAACATGTTTGGAAAGCATGAAATAGTAATTATGTGCTTGGGAATATGCTAAGATTAAACGATAGCAGCTTTATTTCTCTTCTCTTTTTTGCCAGAACACTAAAAGAATTTGCATTAAAACTTTTTAAGCGTCTATTACCATGCCAGATGACAGGATAAACGCCCAATTCCATAACAAGTATGACTTAAAGTATATAAGCCTGTGGTGGCAGATACATTGAGACAAAGGTCCAGTATTTCTGACCAGTTTTACTGGGACAAGGGGGACCAGAATTAGCCAGGTGGTTTTTATTTTGAACAGGACTAATGCAAGTACATAGCATGGATAGGAGAATAAACCAGCCTTCACGGAGTAGGCATGATTCTTCAACCAGAAACGAAATCCAGTGTCAAGGAGCAAAAACTAATCGGACATATACAGTAAGCAGTGCTAGCTTGGCAAACTCAGCTAAATGTTTTGTTTATTTGACAGTAACCCACATTTAGAAAGAATTTTTTAATTGTAGCATGAAAAATGACCCTCCCTCTATGACAGTCGCTTGCTCTTTAACACGCCTACTGTATTTCAAAGACACACACACACACCTACAGTTGTCATAACACACGTTCCGGTCATTCCCATCCCCCCTCCCAACCTACGGCCTTGCTGCCTGTCACTCGTCTTGACTGACAGCTGCTGTAAGGCCTGAACTGCCAGGCTCAGCCCATGGAGAGATTACAGTCAGGGGGAAAAGAGGATTTAGTCTCCACTGTTTTCTCTGCTCTCTCTCTCTCATACACACACACACTCGCCTCTCAGTTTGCCGGTAGCTTTCTTTGTTTTGCTTCCTCTTCTTTCAACGCCCTCTGGATGTTTACAGTGTTTGTCCAGGAAAGAGGAAGCATATTTTATAAAAACTTTATAGTATTTACCGTCTTATCTGTAGCTGAATGATGTAATACCTGAACATTTGGTATAATTTACTACACAGGAAAATGGACGGGATCTTTAGCAGAATGAGCATCAAAACTAAATGTAATGGGTGAACATAAAGTTCACTGAAGACACTGAAAGGTCACTGATGAATAATTGATTGATAATATTAATAGCATTAATCCTGAAAGCTGTTGAAGGTAGATGTGGAAACAGGATGAGAGAAGGTTTGAAAATAACAAGGACATGACCTCGATGAGAGAGAGTGTTGATGTTGTGTTTCAGAATCAGACATTTCACATTTTTCATTATAAATATGCAGATGGTCCAAAGAAAAGAGCAGCAACGAAGCTCCAGAAGGAGAATGGATTAGGACTGTCACGATTAACACGCCACTGTGGAGCTCCAGTCGTGGAAGAATCTAGCGACAAATTATTTGAGTCAAAAACAAAGAAAAACAGTTAAAGGACACAAACACAAATCCCACTTTGAAAACCCCGCTTTAAAAGCATCTACCTCTATGAAAAATAAAATGTATTTACTTTGGAAAAATAAACATTTTCATCTAATAAAAACTCAGAGAGATATGACTAGCAAACTGAAGTCCATTCACATGATGAATCATATGTTTTCAGTGAGTTATTGTTTTAATATAATGTGTTTCTCACACGGTGTGCGTGAATCATCTTCAAATCATCTCCTCTGGAGTAAAGTGGAGCACATTTTCATATCTTGCTGATATTAAAACACAAAATGTTGCTGGAGCAAATTACAACAGGCACTTAAGACACACACCAGTGATTATTTATATATTTGCTGAGGTGTGCGCAGGTGAGGCAAAGCAAATAAGCCTTCGTTCATGAGCTGTAACACTCAGATTTAAGGCTGTTCTCTCAGTTGCTGTACAATATGCCTGATATACAGAACACACTGGCGTGCACAGAGGTGCAGGAAAGTTTTGTGTTTCCTTTCACTGATGCTAGTGTGCTTGAGCATTTGTTGTCTTCAAACTATAGACAGTATAAATGTAGGATGTAGGCAGCGTCACATCAACCGTTGCTTTGACACCGTTATAAAGCCTAAATTAGTATTTTCATTTTCACCAATGTTGTGTTTTGAAATTCCTTCTTTGTGACAAATGAGGTGTGGTCTAACTTTAAAGCCACAGGCTTAAAGGAGGATAATCCTCCTTTCTGACTCTTAGAATGACCAAAATTGACAAAATTGACTTTATACTTCTTTGTATCATTTGAAATAAGCAACTGAGTCCCGAAACTCATGAGAAAATGTTTTCAGAGGTTAAAGCTGAGGCCCATTCCACCTAAACTTCTATAGAACGAGAAGTCTTTTTGAACATCAGAGAGAAGGAAAGTTCTCATTTGGCTTCATTTTTCAGACTCAGAAGCTACGTCCATGTTTTATACTCTCTGGGGATGATATATGGGCGACAGCAGTTCCCCAATCACACATGAGTAACATAAATAAAATAAAAATAATAAACTCAACCAACCCTGATAGCTAACGTATCTAAATGGTCAGATTTAATATATATTACCAAAGCTGAACTAAAATTGTTGCTACAAAAAAAAAAACCTCACACAGTGATCAAGCACGGTTAGCATCCCCCTAGTTGCACCCAAGTTTGCTGACATGATCCACTGGCATGTGAGTCGGGGGATCATGTCAACATGTCACTGGAGGAAATGAAAAATGCTGAGGTCAGCTTAACACTGATTCGTCACTCACCATGCTCATCACACAGCAACAAAAATCATCATGTGCTGGCTTGTTTCATATCATATCGTAGCTTCACATCAAAGGCTTCCAAACAAACAATAACTGAGTCACATCTAACAAACACCAACATATAACCGCAAAGAAATTTTTTTAGAAGATGTTAGCACTAGTCTGCAGTAAAGGAACAAAATAAATTTAGATACAACCATAAGTGCACAGTTACACTCTATGCAACATTAACACAGGACAGAATCAGGATTTAAAAAGTGAAGAGGCTCATGTTTAGCATCCAGCAGACTGTCAGTCTGTTGTGACAAACGGCCTCCGTTAGACCGAGTACACCGCCATCAATCAAGTGCCGTGTTCATTGGAGATAAACAATGTTTGTGAAGAAAATAGGACATCAGGACACCGTGGCAGCACTGAATCTGAGAGTCAAGAGAAACGAGGTCAGTCCATCAGTTTGTTGGCTGTATGTTTCTCACAGGCTTATAGAAGCACTAACCTAAACCTGAGATTTATATGTTTATTTATTGTATTTTTAGGATAGCTGCTGCACTTTTCCTTCTCTTTCATATGGGGGATTTTTCAGGTTACTTGGGTTGCTAGTGAAAATGAGCACTTCTGTTCCTATAATCTTCCTTTCTTTGCATAATTGCAATGAAATCTGGATGTGCAGTACTTAATGGCACTGAAATGAAGACTGTGGAGTCACTGGGTTTGTGGAAAGGTTGCAGTTCCGCCCAGCAAGAAAAGATTTCTCACACCTTTTGTTCTCATTACTGCAGAAATCTCTGGTAGTGCACCAGAAGCGCTGAGGGTACCAGAGGTGACATTAGTAATTATGAATAAAGGCAGAAAACAAATCTCTATTGGGATGACATTTAACACCCTCCTGTTCACTCACTCCCTCCTCTATTTGAACCAAACCTGACTTTTTGTATTGTTTCACTTCAGTGCCTCTGGAGCTTCTGCACAGCAGTAGATAAATGAGACTGCAACAAAAAGCTTCATAACACTGACAAAAGTCAGTTTTTATAAAACAGGCATGCGACCAGTTTTTCCTTGTCATTTTCTGTCCTAATAATAATTTGCAGAAACACATCACACAAAAGAAAATGTGTGGGAGAAGGTTAACACTTCTCTAGACCGAGAACCCAAGAAACTGAAAAAAAAAACCCCCACATGTGATGAACAGGACCAAGGACAAGAAGGCGAGCAGCAGTGGAGCAGATACTGCTGCGTTTGTGTGTTAAGGGTGGGACGAAGCAACATCCACCACTTCAAAGCATAACTATGTTTCATTATTTATTGGATGGAGCCAGGTCAATAATGCAACAGCAGTGTGCTACACACATATACTGTGTGTTTACAGGTGCTTTTGCACTCTTTTCCAATCCTAACCTGCTGACACATCATATGTGCAACATGTGAACATCTGGATAAGAAAGATAAGATGCAGAAACACTCATGTAAATACTGCTTTTGATTTTAAGCCAAACAAACCTAACGAAGGAGGGACTGAAAAGTTCATCTCCTGATTGCCACTTTGCAGGTTTACACCTCTTACCTGCTGAAACTCAAATGCAGGTATGTCTTTGCAGCAAACAACATTATAATGTATATGCTTTAATGATAGGCATTGGCAGTTAATGTGTTATATCATTTAGTTTTTATAATGTGTGAAATTCTTTGACTACATTATGCCAAGTCATCCTTGACCTGAAAGATCCTGGAGGTAAAGTGAATAAATACTGTTTACATATGCAGGTGAGCTATTTTTTAGTCAATAAAATATTAGTTAATAACGTTTTTATTGTTGTGCATTGCAAAGCCGTGACATCCGAATCCATGCAGTGGAGGTTTCTCTCCCTCTTCATATAGCTGACTTATTTTGTGTGAATTCCTGAGATGTGACTTCTCTCCAGTTCCTGCCAGTTCCTTTGTTCACATACCTGACATGCATCAACTGATCACCAACGGGCAGTATATGAACCCCAGCTCTTCAACCCTGGACAGTGTTTAGGGAATAAGTTCCTCTCTAGGCTTGCAGTTCTTGTTGTGACCTCTGATGCCCTCAACTCTCTTCTCCAGATTTTCCACCTGCACCTTCCGTGTCTGTTATAGATCCCAGAGGCAAACTACTTGCCCCGCTTCCTCTGTAGTTCAATAAATCAGTGGTTTTTAAAGGTTTTTTTCTCACATGCCCAATATAAGAATCCCAAAAAGCTTGTCTCATTTAAAAAAAAAAATACATTTTTAACAAAGATCTAGTTTTACATCTCGTCTGCTGTTGCTCAGCGCAGTACTAGTGGGGTTCACAGTTTGAGAAACACGGCATGTTTCCTGTTTTGTGGGTTTCAGTGTTCGGACTCAAGAATAATAAAACTGTAGGGGTTCTAAATCCTGTGCAGGCCTATTTGTTTTTAAAAAAAATTTAGGAAATTGGAAAGAGAAATCAATAAACTAATCACTAAATATAAAATCTCAATGTCTATCAAGATCAACATCCATCCTACGCACGGAAAGCTGCGTAACCCTGCAAGGATACTTTTCCATCTTGCGTCAGACAGACTGCTGTTGAGATGAAAAGGCTGATACCTTTCCATTTCACACACACACACTCACAAACACACTCATGCTCAGATACACTTGCATCCATCCCCCGTATGTACTAATGGCTTTTCAAGTTGATTTTCTCTTGGCTGGGCAAAGCTAAAAGTAACTGTAGTGACTCAGGAGCTAAAGTGGCCACTGACACTTGATTTATTACATTATCCATTCTCAGACAACCTTTGTATTACATCAGATAAATCCACACGATAGTGAAGGATCAGGATTTTTACAGTATCACCTGACCCAAACTGATCTGTTGGATAATTTGAAGCTTATGCAGAAACAATGTGTCTGTTATATCGGTACAGACAACAACAAAAAAAATTGCAGAATTCCAGTCATAAAAACCACTCCTGCATAAACACTGTACCACCATGTTGACCTATAAACAATAAATACACGTGCCAAGATGTGACCTGGACAGAGAGCATGATGAGAGCCTGAGGGCTAAACCATTCAGACAGTTCACCCACCCGTTTACGCCTGACTGCTGCTGCTGCATACATGGGCCAACATCAAAACATGCACAAATGCACAGACCGAGCAGCAGCGGCAGCAGCAACCTCTGGGGCTGAAAAACAAAGCCAAAAGAGTTCCTCTGCTGGTTGCTCGAGGCTGTCTCCAAATGTGAGTAAAACCATAGACTCCTTTGGTAAAATATGCAACCTTACTACAGAAATAAGCATGTTTACAACCTGCTACAAAAAGAGTTTGGGTCTCTATAGCTAATTTCTGCACAGGGGTGAATTTTTATACAAGTGCCTTGACTATTCGAGTGTGAGTGTAGATGTAGATATTAGTCAAAGTCCTTAGGCATAAACAAAAGCGCTGTAGTACTACTTATAGTAGAAAGCGCTTTAGTGCTCAAATTGAGTAGAAAGACACAGCGCTTTGTGACTACCTGTCTATGAAAAGCACTTAATAAATAAACTTTACTTACTTACTTACTTACTTATAAGCACCAGTCCAATGGTCTGCTGGCCAGATATCTGCAGAATTATTGAATTCATAGTGGTGTAAAGCACACCCACTCTGGAGTAGTGGAAACACATTCTGCATACTGATAAATAACACCCCTCTACGTGGCAGTTTGATGGATGAGTCTGGGTTTGACAAAAGCTAGAAACATTACCTTCATGACTTCACTGTCCCAGCTGTGACGTTTGGTGGAGGAGGGATAATGGTTTGGGGTTGCATTTGGGGGGCTCGCCTTGGCTCCTTAGTTCCAGTGAATAGAAATCTTAATGTTTCAGCTTAACAAGATATTTTGAACAGTTCTGTGCTTCTAACTTTGTGGGAAAAGTTAGGAGACACTGGAAAATTCACTGGAAAGTCCTCCAAGAAATGTGAATTTAAGATCGGGGCTTGCAAAAGCTCCTGTAGATGTAATGTCAAGGTGGCCCAAAGCAAGGCTTCTAAAAATTAAAGAAATTATGACTTTTAAATTAAAAGGACTCAAAAAAGCAGGATGAATGTCAGTTACTGAGAGAACAGCTTTATAATCAAGCCTCCTGACAACCATCCAGGTTGACCATAGTGGTGGAGTGTGAATGGAACAAGCTGGTGTCCTGCCCAAAGCAACGCCCGCAGTGACAATATGGCTATAACGAATTAACACATTCCCTGTGGAGAGGCAGGATAGACACACAGAGAGAAATCTGCCGTGGAAAATCATTGAGGAAAAGCATAGGAAAATATTAAGACTTGTTATTTTTTTAAAAAGCCACCAAAATGGCTTCATTTCTTATATTTTCCATTTATGCTTCAAAATCAAAGGGATTTATATATTTCTAGATAAACTGTACTGTAACGTGATGACTTCCCAGCCAAACATCAATGACATAAGAGGCAAATGGTCGACCACCTGGCAACAAGCATACAAAAATGCACCTTTTAAGATGCCAGGCTCTGATTTTGACACCTTTAGGAAAGCCAAAACATATGGAGGGGGCAGGTTCCCAGCATTCAGCCATTTTTGTCTCAGCTGAGCAGGGATGATGGAGCAGATTGCAATTCTGATATTTCCTCGTTATATAATCCAAAGTAGAGACAGACAGGCAGAAAGCTGCGGTTCAGATTAACAGAGAAGCAGACTTATGGAAAGACAGACATGAGGAGGCGGAGTAGCTGGTCAGAAAGAAAGTACACATTAAACTTTACATTAACACAGCCGGTTAAACTACTTTGCACAATTAAAGACACATTATTCCAGTAAAACCTTCCACATATTAAGAATAATATATAAAGCATCTACCACGCTCTCCAATTTTATGGCCTTTTAACTTTTACGGAGCGTCACAGTATTGCCAATAAAGTCGGCAGACAGAACAATGCGCAGGCAGGCAAACGTGGCAGTGTCGGACATGCAAGAAATTCAAAGCAATCATCTGTGGCCTCCAGGGATAATCACTGCAAAGCCCCACTGTCCCATTCACTGAGGATAAAACCCACTGGATTAATCTGCAGGCCTACAGAACACACACACACACACTTACATAACACACAGACCACTCTTCCTCTCTTTTGCATGCTTTTCTTTCACTTTGACATTCACAGCCTCTCTCTCACTTCTGCTCTCACAAACACACACAAAACCTAGAGCACACACACACACACATGCGCACACAATCTCCTCTCCTCCATTTCTTCTCTACATGTATACATTCAAATGGACACCTGTCAGTATACGTCTCTGTGCGCACTCATTTAGACATGCAGATTGTTGACAGGCACATATAGAGCTGTATATATTAGGTAAAAACACACTCTTCTGTTTGTACGTGTGACAAATGGGGGAAAAGGATGTAAAAACAGCATGGTTCTCCTCCTGCGTGGACAACAGGATTAGAGTTATCACATGCTTGTGCTAACAACAAAAACATAAACGTCCTTAAAAGATAATCGCGGCTTCTTTGCAAAAGGATTTGTACTTTTGGTGTTGCACCGACTTTAACCTTGCTGTAAGGGTAAAACTGAAGCCATCAAAGGAATCGAGTTACTGCAACTCGATAACGCCATTGTGATCAATAAGAAGGATCATATCACCATTTTGAATGTTTTATAAATGATAATTTGATGAAGCACCAGGATCAAAATACAGAACAAACAACATTAAGTATTTCTTTGTCTATCCTTGATGTCTAACACATGCATAAACTGCATCTCTTATTTAGATATTTGCAAAAATGTAAGAGTTTTAATATGTATTTTAACATTTTTACATCCATATTTACTTGTGAAAAGACGTGTTTTTTTACTGAAACAGATCCACCCATTTCATCGAACATACTGTGATTGGAGGTAAAAGACAAAGGTGCCTTTAAGTTACATTAAGTTGGCCAGACATGAAACAAAGTGTTAAAGAAATGTGCAATAATCTTTAGATATGAAATCTCGTGTTCCGCATTTAGCATTTCAAGTTCTAAACCAGTAATTGCTCTTTGTTGGTGCTACTGCTGCTGGATTCTTTAAAATTAGAAGTGCACAGATTTTGAAATTCTGCATTTACATTTGCCAAGACCAATTTTTTGCTTGTTTGCTTTGTGTTTGTTGTTATTTTGTGTCCGTAGATGCGCCTACCTTAGTTATAATGAGTGGATATTTGAGTTACGGTTGTCTTCCTGTCATCTCAAAATCATCTTCCTATTCTCCTTTGAGCACTGGGATTTTCACCCAGTAAAGTGTGATTATCTGATTTGATGAGGGCAGTTGAACAGGTGTCCCCAACAAACTGGTGAGTGTATATCAGTCTATTTCATCTGTAAATTGTTTTGTATGGTGAAAAGAACTTAAACTGATAAAAACTCACCCTGTTAAAGCTAAACTCTGTAAGCAGCACTCATTCTGACTGACTCAGCTTTAAAAATTAACCCTGCGGGTGCAATCAAAATATACTGGAGGGCTTCTTAAAACATCTGCCCCTCTCAGCCCTAGATTGATAAATGATGTGCTGCCCAAACTAGTTTAAAGAGTGCATGTGTTTATAAAAACCTCACAGGGTAAAATAAAAAAGGGAAGTCATTGCCAGAAGAAGATCCCCGCACTCATTTTATTGCTCAAAGTTAATAAGTGAGATTGTGATCTGGGCGCATAATCACTCGGGTTTGTCTATCATGTGGCAATTTCACAGACGATTGCACTGAAATTTAACAGGAAGGCGTAAAGAGCAAAATGAATAAATAGCAAGGGGAGTACATTTAAGTATCGAATGAAGAGGAAGGAGAGGAAAAGTTTGCTACGCTGTTTGTGGCATGTGTGCGTGTTTGACAGATGTAGCGGGAGACTGGTGGTAATTTCTCACCTCTTTGTGGGCAGGGTGACAGAGTGGTGAGTGATAGGTGCTGTGGGGGAGGATGGGGGATTGATCATGGTGGGGGGCAGGTATGTGCTAATGAAAGCAGGAAGCACTTTCTCACCAGGAAGCTAATTATTTGAGCACCCTGGGTTCATGTTAATCATAACATTTCGGCTCCAGGAAAAGCAAACAGCTGCAATTAACATTTCATCAACCAAACCAGTTACACTTGGTTCACTGTACACCAGCTTTCAGCAAAATCAGGACACAACTGTAGGACACATTTAAGATTTCTTAAGGTGAAAAAACAAAACAAAAGTAAGTTTAATAAACTGAAGAAGAGCAGAATATGTCCAACAATAATCCAGTACATGGAAAAACCAAAACTCAGTGGAATAACTCCAGAAAATAAACCAGGAATCCTACAGGAGCAGACCATAAAGAGAGAAAGTGAAGCAAGTGAAGCAAAGCAACCAGAGACACAAGAAAACATATTATCAAAGTAAAACAGGAAGTAAGGGAGGAAAAAATAGACAAGAAAACACAGGAAGTCCTAGGAAAACATTATTAATTAAATTTAACAAATTGTTAGAAGTAAAGTTCACCTGTTGCAGCTGAGATTGATATTTTTTTTACATGCTGGATGCATTTGCACTCCATAATTTAAAGCAGCAGCAAAACCAAAATACAACATAGGACATAGAATTGACTGGAAGTTGGATATGCTTCAATTAGTCCATGTTGGGTGTGCTGCAGTCATTTCCTGCCCTAATTGAAATATCCACCTGTTTACATCGAGTTACAAACAACACCAGGCTGCCAAAAAAAGACAACACACACACACACACACACACACACACACACACACGTGTTGATCTGCTTAAGAGTCGGCCTGAGCTCTTTGTCCTCTCTGACATTAACACAGGTGCACATGCAGGAAGGGGAGAAAGACTGGAGCAGTTTCTACTTTAACTTGAGTTAAATTCATAATCAAAATTCATAACAAAATTCAACCTTAATGTCGCAACTGCGCAGCTTCAGTCATAGGAGTGACTATTGTACACGTTTTCTCAGACAGGGCCTTAAAAACTAGCATCTTTAAAATAATTATTTCAAAATGCTTATATGCTGACCTCTGATCTTTTTTTTTCTGCTTCTGTTTTTCTTGCACCTGACGCTCCTAACCGAACATCCATCTTTCCCTCATGAAAATGATCTGTTACCATTAACGGCTCCCTGTTCACTGTGTCTGTACGGTCCTCTGGAAAAAGGAAGTGAAGGAAAGGTGAAAAGTCAGACCTCTGGATTAAAACAGATCTGAACCACAAACAGCCTGGCCATTTTATAAAAACAATAAGTGTGATAACGAATGCTGTCTCACTTGTTTCCAGAGCGCAGAAACTAGATTCAGGTATTTTTCACGACTTACTGCTTCAGTTTGCCTCGTTTCACGAATAGATTAACTTCAGATTTTCATTTTTGGGGGGGCACTTTGAGAACAAACGTTTCGCTTTGTGCGTAAAGTGGTTTTCAGCGTGTTTCAGACTCGGGAGCTGTCCAAGGTCCTGAACCTGCACACGGCTTTTCTGTTCAATGGCCAGCTACACCTACAAGCTTTCAGAAAAATGAAAAACAAGATTACACAGTCTGTGTTATCCTGTTGTTTAATCCTTACATAAAACAACCACTCTTCCCCTGTGACAGAAAACAGGAAACAGCCAAAAGTTCAAACAATTCAGCACAGAGTCGCTACAAACACAACAGAAACACCTCAGCAACATGGTCCTCGTTTCCCCTCAGATATCATCACCTCACAAACAAAAAATAACCTAGCAAATATGACGCGTTCTTACAGCTGAGAACTCTGTCACGTCCTGGGACGTATAAACTGCTAAAACCTGAAATCTGGAGAATCATTCAAACTTTAATTATCGCTCTTCTTTTGATTATTCTGTGGGTCAAAATGAGAGGATTAAAAAATCGAATTAAACCGACCTGGTTAAGTTTCTTCGGCTCTTTCTCTTCTTTTTCTTTTGCTGTATGTTTGTACAGGGTGAAGATGTCTGTCCGTCCAGCCGCTCCGTTCAACGGGACTGTCCCCGCCCCCCAACCCCCACGCCCTCCGCTGGATCAGCACCGCCCTCCCCCTTAACTGCCATAGCAAGCGTTAATCTCCGCAGGTCTACTCATCAAACACTTCCTGTTAATGACTCACAAAATAAAACCTGTGAAGGAACTGTGTAGTTACTTTAAGTGAAAACTGTGTATAACGTGACTGGTGTTTGGTCATTAGGAGGTGCATACACAGGAAGTGGTGCTGAAAAAAACTTCCGACATCCCAAGAAATCCAGGACTATTTTTAAAGGTGGCAAAGCAACAACACTACAAGTCGGAAATGTCGAAATATACATGTCATACATAGATTATAGCACAGGGTAAATCCACGAAATGCTTTACTCCTGTTATTGGAAGGAAATATAAGTGAATAATACACATTTCCCTAACATTTGTGAAAGATCCCCGGTTTGATTACATGGGAAGACACAAATTCCTTGAGAGTTGCATTAAGAAGGACGTAAGGCATTAGGCACAAGTCAACCAGGCAGTGCTACCTGCTCTCCTATTAGATAAAATATAAGATATATAGCAACACAGCTACTTCTGACAACAATAATAATAATACTAGGTTTGGTTTTAATTTGACAGTCATGCCACCTGTTTTCCTGTCTCATTGACGCCTCTCACAAAATGGCCGCGCCCTCTGACGTCAGCGGTAACGGATAAAAAGGTAGGTCAGCTGCGCGCTGCCCAAAGCCATGTTGGCTGCAAGCTGCTGTCTTTCTGCATTGATATCAGGCAGAGCTGCAGGCTGATCTGCGCAAACTGCAGATTATTGTCTGTGATCTAAAGTCACGGTGCTTTAGTCCGACTGTTTACTACTTAGAAAGCAGAGTAACTGACAAAGAAAACTTTTTACTGAAGGAACTCAAATGAAAACAATAATAAATGTGAGAAAGAAAAATCTGACAAATCTGACTTTTTTCAGTGCAGGTGATTAATGCGATTTGAGGGATAGATAAGAGAGCATTCAAAGAAAATGTTATTTATTTATAGAATATTTCTGACATAAATCCAAAAGCGTGTAGTTCAAGTTTTTTTCTATTCTTTTTTTTAAAAATTGGTATACAGAAAGATTTTCATGGTTACAAGTATGATGATTTTCTTTCCTACCCTAAATATTTTTTTAATAACCTTACATCCCCTTACATGCAATACATTTCCCATCTCCACTGACCATACTTCCTGTCACAAGCATATCTATCCATGTGTGTTTATATGCACACAGAGCCCAAAAAGCCTCTTGAGATTGTCCTCTGTGTGCTCAGCTGTTTGCCCCTGGAGTCCTTGACTTTACATAATCACACAAAATGCTAAAATGCTTGAAAAGACATGGTGCAGGGGCAACACGTCTTCTTTACTAAAAAGGTCTTTTTAGCTGGAGAAATTGCAGAAATTAGAAGCTTGTTGTTCCTTTTTTAAGATGAAAATTTGCTTGTGTGCACTCTCTTTTTGACAGCTTTTATTTATTGTACTTTAACGGATACGTGGCCTTAGATGACTCACATCTGCAGACGCAAACAGCATACATGCAAGACAAACATTAAGCAGGTAAAAGATGAGAGCCATGGTGCCTTGATTATTTCTGTGACTGTGGAGAGATAACACAGGAGAGGTCCTAATGAGCTGGGGAAAGGAGTGTAAGGTAAAGGCTTAGCAGTGATCAGATCATATCATCTTTCTCCTTGTCAATTCCCACACTGTCAAAAAAAAAACGCATTAAAAAAAATTATGTCACTACGCTTTTCCAAGTGTCCTTTGAGCCAATCAGCCCTTAGGTTCTTTTTCTTTAAATTTGTTGTTTTGTCAAGTAAGTCCTTACTGTGCTCCATCAGCAGCATGTGGTGATCCTACACTAGTCCTTGTCATCTCTCCTAGTTTAATGGATTAATGTCCTTATCGCTCTACTGTCTTCTTCCTCATTATTTACTATTAAAACACTAAAACATTCTCCAGAAATCCAGTTGACCCTCAAGGCCTGAAAGCAGCTGATTAGCAGCAGAATGGATCTATGCAGGTGATGGATTGGCTTTCCTCCCTCCCAGTTGATGATCCAATAGCAATAAAGTCAAGAACCCAATAACACTGTGACACCGTGTTGCCACTGATTGAAGCAGTCCTCCTCGAGTGTTTGAAAATGGCTCAGAGTGCAAATTTATGCATAGCACAGAACATCCAGCAAAGAGACATTTCCAAGTGATTACTCTGATGTGTGACAGTTGGGAACTGGCAACTGGCTGTGTCAATTGAATGCATATAATCTGATAAGTATTTAGCTATCATTTACAAAACAGTGACAGGATCCCTGCTGCATAATGTGTTAAGTACTACACGTGTGCTATTGGGACATTTGAATACTGCACTGCACTATTGTTAATCATAAAACCCATGCAGCTACAAAGATATCAACTCATTTTCAGGGTGTATAGTAATCTACACGTGTACCTGAAACTGACCGGCTGAATTTAATGAAACTCAGAGGTGGAGGAGAGGCAAAGGGACAGGTCATTAACTTTTGGATCAGGTCTGAATCCCTTTGTTTATGTGCTATTGTTATGGGGGTTTTTTGTTGTCTTTTCTACCTTTTCGCTTTGAATTACAAACATACTATACTGTGTTGCAACAGTGAACCATGAATTATGCCTAATAGACCTAGAACAAGATTCCAAGTTATCCTCAGGCACATGCTGTTTGACAGCTGAGCAACCACAGCAAACAAGCCGGCTGTGGACAAACATTCTGCTATCAGTGATATTTGGACAATGTTTGTCGCTGGCTTATCAAATACTACAGTCCTGGTACTGATCTCTGTGCAGAAGAACAGATGTTATCTTTGGGAGGAAAGAGCAGTTTTTATTTCACCTAAATCAGCTTCAAATGGAAGTTGGGAACAACTGTAGTTCAGGAGGTAGAGCAGGTAGTCTACTGAGGCTAACCCTAACACCCCACCAACCACCACCTTGGACATAAATGATTGAAATCCTCAGTATCTGTCATTGATGAAGGAAATTGTACAAGTATGACAACCAGATACATTAAAAATGCCAGTATATAATATACAGTGGGGCAAAAAAGTATTTAGTCAGCCACCGATTGTACAAGTTCCCCCACTTAAAATGATTACAGAGGTCAGTAATTTGCACCAGAGGTACACTTCAACTGTGAGAGACAGAATGTGAAAAAAAAATCCATGAATCCACATGGTAGGATTTGTAAAGAATTTATTCGTAAATCAGGGTGGAAAATAAGTATTTGGTCACCTCAAACAAGGAAAATCTCTGGCTCTCACAGACCTGTAACGTCTTCTGTAAGACGCTTTTCTGTCCCCCACTCGTTACCTGTATGAATGGCACCTGTTTGAACTCATCATCTGTATAAAAGACACCTGTCCACAGCCTCAAACAGTCAGACTCCAAACTCCGCCATGGCCAAGACCAAAGAGCTTTCGAAGGACACCAGGAAAAGTATTGTAGACCTGCACCAGACTGGGAAGAGTGAATCTACAATAGGCAAGCAGCTTGGTGTGAAAAAATCAACTGTGGGAGCAATCATCAGAAAATGGAAGACATACAAGACCACTGATAATCTCCCTCGATCTGGGGCTCCACGCAAGATCTCATCCCGTGGGGTCACAATGATCATGAGAACGGTGAGCAAAGATCCCAGAACCACACGGGGGGACCTGGTGAATGACCTGCAGAGAGCTGGGACCAAAGTAACAAAGGTCACCATCAGTAACACACTACAACGGCAGGGAATCAAATCCCGCAGTGCCAGACGTGTTCCGCTGCTGAAGCCAGTGCATGTCCAGGCCCGTCTGAAGTTTGCCAGAGAGCACATGGATGATACAGCAGAGGATTGGGAGAATGTCATGTGGTCAGATGAAACCAAAGTAGAACTTTTTGGTATAAACTCAACTCGTCGTGTTTGGAGGAAGAAGAATACTGAGTTGCATCCCAAGAACACCATACCTACTGTGAAGCATGGGGGTGGAAACATCATGCTATGGGGCTGTTTTTCTGCCAAGGGGACAGGACGACTGATCCGTGTTAAGGACAGAATGAATGGGGCCATGTATCGTGAGATTTTGAGCCAAAACCTCCTTCCATCAGTGAGAACTTTGAAGATGAAACGAGGCTGGGTCTTCCAACATGACAATGATCCAAAACACACCGCCCGGGCAACAAAGGAGTGGCTCCGTAAGAAGCATTTGAAAGTCCTGGAGTGGCCTAGCCAGTCTCCAGACCTCGACCCCATAGAAAATCTGTGGCGGGAGTTGAAAGTCCGTGTTGCTCGGCGACAGCCGCAAAACATCACTGCTCTCGAGAAGATCTGCATGGAGGAATGGGCCAAAATACCAGCTACTGTGTGTGCAAACCTGGTAAAGACCTATAGTAAACGTTTGACCTCTGTTATTGCCAACAAAGGTTATGTTACAAAGTATTGAGTTGTATTTTTGTTATTGACCAAATACTTATTTTCCACCCTGATTTACGAATAAATTCTTTACAAATCCTACCATGTGAATTCATGGATTTTTTTTCCACATTCTGTCTCTCACAGTTGAAGTGTACCTCTGGTGCAAATTACTGACCTCTGTCATCATTTTAGGTGGGGGAACTTGCACAATCGGTGGCTGACTAAATACTTTTTTGCCCCACTGTAATGTGGGTTAAGAAAGTAGATAGTAGGTTTTTTCTTACTTCATGTGAACATACCACATCAGGCTCTGAAAACACCATCTGAGAAATCTTGACTTCTCACAACACCAGTCCATCTGCACAAGGATTCGCAATCTTTTTTGGGGGGGTTAATCCTCCTTTTAAATGTAGGTTTCCTTCAGATTCATCTGAGCTCACATGTTCAATTTGCACTGATGACTTTCTCGTCATGTGTTCCTGCAGTGCTGTGTTTATGTACAAATTCATGAGGCTTTGCTTTGCCTGTGTCTTTATGTGAGCATAAAGTATGGACGAGTGATATTTCCTATGTGCAGGCAGCTGAGATGGAATAGTCCCAGAGGGAGGGCAGAAAGCTGAAGCACCAGTCAGAGAGGATCATGGTATCACATCTGTCTGAACATGTCATCGATCCAGGTAATGGAGCTGCTCCGCTTTCCTCTCAACAACCCTCTGTTATTATGCAGCAGCTACAGATGGACTCATTGCAAAAAATGCAAACGATAAAGAAAATAAGAAATGAAAGGCGGGGTATGCTGCTAGCATGTTCAGCGGGGGATAGCTGGTATATCAGAGGAATAAATAAGGAAAATAAAAGTCTGACTCAGGAGTTAAGCAAAGCTCCCCTGGCATGCTTGGCTCGAGGCTAACTGGCACAAGACCTTCCTGTTGGCCGGATGTTTTTTATATCCCACATAATGGGGAGCCAAAGAGCTCGACTCTCCTGACCTACTGACACAAACAACTGTTATAGCCAAGCAGCTGAACTTTAACTCTAACAAAAAAAGAAAAAAACATGCACTCTTAGTTGTGAAATGCAAAGAGAGGGAAAACAGAAGATTTGAACGTGTTCATGTTTGAAAACTTTCAAGTGGAAAGTGTTTTGGGTGATCTGGGCAGCAATTTCAATCATCTGTAAGGCATCAGTCACATGAAAAAGAACAAAAAATAAATAAAATCTAAACCTGTGTCGTTTTATAGACTGAAGTCTTCCACTACAAACGAAACTAAGAAACAAACTAAGTGAAGTGCTTTATTACAAATAACAATTCTCATTCTCGTATCTTCTCCTAGTGTCTGTTTTTCACTTTTACTTGTTAGCTTAGTTCAAATTACGCAATTAGTTTAGGGAGGGAGGTTCTGGGTTCTGGCGATTGTGTGGCTGACCCAAGGCTACTTCTTTCTATTTCTTTTTCCCAGATCTCCAGACCTTTGAGTTATTGTTGTAAAGGAGAACGGCATGGTGGTGCAGAGGTTGGTGCTTACATGGGTACAGTCAAAAGGCGACTACGGCATGTTTTCTGTTGTGGCTTTAACAACATATTGTAAGACTGACATGATTCTCACAAGCTTCAGACCTGAGTCACATTAAAAGCTGTGTTTTCTCAGACATTTCAGAACTTTATGTAATGGATCTGATAATAGATGCTTCTGTCCTCTCTGCAGTTTTCTTTATGGACAACTGTTATGATGAACTCTCTTTTGTAAGAAAAACACAAATTCAAAGTCAAACATCAGTCAATATTTACTGCCAAACAAAACAAATGATAAATTAGAACTGTACAATATGGTAATAAACATTACACACACACACACATATCAGTTCAACAAGAGAAACACACAGCGCTGCTTGTGTTTAAATCTCTCTTTTTCTTCAGGCAGACAGTCTGTGTCCTTTAAACCCTAAAAAGTGTGAAAATCTGACTTTTTGGTTTGTGTATTTTTTTTTTTTTTTTTTAAACACAGAGTGTGTTATTATAATTCTTGTTATGACAAAAAGACATTGCTGTTAACATATAAAACGGTCAAATCTTAAAAGCTGATATAGAATATAACAAACTTTCTCATAACCTGTCAAATAAATGCGAGTTAGAGGTGTCACGATTACATGTATTGAAAATCCTGATATTTAAAAATGAAATGTAAATATTGTGTCAATGCACAATATGAAAAAACTTTGTTTTGTATGCTTTTGTAGGGTTAAGCATCATAGCATCTCTCGCCATGTCTACGAATTTTGAGTTTAATTAACTGGCCAATAAACAAAGTTAATGAATCTGACTGAAAGCATAAGTACAGAAGTTTCTTTTTCAACCACTCATATTACAATATTATAATGATGAAGTTTAAGTCTGATATCGTGACAGCCCTAACATGAATCCTTGGCTCATTGTCTTTAGTAGGTCTTAGAGTTCACAAAAACTGTGACTAAGAACATGACTTCATGCAGTATGTTGTCTCAAATGTAGATTTTCTATTTTAGACATTCACTTTAATTTCTTCTGAAATTAACACACATCAAACTGATAAACATTCTTTGAACTCACAAACCTTCAAATATTCTTCGGTTATCATAAAAACAAAAGCATGCTACAAATGTTAACACCTCAAAGATCACTCTGCAATCAATGAGTCTGCTGCAAAAAGCTTCAGTGGAAAAAAACATCTTATTCCACAAAGATGAAAGTGTTTGTTCTTAAAAGTGCCCAGTTATGAGTGGGTAGTTACCATTTAATGAGCACTACTGTGCACTGCTGCTGACCTCCCCCCCACACAAACAGGAATGCAAAGCTCTGAAATGTTGAGCTTTGTGTTCATCATCTGACCTACCAAACATCTGCATACGCTGCTTCTGTCAGGTTCTTTATCAAGTAGCGAGCCACAGACATTCAAGATCCACAGCTGATGTTATATGTCAGTGTGTGAGTGGGGGAGGGGAGAGAGAAGGAAATGAGATCACCCCTGGAGGTCAAAGGTTCGGAGGCAGTGACTGGAGCAGCAGTAGGCTACAAAACTCACAGTGGTCCTGAACAGGAGAGGAGAAGGACGTAAGTATGCATGTTAAATCCTTCTTCAGGGGGAAACTAAAAAAGACGGTGTGTTTGCCTGACCTGCGGTGCACTCCTGCCAGGGCGGTGTCACGGAGGGGGAAGAGTTTGGGGTAGATGATCGTGAACATGGCTTGGCTGCATCGGTGACAGTGACCGAGGGGGAACTGCAACAGATCCCGCAGGCTCTTTGGGAGGGTGATGGGAGGCAGCAAGCTGAGCTCTAAAAACAGCAGTAAACAAAAAAGGTGCCGTTAAAGTTTGAAGTTATTAAATTATAACCAGCAGGTGTTTTCTAACTTAAGAGTGAACAGTGTCTGCTCACCTGTTGGGCGGCGGTGGTAGATGCGGTGCAGCGTCCTCATAGCCAGCTCCTCCAGGGGAACAACATGTTCTGTCTCTGAGCCCACCACCTTCACTTCAGCTGGCAGGCCAACCAAGGCTTCACTTAATTCCTCACCCAGCATTTCACCAAGTCCACCCTCCAGCGCTTGAGCAGATAAGCCACATCTGCAGGACAACAACACACACAAACAAGTATGCAGCCCATTAAGTCTGCAGTTGTATTTAGTAAAGATGCTACAAACCACCTTTATTTTATACAAGACGTATATCAGTATCCTCCCCTCACATGTGCAGATCTTAAGATGATATGTTAAGACAGTTTCACCACTATGCAGAGGATAATACTTACCACCTCGCTCTTGTCCCAACCAGCCACATTCTATATACATTTAGTATTTACACTTTTCCAACAGTCTGTGGGCTAAATACCAGTTAATTTTCTGGCTAACTTATATCCAACATCATGGAATTGCATTTCTTTTTCACTCTGCTTATCAGCAATGACCTTTATCAGTTGTCTTAAACTGTATCTGTTGAGCTGTTGGGATGGTGTATTACCCGCTGCAGCCGATAACTTTGTTGTACAAGTAGGACGGGAGTCCTTTCAGGTCCACGTTGTTGTCAACAAACACAAACTGCATCTCCCGTGATCTGCCCAGATCTGAAACACACAAAGATTTCAACACCACCTCGCTCATTTTATTGTCACCACTAGAGCAAATAACGGAGGGACAGAGAAGAGGATTCACCGACCCAGTGGTAGGAAAGTCAGCCGGTTAGCTGCCATAGAGAGCTGGTTAAGGCGGTGGAGCCAGCAGAGCTGCCGGGGAACGTGGCTCAGCAGGTTGTGGTCCGCTGTCAGATTCTGTAGTGAGAGACAGCGATGCAGTCGGTCCGGTAGAGACATCAGCTGATTCATCGACACGTCAAGCGTCTCCAAGTCCTGCAGATCACCAATCTCTGCAGGTGTCACAAATATGTGAGAGACGTAAATCTCAGATAAAGCTGCAAAACTTTATTATTTGAATGAAAAAAAGAAAAAAGAAAATCCCAGTTTTGTCAAACTTTTATCAGAAATTTGATTTGTATTTGTTGTTCCTCGCTGGATGCCTTAAAACCAAAGGGTTTCCAAACATCTCAACTAGACATAACATCTTTGTTGACAGGTCTTTTTTTCATCATCTTGGCTAAAGCTGATGTAAGCCCATTATACCCTCCTCTTAGAAGGAGGCAGGAGCCTGTGGGATTTCTAAAGCAAAACGAGAGCATCGCTGCAAAAAGAACAGCAGCACAGTCAAATGATTATATTATTTTCGAACCACAGCTGTAACTGAATATACTCTCTGGTTTTGGTTAAGTATACTTTGATATAGGGCTGGAAGCACTGTTTCTCATCACTACTATTTTTATTTTGCACACACTGTCTCATAGTTAGGATGAAATTCAGTCAACAGAAATTGTGAGACTCTAAAAAGAAATTGTTGGTGTTGTCACTAAGTTCAGGAAACATTCCTGGTAAATCAAGAACCATGGCAAAAAGAAAACAGGCGTTACTGAGAATTTGACTATGGGCACAACAAATAATAATCTAATGGTTTCAAGTTATTGACAAAATCCACGGAAGGTAACTATTTTTATTTATTTTAAAGTATATGAAATTGCACAACCTCCCTTCAGCTTCAGCTACACTACTTACATGCGCCTCGATAATCTGTGTTTAAAAAAAAATTAAAACAACTTTTCTCTCAGGTAGAGCTCTGCTGCTCTCTGCTGGCAATTAAAATATTTACAAGTCGGGAAAACCAAACACGCTGGGAAAAAAAGCAACAGTTCAAAGTGATTTTATGCCAAACATGAAATATAAGTCTTACTCTTACAGAGAAATTGCTGAAGCAGGTAAAAGCATTACCAATACACGTATGTTGTACATGTTTTGCTCTTTTTTTGTAATATTTCAGAGTAAACGATTTTATTCCACTAGTGTTTTGTTTTGAAGCTTTTATGTAAGACAAGTGACAATCAAGAGTTCAAACATGAATACATTAGCCAATCGTGTTGTTGCACTGACACGAGTACAGAGTAGAATTTTATGACAGTTTCCAGCGGACATCCTCCTTCTCTGTGCTCATAAAGACACAGCTAAGCACAGTTTTTTTTTAAGCTTTTCTTGGTTTTCTATAATGTGAATAAGCACATTTTGTTCAATGATCTCATTTAATTAGGTCCTAATGATATAAAAATGTTGCCAATGCATAGTGTAAGTATAACGTTTGTTGTGGGGGAGGGGCAGGGGTTAAATTCTGGTTTGTATCAGATTTCGCAAACATTAAGCATTCAGTTTGTGCTGCTGCAGTGTATGGTTGGCACAAAATCAGAAGGAACATCTGGACTTGCTCCAAGACAAACCACTGGTCTAGGTAGCTGTACTTAAACCGATGCCCCTGAATAAAGGGGCATAAGATAATGTAAAATAATTTAAGCCTCTAAAAGGAAATCTAAAAACAAGACAGACAACTGTTGTGTCTTACCTGGAGGAAGGCATTTGAGCTGGTTATTGGACAGTCTCAGGTGCCGCAAAGACCTCAATCTGCCGATCTCTGGACAGAGAACCTGCAGGGCATTATTGCTCAGGTCTAACGACTGCAGTCTGGCCAAGTTTCCAATAGCTGGGAATGAAACCAATCTTAATATTCAAACAAGTGAATTAAACACTGTTATTAATATTATTGTACTGGACAATGTGCTTACCCTCGGGAATAATGACCAAATTGTTTGAGTGCAAATACCTGAAATGTACAAGCAGACAAGTAAGACAATTACAGCTCTGGTGTTTGCTGCTGAAAACACCTAAATGTGAGAGACAGTTAATCTCATTTAGTGATGCAACATCTGGTGGTTAACTTCACTAGAAACCTCTTGATAAACACAAAACACACCATCAATCTCCGACAGCATGTGTCAACTCTCTGTTGTCATCATTTATAAAACAAAACTTAGTTTAGCAAAATACTTACAGTTCAATGAGATTTGGGAGCTTTTGAGCAAGATTGTCAGGCTGATAAAGACAGAGCAAAAGCAGAAGTAGTTAGAAATTTTCTTTGGGTTTCATAAGTGTCTCATATGGTAAAATGAAAATGCACTGTGTGGATACCAGTGTAGTGAGTGAGTTTCTCTTCATGTAAAGTCTCTCCAGAAACTGCAGGCCTTCATCTTTCAGCAGCTCCACGGGGAAAATGTTCAGGTTTTTGTAGTTAAGAAACAGGTTTTTGTGGCGCTCCTGCTTGGCCATGAATATGGTCTCATGAAGTTCGGTTGCCATTGCTAAGGAGACCTCTCGTCCTCCGGTGGAGGAGCCCTGGCAGTGCCTCCTACCTCTATGGCATCACTGGATCCTGACAGACAAACACATGAGCAGACGTCCTGACAGATATTCCAAGCTGCAATGGCGACATGAGGTGGACCCAGACCACATTAACAGGGGGTTTTCGTGTGATGTGCAACTACAGTTAATGGCTCACGGTTGCATAAAGTAGGAACCTGTTAGTTCATTTAATATTAGACAAAATTAGACGCCAAATGACACACAAGAAAACATAATAAGTAGTAATATCTGTTGTTTTAAACTATTAGCATGACAGCTAACAGGCTGCTACTGTCCAATAACATGAAAACTGTAGTTTACCTCAGCTTTGCAGGGCCATTTTAATCCCCTTTAAACCTCACATATACTCATAACCAGCTTAATGCGCCATATACGATGTCAAAGGTAAACTACCCGTTAACTAGCAAATGGTTGCTAAACAACAACAACCAACCACGGCCAGACGTCAAGGCTAACTCCTTCTTCGTCGTCTTCTTCCTGTGGGGAAGTTTTCGGCGGACTAGACGGAGCGAAGGGGCGTTACTGCCCGCTTCAGGTCATTCGTGTATTTCTATTTCCGTTTTCTCGCGAGATGACACAAAAAGAATGGGCTCTATGGAACTGTAGTCCAAACATGTAAATATTTCAGGATAAACATTTTTGTTCTCAAGTTATTAGTACATTGAAGATATAATAGATATAATATATATGAATTGTAGCTTATACCGACTTGTATATGAGGCTGAACACTAAAGAAGGAGAAAAAGACTTTTGAGACTGTTGGTGGAAAAGTATAGAGAAGGTTGCACTGCGTCTTTGTGGATCGAGAGAAAGCATATGATAGGGTGCTAAGACAGAAACAGTGGTACTACACGAGGTTATCAGGAGTGGCAGAGAAGTATGTGAGAGGGTTGCAGTACATAAATGAGGACAGGAAGACAGCTATGAAGTATAGGTGTGAATGAGAGGGACACAGCCGTAATGGTGAAACTGCAAGGAGCAGAGAAAGTGAAAGCTGATGACTTTAAATACTTGGGGTAAACCGTCCAAAGCAATGGTCTGTGCACAAGAAAGGTAAAGGAGAGTGCAGGTAGGGCAGAGTGGATGGAGAGGAATATCAGGGGTGATTTTTTATCAGGGCTGGACTGGGACAAAAAATCGGCAGAGGCATTTTGACTAGAGACCGCCCCACGAGGTATTATAGGAAAAGCCATAAAGCCTTTGAATGAAAAGAAACGCTGTTGTGACAGTAATGTACACTGTCTTGTTGGTATGTATGTATGAATTCTATACATTTTACACCAGATAAAAACTTTGGTTGTAAGATTCAGATAATTATTTATCAAAAGCTAGACATTTTAAATGAGAATAAGAAAGAAAAGTATTTCTTTGTGCCCCCCTTTCCTTGTCCCCTACTGGCTACCCTGGCAAAACCTTGCTAGACCCGCCCCTGCACAGTTACCAGCTGTCAGCTACATAGAAAATGATTTATTTTGTTATTTGTCTCTCAGAAACAGTTCATAACTTTCCTTCAACTCCTTCATGTCACCTAAAAGGTAAACCTGTTTCTCCATCACCTGTTCAGCTCTGATGATCCACTAAGGACATCTCCTGGTTTCATCTTCATGTTTCCCTCTCACCACATATCCAAACAGATATCATGACCAGCAGCTTTTACAGCTGTGGCTCCAGCAAACATCCGCTGAAACTAGAAAGTAATATTAAATAAATTCTAACATCAGCTGATCAAGCTTAAACGTGCTGCTGTTGTTTAGCGCGACATCTGCTGGTTTCCTCTTTCTGGCGCAAAGTGGGCGATAAACAAACAAGAGAGATGAGACTTGCTTCAGAAAAGCCAATCAGCTGATCATTGATCAGTTCCATGATTGAAGTAGCAACAGGAGAGGGAGGGGGAGAGAATGAGAGAAGAAGAGGCAGTTGTGCAGCAAAGACACAGAATAACTCCAGCTTTGTGTCTTTTTTTCATTCTAGCTGAAGTACAGATCAAATCGCGTCCCTTTTAACCTCAATACGGATACCTCAATACCATTTTCTTCTGTTTGCCTTTGATAAGACTGCTTTGAGAGCCGTTACTCAAGCAAGGAGGAGGATGCATCCAACCTCCTTGGCTGTAATTGGTCCAGCCCAGAGTCAACTGTTACCAATTGGCCAATCCCCCACCTTTCATTGTTTATACCGTTACAAAAACAAACAAACAAACAAACATTGGCCCATAAAAACAAAAATTCACCATCCAGTCCAGCTGTTCCTCAGAGGGACATATCTGAATTAATACTAATAAATGGGACTGATAAATTCTTACTTTGTGGGTTCCCTTCACACAACTAAAAGAAAGTAATAATAAGTAAAACAGTGCTTTGTAAATCTTGTAGCTTATATGTGGGTGTTAACAGAATTTAAAGTGAAAGTAGTTGCAACACTGTCACAGTGATAATATATATGGAGTATGCAATATTAAGGTGTATATGCAGAGATCTGTACAAAAATTGCAAATTTACAGGTTAGGGGTAAATACAGTTCTATTATGTAGTGTATACCTGTGCAGGAACACAGTCATAGGTGAAGAAGGTGTACAGGAGTGGACTGAGCACACAGCCTTGGGGAGTCCCTGTGCTCACTATCTTTGTACCTGTTGTCCTGATACCAACTCTGACTGACTGGGGTGTCAGTTCAAGAGTGAAGAGCTTTTCCACCAGTCTGCTTGGGATGACGGTGTTGAATGCTGAGCTGTAGTCTATAAACAGCATTTGAACATAGGTGTCCTTATTTTTGAGGTGTGAAAGGGGCTGTGTGGATGGCTGCATTAACTGCGTCCTCAGTAGTACGATTGCGCTGATATGCAAATTGCAGAGGGTCTAATGTATCCGGGATGTCTGCTTTGATATGGGACATGACTATCTTCTCAAAACAGTTCATTACAATTGAAGTGAGTGCGATGGGGCGATAGTCATTCAATCAGGTTATGTTGTTTTTCTTGGGGAGGGACACTATAGTGGTAGACATGAAGCATGTGGGCACAGCTGATTGGGTGAGGGACAAGTTGAAAATGTCTGTAAACACCTCAGCCAGCTCTGAAGAGCACACCCTCAAAGTCAGTCACTGTCGCGGGTTAATCCTCCTCAGAACCTTGCATACCTCAGTCGAAGTCACAGTGAGTGAAGAGCTCTGTGCTGCCCCTGCTGGTAGAATCCCTCTGTATCGGTTGGTGTTGAGAGTGTCGAAGCGAGCGTAGAACTCAGCTCATCTGGTAGCGTGTTGCAGCTGGAAATCACTAATGTGTTGCAGGCCCTGCCACATGTGTCAGGAGTCTGAATTGTTGTAGTGTCCTTCCAGCTTCAGACTGTTCTGCCACTTGGCTTCCCTGATGGATCTGCGCAGGTCATATCTGGCCTTTTTGTAGCCCTCTGCGGCACCAGAGGCAAATGCAGTGGAGCGTGCATGCAGCATGGAACATACCTCAGAGTTCAACCGTGTTTTCTGATTTTGGATAGGTTTTGTATCGCTTGGTGGGGACAATATTGTCAATGCATGTGCTGATGCAGCTGGTGACCACTGATGCATATTCCTCTAAATTCACAGAACCGTCCTCTCTTATGGCAGCAGTCTTAAACACACCCCAGTTTGTAGCTTCAGCAGAGAGACGGTGAAATCCTGATCCTAAAACAGGAGAAGGACAGTCTGTCTTTCCCAAAATGGATCTATCCCCAAATTACCTGAAAAATCTAGACAAGGCCATTCTCAAGGATCTTTTCAAAACACATAACTGCAAGGAAAAACGTTTGACTTTTAATCTGAGAGAACAGCTTGATAACATTACTGTCCCAACCTTCACCAAACACCTGTTGGCTTTACCAAAAAGACTACTCAGTGTCTCTGAAAACAGGGAAGAGTACAAGGAAGTTGTGAAAAATTTCACTAAAGATCTGGTAATGCACGCTATGGCTGAAGGAAATGAGACGGCAACATGGCATCCAGATACATCTAAGTTTATTATGCAGAGGGTTTCCCATAAGATCTGGAACAAAATTTTGTCCAAAAACTACAAAATGTCCTCAGAGAACATTTAACAACGCAGCCTGACAGTATACAATGAACTCCATGAAAGGTTGCCTTCTCCAGTACTCTTAATGAGGTCAAGCAACTCAGTGATTGACGAAGTAATCGTCAAAACCTTCCAAAAACATGCCAAGTTGAAGAGCCAAAATGTCATCTTTAGGGCTTTCTCATGCCAGCGCTAAAATGTAACTGAAACGCGCATGCGATTATGTGACAAAACTCTTAAATTGGCGTAAAATATTTATTTAAATTGGGCATCTAAATTTAATTTCTAAATTTAATTTTAAAACCGCCCTCCTTCCCTCATCGCCAGCTGGCCGTGGCAGATGGCCACCCCATTCCAGAGCCTGCTTCTGCCGGAGGTTTCTCTCTTTTAAAAGAGAGTTTTTCCTTCCCACTGTCGCCAAAGTGCTTGCTCATAGGGGGTCGGAGTTTTTGTGTATTAATGTAGGGTTTTGACCTTACAATATAAAGCACCATGAGGGAAGTGTTGTTGTGGTTTGGGAAAACACTGGAGTAGAGCCTCTGCATACAGAGAGCTGTGTGCCTGAGATGGCCATGTTAAACTCACTGACATCACACAGAACCAAGACTAGAAAAAACTGATAAAGAGTACCTGGCGAAGTCTGTGGTCCCCACATGCTTCAAAAGATCCACCATCATCCCTGTGCCCAAGAACAGCAAACCCTCATCCCTGAACGATTACCGGCCAGTTGCAATGACCTCGGTAGTAATGAAGGTGTTTGAGAGGCTGCTGAAGAACATCATCTCCTCCTCCATCCCAGACACCACAGATCCGCTGCAGTTCGCCTACAGATCCAACAGATCCACAGAGGATGCCATCGCCCACGTCCTACACACCACTCTCAGCCACGTGGACAAGAAACAGGGTAACTATGTGCGAATGCTGTTTGTTGATTACAGTTCAGCGTTTAACACAATAGTGCCCTGCAGACTGTTCACAAAGCTGAGGGATCTGGGACTTAACAGCCGTCTGTGTGCATGGGTGTTGGACTTCCTCACTGGCAGAACTCAGGTGGTGAGGGTGGGCAGGTGCTTCTCCAACAGCATCACCATCAACACAGGAGCACCTCAGGGATGTGTCCTCTCGCCACTGCTCTACTCCCTCTACACTTCAGACTGTGTGGCCACCCATGGCTCCAACACCATTGTGAAGTTTGCTGACGACACAGTGGTGTTGGGTGCCATCTCCAACAACGATGAGGCGGCCTACATGGATGAAGTGAAGAATCTGGCATCGTGGTGCCAGGACAACCACCTCCAGCTGAACGTCGGCAAGACCAAGGAGCTGGTGGTGGACTTCAGAAGGAGTCAGCACAGAGACTACAAGCCCATTATCATCAATGGAGCTCCAGTGGAGAGGGTGCAGTCCTTCAAGTATCTTGGTGTCCACATCTCCTCAGACCTGACATGGGCTGCCCACATTCAGGTCCAGACCAAAAGGCTAGGCAGCGCCTGTATCACCTACGACAACTGAGGAAGTTCAGGGTCTCTCCAAAGATCCTCAGGATTTTCTATACAGGCGCTGTGGAGAGCATCCTCACACAGAACATGACATCGTGGTTTGGGAACAGCTGTGTGAAGGACCAAAAAGCTCTCCAGAGAGTGATCCGTACAGCAGAACGCTGCTGCAGGATTGCTCTCCCCCCGCTTCAGGACACCTACACCAGGAGATGCCGGACTAGAGCAGCGCAGATACTGAAGGACCCGTCCCATCCTGGCAACAAACTGTTCCAACTTCTGCAATCTGGTAGAAGGTTCCGCATCATCCGGGCAAGGACAGAGAGACTCAAGAGGAGCTTCTATCCCCAAGCCATCCGTGCCCTAAACACACACACCCGCCCTCTCACATCATCTATAATTGACTGAGTCAGGACTCTTCCAGGCACTCTAAACCAAGGCACAATGTACATTTCAATTCCTTTAATTTTAAATATGTTTATATTGTCTATCCTGTAAATAGTCAGATGTCTATTCATATTAATGTACAGAATTCACCTGCTTGCTGCTACTACTGCACATTCACCCAATGTATATACTACATATATATATATATTAGGGGTGCAACGATACACAAAATTCACGGTTCGGTTCGATACTTTGGTGTCACGGTTCGATATTTTTTCGATACAAAAAAATGTTCATGCCTTTTTAATTTGTCATTTATTAAAATTATAAATATATATTTTAACTCAAAAGTACAGTTTTTAAATTTAACCCTAACCCTTGTGCGCGTTTTTTATTTTGACAGCGAATGCGCACCTGCGGACCACTTATGTGCAGCCCTGGTTATTTAGCTCGTCATATTGCAGCCACAGAAATTCTTTTGTCCATGAAACCATAAAGCTGCATTTTCTTTTTGCCTTATAGTCTGATTTGTCATAACTTCTCCGTTTTGTGGTAAGCTTTTCTTTGGCTGTCACTTCTTCACCCCGACCTGTCTTATTTGGCTCAGCAGAACTAAAATATATATACTGCTACTTTTACACACGGACTCACATAAGCTCAGCGATTCTCTGTGCGATCAACCTCTCACATGTTTAAGCTTGCTGCGGGAGATTTCACTTGTCATGTTTGCATAGTAAGCTAACGATTAATAAGACGATGTCAGAGGAATTGGTGCACAAATTATCATCACTCACAGATCAGTGCTGTCATTGCAAAGTGAAAGCAAAAAAACAAGCGCAAATTCAAACGCGATTTCAATATGTCACATATTGACAGTGGCTCACCGATGCCAATGACATAATTACCCAGCTACATTTCTGAAAGAATGCAAAAGCATTGACATATATTTTTCCTACAATAGCCCGACGGGCAGGGAAGAGATAGATTTTTGTAGCCCGACTGGAAAGATCGCTAGCTCCAGGACGTCAGGCTAGCGATTTTGCAAGCCCTGTATCTGATTGAGGAATCACTCATCTTTGGAAAAGAGAGTTTATTACAGAGAAATGTCTCTTTCCAAAATAAAAGCTATACTATCCGCTTCTTCTGGGCTATATTCTCAGCAGCATATTAAACATATCAGGTCTCCATAAGGAGAATCACGTGCTAACAGCTGTCTAAATGACTCGGCTAAAGTTAGTAGCATGCTTGTTGTTTTTGTCTTTGCACTAGGATGATGTCGGTGTAAATGTGCAGTCATATTCGTTGTGTTCCCACTAGTGCTTTCAGGTTAATCTCGTTGAAATGACCTTAACGCCACAACACGGCAAATCTCCGTTAACGAGCTACCGCCGATCGCCCCGTGCATGGGGCTAGACGGCCAACACGTTAACGAGCTAACTGCGCTAACACACTAGTTCACACCAATGTAATTAAGCATTGCATGGCACATCCAACATACTGTTTTACTTTAGTCCATGACTCGCTTACCTTCAGGGTCATACGTCACATGAAAACCAAAATAATTCCAAACGCCAGATCTGAATGAGAGTGGGGGAGGTCCATCTTGCAAGGAGAGCTTAACTTCTGTCTCGCTAGCTTGCCCTGCGCTCTTCCTCCTGACTATGCTGTCTGTGTTGAGCGCTCAGTGGATCTGCGCTCGACAGTGCAGCCTAGGCGGAGTAGTCGAACGCAGATTCACTGAGCGCTCAACACAGACAGCATCGTCAGAAGGAAAGTTGATAAAATAAATTACAAATGTTGTATTGTTCGATACATATGCGTACGAACCGAAAGCACTGTATCGAACGGTTCAATATCGATACGAATATCGTTGCACCCCTAATATATATATATATATATATATATATATATTTATATGTATGTTTTTATTATTATATGTATATAATGTTCTTCCTCTACACCCCCCCCCCCAATTTTTTTGCACATGTTGAGGAGCGTGTCAGGCTACATTTCACTGTGTGTTATACTTGTATAACTATGCATGTGACAAATAAAGAACCTTGAACCTTGAATAAAGCATTTAGATCCTCCTGAATTGACCTTTTGGCTCACAGGGAATACTTGGATAAAAACTGAATACTGTAATTAACACGGACAGCACATGTGGTTTTGGCAGCTGCATCCAACATCCAGTTTATAGTCACAGGTTACTGTTACCAAATCCTGTTTTTGAAAAATAAGCAACATGCTTCAGCCGTTTATGTTAAACCTGTTATATAAATTCAGCCATATTCGTTCACTGTGCTCATGTTATTGAACTATAAATTAAATACACTGAGATGTTCTACTTATATTTCCTTAAACCTTGACTAGAAATATACAAAATTCATCCCAAATAACATCCGTTCCAACAAAACACGCAGCAAAACAGTTTGCATACATTTTTATTCATCTTAAATCTCCTGTAGAAAAAAAAAAGAATCAGAGAAACAGACATTCTCTTTTCCTTCAGCCAATAATTTTTCCCAGAACTCAGAATATATCGATAACAGGAAAAATTCTTACAACAGCATGTACAAAAGAGAAACCAAAATGAAACCTCAGTCTAACAGATCATTTCAATAAAAACGCAAAAAGTTGGAAGGCTATGAATAATTTACACAAATCAAAAGTACAGGTAACAAAATGACCATCAATGTAACAAAAAAAGGAGAGAAAAAAAATATCGAAATTTGATTTTATGTCGGCTCTGTGAGGTGTTCCAGTGGTAAAAGTGAGGCAAAATTCAGACCACAAACTCCAAAATACCCATCCTGACCACCCAACATGGATTCGTTTCCTGCAGCTGGGCTTACAGAGACCTCCAGTTTGAAGTTATGACCCTGACAGGAGAGGAAGAAGGGTTTAAAAAAAAGAAAAGAAAAACGAGGGAGAGCATTTGACTGATGTGGAAACAGGTCTAGAGGCAAAAGCAACAGCTCTAAAGTCCTGTTATGGCAGTAAAAAAGTTGAAAAAAAAAATCCTCAAATGAAGCAAGTAATAGTTATAGTGAAATCCAGAAGTCACACAACCTTCACTTATCAACATTTCTACGTACCAAATACCTGCTGCAAGTATTGACAGAAAAAAAAAGTCATAAAATGTGTGCCTGCTGAAACCGGTCTATACTGTCCACAGCTAGAAGAAGAAATCACCAGAGAAAGCTCGTTTTAGACTCGGCGGTGCTTCAAAGTGTAATAAAAGGCAGTGAGGGCTTTCACGGATTTAAACTGTCACACTGAAAATGGTGAAACTGGTGGTTGTCAGCCTGCAGTCCTGCATATATGTATCCTTATGTGTTTAAACAAGTTTTAAAACAGCATATAGTAGCAGCATTGTTTTTATAAACTAGAAAAATAAAGTGAATGATTGTCTAACATCTTCAGTGGGCTTTCTAGGTCGGAACCATCATGGCACAGGTCACGTGTGGGATTTAAAAGGTGCGAATTTGGCCTTCAGGTAGACCCAGTTTCATGCACTACTACTAAATTACAGCTATATTTACTTCTCCTCTCTTTGAAAACCCCACTCGACAGTGTTTTTCCAAGCAACAATGGCATCCAGAACTGTACAAATATTAGGGCAACATAATGAAAAAATATATAGTAATTTCTCAATGTGGCCCTAATACACCCATAAAACATTTTTAAGTTGTACTCTTCATTATATTTTTTCATATTAAACGTTAGTAATTTATAGTACCATAAAGAAAGTTTGCATTGTGTGTGTTTTACCAAGCGAATAGGTGGATTTGCCATATAGTGGCTAGCTTAGGTCACAACTTCATCCACCTGATTACAGGATAACCTGAAAAATACAAAAGATAAAAAGGGGGGATTCTACATGCTACTTCGTAACCCTACAATGTGGTGGTGGATTATGTGCAGAGTAGGTGCAAAGGACAGAACTGCCCTTCCTCCATTCTTGTATGCTTGTAGCAGCTCCTCCAGACTTTAGAAAGCCCAAATACAAAAGCCATCGTGGGCCAAACTTCAATAGCAAGATGTTTGATGGTCATGTTTTTCCCCTTGGAACTTTTACCATGTTTCCAGGATGGTTTAGTTTGTGGTTTGGATTTGACCATGTTATTGACAGCATGCAGTGAGATCGTCATTACAGCCAGTCAACTGTAGGTGAGATGTTTTGTTGTTCTGTACATGTAGATAGATTGGGAAAAAAAGAAAAAAAGTGAGGTAGATGGATGGTTGAAGGATTAATAACAAGACCTTCCCCCACAATAGAGAAAAAAACAAAACAAAATGACAACATATCAGAAGGAAAACAAAAATATCTAATGGGGGATTTTTTTTTTTTACAGTGATTTACACTTCACACAAAAAGGACATAAATAACCAAGAAACATTTGGGCAAGGGATACACAAATGCTGCTTTCAGAGGCAAATAAACCTTTAAAAATCTTTCTATGTGGTCCACTCTGATCATACATTATGGTTTTTCTTCAGTAAATCTTCATAAAGAATACCATTAAGATTTATTCTCAAAGAGAAGGGCCTCAATACTTGTTCCTTTTATAAATCCTTTTAGTGTCACCTGTGACATCTTAATGTTCCCAAAGGAAAAAAAAAACCTCTCAATGCTATAAGATTAATTTTCACCCATGTCTCAGCCCAATCTTCTACAAACACACGTTTATATGTTGAAAAAAGATAAATAATATGGGTTACTCTAGCAGCCTAAAGAAAACCACCCCTGATGAAGAGACAGAAGTTGATTAGAAGAAGGTGAAAGTATCCCACAGACAGGTTTCTGTACTCGCCTGAAATACATAAATTATGTTTTGCATTGTACTCTTAAGGTTTGCACACGGCACTAACACAGAGCCCTGAAACTGACAAAAATGCAGTATCAGAAAAAAAGAAATGTGAGTTCACATAATACTGTTAGCTAAATGATTACAATGCGGACTAAAAAGAACATTTTATACATCCTTTTATCTTTTATTGCCCGAGATTTTGGGAGGGTTTTGGCACACATTTAATGATTAATCTGGTCATTAATTACTTTTTCAGGACTTTTATGCATGTGTGGGGATCATCTGACAGAGCTGCTAGCCACTTAGCTACAGCTAACCTTTTTTCCCCCCAACTAAACTAGCATGAGGACCATTTCTGGTACAAATATCCAATTTTTAACACAATTATCTTCATATTCGGCTCTTGTTTTTTACCATGAATTAGGGCATATTATGGCAGCATATGATTTAATGAACACTTTTCTTTCATAATAAACCAGAACAAAAAAAAGGTATAACTAGCATGAGCCAGCAAGAAAATGTGTTAATATTTTCTTGCTGGGTAAAATGCTTCAGGTAAAAATGTAAACTGTACTTATCACCTGTATAGTTGGTAACAAATAAAGGAGTAATTAAAGTAAGTAACTTAATTTTTACTCTGGAGTTTGTTTTATAATAAGTTAGCTTGGGTGAACCAGGTGGCTCAGGTAGATAACTAGGATTAGCTCACCCCGACGCCACTGCGTGCCCCCTTTTAGTGTATTCTTGCTGCTAGGTGGCTAAAAGGCACTAAACAAACAGCAAGTGTGCACAAACCCTCCAAAAAAAAGGGGGAAACTAAGGTGATGAGCTGGTATAATAGAAGATTATCATAAATTACATATTTCTTTATTTAATATGCCTTCTGAATTATTTAACTAACAGTATTGTTTATCAGTGTTTAATGCTACATTTTGAAATGTCTCACTTCTACATTTTGTCAGTATTAGGTTTCTATACATAAGTGTAAAGGTCAAATCAAACGCAGCCTGACAACCATTCGGTTGTAAAAACACTGCTTTTGAGTATTGTTAAAAAAAGAAAAGCAGTCAGAGAGAATAAGAATGAGACCGAGGTTTAACACACACCAGGCTGGATGTCTCTGGGTTTTGACAGAACAAGGAAAAAAAAGAAGAAGAAGAAAACAAACGGGAAAGTAGAACAGGATTAAACTTTCCTCTTTGACCTGAGATTTAGTTGGGACACCTGGCCTCTTAAGAGTGATAATGATGGGTAGAAGCGGTTTAGTCCAAACCATAGAGGACTGATGCAAAAGGGTCCCGAGAGAGTACAAGAACACCGATGGTCGTCGCACCCCATCGCTGTCCCCTAATTAGATGGGAGGGGAAGTGTTTCAAAACACAAGGCAAATAGTCGTACCTTATACGCAAACACAGAAACGAAACCAGCTCAGATACACTTTACACAGTTACAAGCATTAAAAAAAAAAAAGGACTGTAGTTGAAACGTTCGTAGATCCAACCTGAAGGAGTTTTTTTTTCTCTTTTTAATATATAGATATTGACTATATTACAACCACAAAGAGAAATAAGGAATAGCAGCTTCTTTCTGTACACGATGAATGTCTCCAACTGTAGAAAAGTTAGAAAAGTGACACAAACAACTGGTGTGTACATAAATGCTCTGCCCACAGAGAGATGTTGTAAAGGTTGGAGACCGATGACTAGCCTAAAAAAATACCTGTTCGAATACAACAACAAAGACGCCTCTGAACTCTGAGAACCCCGACTGAGAGACGTTGTACAACTCGTGTTTATGTTTGTTTTTCCCATTTACACTTTTTCCATCCGCAGTCCTCGCTTTGAGTTTGTTTGTTTTTTTAATTTTTAATTTTTTTTTGCTTCTTTATGGACTGTATTTGGCGGTTTAACCGTAATGGTACAGCACTTTGTGAAAAGATGTGGCTCAATTTCAGATAATTTCAAAGTCTATAATGTCAGATTTACTGTAGTGTAGCACTGTAGAGGGAAGGTAATATCCCTTTTATTTCAAAATAGTGCAGTAGCAGATTTGTTTTGCTTTAATTTTCAATGGAGTGTGTTGGAGAATTACAGGGCAAAACTGCAGAAGAGAGAATCTGACAAACAGTATAAATTTGGCAATAAATTTGGCAGAGTTGACCTTTCCCCCTCTGGTTGTTTGTTTCAGCGAGTTGGCTGTTGATCCGGCATTACGCTGACACTCAGCCTGCAGAGCAACCACACTACTGAACGACCGACGAGACATGCCAGTCACTCTTAAGAGTTTCTTCTTCATTAGATATGCTTAACGTTTTCACCATAATGCCCGTTCAAAAGCAAACAAAACGCCGCTCGTTTTATATAAAGGCCTATAGATTTTTCTTCTCCCATTTGTAAATACATATAAAAAAGTAACAAATGATGGATTATAAAATAAGTTCAGCCATAAAGAGAGAGAAAGAGATCTCACAAATTATTGATATTTTTCTTATTTGTAGTGTTTTTGATCTTCCCACTCGAGGGCAGTGTCACGTTGGACAGCCAGCTGGTAGAAACCAAAACTTTATGAAAAGGAAAAACAGAAAAAGAAGAACATGTTTGCTCGTCTTCCTGTAAGTCTCACTGAATGGTCACATCCAGCTAGTGGACCACGCGGTTTGCTGTATTTGATTTAAAAAACAAACAAAAAAAAATTCCCCAAAACAACAACAACAAAATTTTTTTTTATTCCATCCACTGAGATGTCCAGCAGATGGAAGGTTTGCAGTCTGGTGGGTTGTCCAATCAGCAGGCAGAGGACTGCGGGAGAGGCATGGCACGCTCATTTTTGCGTCCTCCATTCATGTGCGCGTATGGTGGCAGATCATCCAGAGACGGCCGCATTGTGACGCTCGAGCCCGTCCCGAGCCCCGCCCCCGCTGCGTGCCCCGCCCCCGACAGCCCATTAGCTGCTTGCTGGCTGGAGGGGTGCTTGTCCATGGCAGCTCTCGACGTGCAGGGAGAGGAAGGTGAGCTGGGAGCTAGCGATGGGCCAGGTGGTGCTTCTGAGCTTGGGGAAGGGGGCGTCTGTTGGGGAGCTGGAGTCTGCTGCAGTTGTGTCGATGACGGAACGTCCAGAGGAACATCTTCCATGTTGTCTAGCTTTTCCAGGTGGAGCTGCGGCGCATCGGGGGGCTTGTTATCGGCGCTGTAGAAGAAACTGACATCCCTGAAACACGGGTCCAGCTCATCCTTTATGCTGCTGATGATCTCAACAAAGGATGGACGCATCTTAGGATTGTACTGCCAACACATTCGCATCAGCTCAAACCTGCAAACACACACACACACACACACACACACACACACACACACACACAAATAGGTCAGGTCAGTATTCAGCAACAACATGTCCTCCTGCAGTAATGACCCTATCCAGAGGAACTGTACTTTCCTACCAACAAACCAATATTTACTTTTGCCAAATGTTTGCTTTCTGTTGCTAAAATGGCTGTATGACCCTCGTGCACTCGCTTCTTGTTTATGAAGTGCTGAGCTGATGCTGCCTTCACATGCATCCAGCACAGAGAGCTCTGCAGCCAACCTGATTCTGACAAACAAATTTATGACTCAAGCAGTCATAACTTATCAAACTTACACTGCAGTTTGAGTGGATTAAAGAAGCATCTTAACTTGTTTTAGAGTTGCTGTAAGGTGGACTCCGCTATTTCTAAAATGGTCACTTAAAAAAAATTATACTAATAATTTACACCAATATTTATCTTCTTAGAATCAACGTTTTCTCTTGTGTTTACTGGTACCTGGTAGTATCAAACATGCTACTACAACCAGAAGGGGGCAGTAATGCACCTAAAAGTGTTTTTTTCAGAAGTGGCAGCTCCAGGATGTCAAACTGGGCCTGATTTTTATTTTGTAAAGCAAGAGATGAGGTCCGCTGCAAACCAAACAATTAGGACACAACACATCATTATTAATTAAGGAAGTGCACTAGTAAGACCGTATTTTCTAGATATGCTAATGAATAATATTATTTATAAAATTGTTGCTGTTAGGGAAGAGAGCAAACCCTGGGACTTCACATTTGTTCTCCGCATGACTTCACCATCTGATGCATCCTTCAGTGTTTTCTTGTTGGTTGCCAAATTTGTCTGTGACACTCATGACTCTTTTGATGTGGATTTATACTGCGGCTGTTTCACATTAAGAAGAAACACATCTTAAAGAACACAAGTTCACACACTGAAATATAGATGGGCTGTGAAGGCAATCAGTACTGCAGTTCAGCAAATCCAGAGACCACAGGCTGAAGGGCAGCAGTGCCCCTTCACTGAGCGGATAATTAAAATTAACCAGCAGAGAAGAGGAAAACAGACATGAGAGCATTTTATGTGAATGTGCAGTGTGGAGTTTGTGTGTCTTACAGCATATCGGGACAGTTCTGAGGTTTCTCCAGAAGCCCCCCCTCCATGACAAAACGGAGAACTTGTTCATTAGAGAGACCTTGGTAGGGCTGTTCTGCCAGAGTGGCAATCTCCCACAGCACAACCCCAAATGACCTGTATAGAGGGAAATGGGGAGGGGGGCAAAAAAGTGTGCTTTCCATTATCTTTATGACAATGATGACATATTTTTGGAAGCAGTATACACATAGAATGAAGTCACCATGTGTGTTTTCATGCGTCTGCTTACCAGACATCCGAGTTGGTGGTAAAGACTCCATCTTTCAGGGACTCGGGTGACATCCAACGTACGGGGAGCAAACCTTTACCACCTTTGCGGTAGTAATCTGTCTCATAGATGTCTCTGGTCATGCCAAAATCTACTCACACACACAAACACAAGCGCACACAGACCAAAAGTAAGAAAGTGAAGCAAAAAACAGTCACTTCATTCGATAGAAATGCTTTCAAATTTTTTCTGACTTCTTGGTGTAATTTGAGTGGGTTTGTATTTCATACGGTGGTGCTTTTTACTGGTATTATAACTCTTAAAACAGCATTACATTCACTGCCATCACTTAGGGTGTTTTCACACCTATGGTTTGTTTACTCTGGTCCGAATCAGTTAATCAGTTTGTAAACTTGTAGCTTTTCCCTGCAGTTTGGTTTGTTTTCACACAGAGAAAAATCCAAGTAAACTCTAAGCAAAGCAAAATGCATGACTACAACCCAGTCCCCTCATTGGCCAGAAGTTTCTGTGGATGGAAGCAACAAAAGCAAATACAGGAAGAAAGTGCTGTGTTCTGGACTATCAGAGAAGAAGGAGAATTTAAGCTCATGTCATGGCTATCTGCTAGCCCGTACAGGCATTAACAGTGCCTTGCCCCATTCAGAATCCAAAGCATTTGTAGTTGGTTCGGATGGGGGTCGGATTACGTTCCCACCATAAACAAACCGCTCTGGAGTTCATTTGGAACTGCACTGAGACCACCTCCTCTAAAGGGTTTCAGCACAGTTGTTTTGGTTCGCTGCCGAGTGCTATTACTGTGCTAGCATCTGCACAAACGAACAGTTCAATTTAAACTGATTAAACACAGAAGATGTGACAACACCCTTAGACAGCACATCACATGAGCCTTAGACATTTTAACAAGGCACATCATTGTAGCTATAACTGTCTAGAAAATAGCTAATGATGCTAGTGGTGTGTTTTCTACTTTACTCTGTAATTGAGTTTACACTTAGTGAGCATACTTCCAGTGACAAGACTCATCCTTTACCTCCGATCTTAACAGTAAAGTCCTCGGCTACCATGCAGTTCCTGGCTGCCAGATCTCGGTGGACAAACTTGTTGGCGTTGAGGTAAGCCATGCCATCAGCAATCTGCCCTGCCATCTGAAGCATCTTCTTCAGAGGAGGGAGAGATAGGCTGGACCACTGTTGCTGGAGACATGAAGGAGAACAAGCGAACATGAATTATCTGACCCACAGGTGATACTCTCTCACTGCACTTAATTACAACATTGCATTACACTGGATAGAGATACAATTAAGTTACTATCATGCAAAAAACCCCTACTGATTAAATATTTAGCTTTGTTTTTATTCAGTACTCATTTTCTGTGGATCACTATGACGACAATTTACTACCTCTTTAGGTCGCAAGGAGCGCAAGTAACTTTTTAGATCTCCTCGGGTCATCAGTTCCATGATAACCAGCGTGGGCTGGCCCTGAGAGACCACTCCCAGGAGACGAACCTGCAACAAACATAGGATGATTCAAACACAGGTAACAAAGGGAACTGATGTAACCATGTGGCCATTTCTTCTTAACTAGTCAGAAAATATGAACTACCCTGATTTCTCCGTAAGATCTGAATTTATGTGAGCACATACCACATGATGACAATTGAACTCCTTCATGACGGAGGCTTCATTGAGGAACTCAATCCGCTCTCTCATGCTGGCCGACTCATTAACAGTCTTAATGGCAACACGCGTCTCTGGTTCGTCTTTGACCACACCTTTGGCTATGCCTTCGTACACCATGCCGAATGACCCTTGGCCAAGCTCCCGGCTCAAGGTGATCTTCTCCCGTGCCACTTCCCACTCATCTGGTACATACACTGCACAGAAAAAGGCATTTTTATGTTAGCAAAAGAAGCGTGATTACTTTCTGATGTGTGCTGCCTATCCACATCCAGTGTTAGCTATTTAACAAAGCAGACAGAGAGATAGTGATATAAAGATTCAATCTTTCAAAAACACATTAGCTAGCCTCGCTCTAGTGGAGAGAGTCCAGCTGACAAATTATTAGTTATTACTGCAGTTGTTTTCTGGTTGATTGTGATTGTTGTACAAGTGTAATATATTTTCATGGCTTTAAATTAGTGATAAATTTGATAAAAACTGGCTGGCTTTGCTCCCTGGCACATTAATGTGCATAGGTTATAAATGTGATTTAAATTCCTATAGGTGTATGGTGGCTGAAGCTGAGGCAGTCTTATTAATAACCACCTGTTAGATTTCCATCTCAGCAGTGCTGATCACAGGTACTTATCAAATGTTTTGTTTTTCAACTAAAGGCCACTGAATGGACGGGAATGCTTAACTTCACTCACTTTCTGCTGCGCTGAAGTACTCTGGGTTCACTGAAGCGTACAGAACTCCATTTCCGAGCCGATCACTGTTCCTGACAAAAAAAAAAATAATTATATATATATATATGTTTACAGACACAGAACAGGGAGCATGCATAAGGGTATAATCATGCACATCAATTTTTTTATTTTACAAAGAATACTAGTAAAATGCAACATTCACTGTTGACACAAGTGAACTTTTGCTTCAGATGCATTTACGCTCCCAGATATACTCGACATTTGTTAGGCATAACAGTGCCTGGATAGAGCAGGAGGCAGCAATGCACAGCTCTCTAGCACTTGATCTTCATACTAAGGAATGGACAGGTTAAAGACTGACTGATTTACAAACTAGAGAAGTTGTTGCAGTGCACGTGTGAAAACAAGTATTGTAGTATTTCAATTAGGAAACCTACTGTGGCTGGCTCAGAAAAAAGAAAAAAAGATTAATAGGCCCTAAAGTAAAATCACAGTATGACAGGTGTTGCTAATTTCTTCTGGAGACTCATTACTTCATATTACTTCAGGTTGTTTTGAGTTCAAATCATGCAAATTTATGATCTTCAGTTCTCTTCAGGATAATTTTGGTATTTCAACATAAACACTAAATATTATAACCCCACATACAACAGGGTGCCAATCACGTAACAGATGGAATTCTAGCTTTATTTGCCACTTAGTTTTATGGACTACAATTGGCAAAAGCATTTTTACTTTGGTTAGTGTGTTGGTTGAGTGACTGTGGATCACAGTGTGACCACACCACCCATTAGTACGTTGTTTAAGTGTTTATTTTGGGGAAGAAAAAGGAAGAAAAGTACATGCCCATATGCCTTTCATTTTGGTTTTTTTCCTGATACAGGGTCGCGTTTCTTTCGGGAAAAGTATGGCATTCTCTTTCTCAGGATAGAGCTTTCGTAGGTGACGAAACACTTCTTGTGCACAAACCTTTTCCTGTTGAGAACAACCATCACTCCAATCAGAAGGCAGATGAAGATGATGATGGAGATGGGAACGAAGATCATGGCGTAGAAGATATTTTCATATCCTGCTAGGTCGAACAGTTTGATTAATATCATTGGTAGTTTTGACGTCATTCAGTTAGAAAACAAAAAGGCACAACATTTTGTTTAAAAAAATGATGCAATCAACTCTAATGATGCATGATCGCATGCGTCTTACTTACGTTCAGCCACATAGAGATCCACAGTTTGTGTCCAGGAGCCATTGCCAGCCAGAGACGTGGCTCTCACTCTGACTGAGTAGTTTCCTGGACTGAGGTTGGACAGCCGAACGCCACGCTGGGCCCGATACATTTGACCAGATACACATTCATGCTTCTCAGTCTGACACACACACACACACACACACACACACACACACACACACACACACACACACACACACACACACACACACACACACACACACACACACACACACACACACACACACACACACACACACACACACACAGAAAAGAGAGCTTATTATGGAGTAAGTTTTACTAAATCCAAATCAAACATCCAAGGGCCTGCTGTTTTTAATTTGTACTGTGCAATAAATAGTAAGGACAGGGTTTAGGGTGCCAGACCCATTCTGCCTCAAGATGAATAAATAATAAGTCTCATGTCTGGTCAGTGGCGTATTTGATTGGTTAGCATGTACTTCTGAGACCCAGCGTTGCCACTGTTTTTATGGCGTTTCTAAAACTTAACTCCTGTTTGTTGGTTCAATCTGTTCTGCATTTAAAATGAGCACATTTTAACATGAGAACACTTCTGCATCACATTCTGTGTGTCAGAACTGACTTCCCAACATTTTCAGAGCATTAGGTTAAACTGAAATTCTGTGTTGTGCAGTGAAGACTAAAGGAATAGTGATCATTTGTTTTTCATTAAAGGGAAAATGAGAGATTATGGCGTTGACTTTGATACTTGCAAACGTGAAATGGCTCTAGCTAAATGACTGGCAGACAGACTGGGTAACATAAAAATCTCTTCTTTAAAGCTCATTTTTATAGACTTGCTTTGATGTCACATCCCTTTTTTGTTTTTCTTTTGTGTTTTTTGTTTGCTATTAGCATCTGTCCCTTTTGCTTTAATGTACTTTGTGAACTTCCTGCCAGTCTTAAAAGTTAGCAGTATTATAAGTATTACTTCAGATTAATCACTTCATACAGAGGAGAAGATGATCTACGAGCAAAAAGAATTCTGAATAAACTACTGAATTTACTGGAAACAAAGGCAGTTTGTCCTACCTCAGCACCCAGTTTAAACTTGATCTCATACATGAGGATAAGTCCGTTGGGACGAGGCGGCGTCGGCCAACGCAGAAACACCCAGTCCTCGTGGCCTTCCCAGGTCACTGGACCCGGGATGTCATCGGCTTTTTCTGGTAAAATCACAGCCAGAGTTTAATTACAATGGGTATCAAAGAAATCACAGCTTGGTCATGTGTGTCCCAGTTGCCTGTAATGTTTCAAAACAAATTGCTGACCTGCAGGCTTGGTTCTGGAGAAGACAAACTCCGCTGCGCTGCAACGTACGACCTGTCGATTGCACGCATGAACATCGATGCGGTAAACCGTAAAAGGCTGCAAGCCAGAGATCTGCAGCTCACGTTCTGTCACTGATTGCTCAATGAATTCAAATTCTTGGTCTGCCGGATCCTGTTCGGGGGTGCTGCTGTTGCCAGCGGCTTGAAGAGGAGGGGCAGTGCTACTGTTGCCGTGCAGGTGGTTGCGGCGGGAGTGAGTAGAGTTGGCGATGCCAAACAGATCTCTGCGGCGACGATCTGCTGGCCTGAAAAGTAGAGTCAGAGGAGAAATTCTAAGTGTGAAACAGGTGGATTTTAAGTGACATTAAGCCCAACCTGAGTGCAATTTTTCATACTTTGGAGCAAGATGTGAAATACTGCGGTAAACCACAAGACGCTGAAACCTGTCTGTCTCCTTTGTTGTTTACTTCTTAGCTCTTTAGGTTTGTGCTGATTCCAGAGTTACTGGAATACTTTGCTCAAACTTGACGTTTTAAGTGATCTGTTTTGTTTTTGTTGCCACTTGGCTTTTGGTTCAGCAGCTCTGATGAAGCATGGTAGGAACACTGTAAACAGAATTACTGAACAGCTCAGTTAATTTTCTAGTTACTAAACTCTTACAGGCAAAGCACACAGTACGTGCCGAAATGTGATATATCAGACCCACTAACACAGCTGAGCAACAAGAGATTACCAAGTAGTTTCCCGCATGTGCCTTTATTTCATAATATTTCATTGGATGGAATACCAGACAATGTTATTGCCAAGGTTTTGTCTCAACCAGAATGAAATATAGACACCTTTTAAATGGCTTTTGAAAATGTATCCTCAATTATATTTCGTCTAACACCAAGAAAGAAATGTTTTCTTTGGCTAATTATAGTTAAACAGTTCCAGCCAATCCATAAAAGACTCTGGTAGGCGTGTAATGATCACATCAGCAGAGTTTACAGATACTGTCCCATTCATGTTGGTTTGCACACATCTGTTAAAGGTAAGCTCAAAACTAAGTGCAGAAAATATGATGACACTTGATGTTTATCTTTAGATGGAAGTACACAAATCCCTTTATTCTGGCCTGGCAAAACACACCAAGAACTAATTATTCCCAATGGACTTGCACATGTGTGTTGAGACATAAAGAAATAATGTGATGCAGATGTCCGAAGTGCAATGCAGCAGGGTGACTACCTATCACTAACCAAATCAAACAGAAGCTGAGCCACTATGCAGGGAAATGAAGAAAAAGTAAATACATTTGTAGGGAAATTTCAAGAAGGATAAAAAAATTATAAAGACTGAATTATCACTCCTCATTAGGCTTGTAACTGCTATGCATAATTATACTGTATAATGACTAAAGACCAAAGGAAGAAACTGATCTCTAACCTGAAAAATTACTCAAATTGTGCATGCATAGATATTTGGTTAGTTCACATAGGGGTAAAAATCAAGTTAAATGTTGCCGTAGCTACACAACGGCTGTGCCACATGGAGAAATAACGATCTTGGGTTAATCACCTTGGTGTGAAAATGGAGTTGTGCAGGAAGTTTTCAAAGACTTTTCGGTAAGAGGCGTCAGCAGCTTCAGCCTCCAGGTCTTCCACTGATTTGGGGCAGGGACAACAGCCTTTACCTGCCCCATCTGGATTTAGTTTAGTTGGCTTTGTCTCCTCTTCCTGGTCTCCCACCCCTATGGCAGCGATCCTAATGGGAATCTTCAACTCTGCAGGAGAAAGAGAAAGATTTGTAGTCCGTTTGTGACTTAATTATTAGCAGCAGGGGTGGCAATGGAAGTTTATGCCTGTGTGTGTGTACCTTTGGAGCAATAATTGTGCTGATAGAGCTCTCGGTCTTCCGCTTGCTGCTGCCATCTTACCAAGTAGTACGTCTGGTTGCCATTCGCTGAGACAGGGGGCGACCAGCGTACCACCAGTTGAGTGGATGAGTTGGAGTACGCTCGCACATCCTGAGGCATGGAGGGTGCTGAGAAGCACAGAGGCATAAACTGATTTCTAACAACTTTTGAGTAAACTCTTTTCTCCTTCAGGCTGCCAGTGCAGATGTGATCGTCTGACATCACAGTGCTGCTATGTCTTTACACTGCAGCTGGACTTATTTAAAGCAGCCTTCCATTTCATCTAATTACTGCAGTATATTACAGTTTGTTTAAATCAGATTTTCTCCATCTCTTTGACTTGCAGCTGTGTTTATTTCAAACAGTCTTCCTCTCCATCTCCTTACAGTATGTTTGGATAAAATCCAGAAATGCTTTAATTCTGACAGAGAAATAATCCACTTCTATTTGCAAAACAAGTAACAACTAAGCATATGCTGTACGGTGGTTTTAAGGTATACCAAACCATTTAGTATAAAAATATACTTCAAGGATATGATTTTCAGTAACATCACAGTTGTTTGCTACTTTTGTTAAACTAATAAGGGAAATAAAGCAGTTGCTAATTCAAACCACCAGAGGTCAGTGACAGTATGGCAGCAGCCAAACAGTAAGGCCAGAAAGCCAGCTGAAAACTGCTATGCATTGGTGGGGATACAGTAATGCCCCTTTGGGATTGTTTAGACCGAACGATAGAGGGGAGTCGAACAACACATATAAAGCTACAATGCAGTGGTGGTGAAAACATGGCCACAGCAGGATACCTGCAATTCTGCAACTAAAGATATGGACAAGGTAAATATGGTTTTTTGGTTTTTTTGACTGATTAGTTTACGATTAGCTTTGGCACTAAAACCAAATGATGAATCTTTATTTTTGGGTTGGGTTAAACGGCACCAGTTGTAGTTTGCACGGTTGCCTCATGGCAAGAAGCTTCCTGGTTAGATTGTGCTGTTTGCTTGTGTTCCCTGTGCGCATGTTGGTTCTCCCTGCATATTCTGGTTTCCTCCTACAGTCCAAAGACGTACGTGTTAGATTAATCGGCGATTCTAAATTGATCGTAGGAATTAATGGTTGTGTGTCACTCTGTGCTGGCCTTAGGATGGACTGGTGACCTGTCCAGGGTGTACACTGCCCTGGACAGATGGTTTTGAAATAGATAACACACTGAAGAATAAAGCAGTATATGAACGTGTGGGTGAAAATGGGGTTTGCAGTGTCTAGCACTGAGAAGTTAATAACACCAGAAAAGTGCTACATAAATGTCATTTTATTTAAATTTCCTTCCCATTTCAGCTGCTTATGTTGAATGAAAACAAAGGCATTACTTGGGGATATTTAGTGTCGGCTTAGTCAAACAACAATTTTGCTCTTTAACTCCCTGGTTATTCTAACGAACAAAAAAGTACTTTCTCCACTTTTAGAGAGAAGAAAGTACAGACTGTAAGAGACTAACTTTTGATCTGTGCTGTTGTGGTGTTTACCTGAGGGGCTGGTGCGGATGTAGACCACCTTGCTCTTGGCTCCTGGCATGTGTCTATCCTCCACTGTGAGTGTGATAGCTTTAACAAAGATAGCATATTGTGTCCACGGCTTCAGGTTGGACAGAAGAACTCCAGGATCTGACTCCTTGTCAGGCCTCAGCTCCACATCCACCATATTCCAGCTGTTGGAGCCACAGCCATCCTGTCCCTCAAACTCTGTGATGTTCTGGTAGGGCCTGGAAGAAAAGGGCGAATTATTAATTTATTACTGTACATCTATTTAATTCATGTGTTTTTTATTACACAAATGAAGAATGTCAGCAAAACACAAAAATCTCATCTTCCTCAAAATAATAGTTAACACAGACAGAAAGACCACATTTCCATCGTGTTTTTTACTTTGCTGTATTTGTTTGTTGCCTGGCCCACCATTTTTAATACATCATGTCTTTGCATCAGTTTTTCCCCTCATTCTTCTGCAACGATTTAACACTTAAATGTCCACTTAAAGTCAGCTCCTAATATTCGCCCAATAGTTGTGGCTGGAAAACCATTAAGTGAGATTTCCTATTGCTGATTCTCTGGACATTTGTGAAACTACGTACCAAGTTAATATAAAACTTGATTAAAGTAAAATTTCCTGTATTTAAAGTCCTGTTAATGTTTCTGAAACCTAACCTCTGACAGTTAACTTAAAACATGTTGGCTGATAAAGTGGTGGGATTAAGATTCAGCTCAGTAACACTCAGCCTGCAGATAAACTAAAATAAACAAAAAACATACGCTTCCTTGTAGTAGACAATGAAGCTGATGAGGTCTCTGTAGTCAGGGGGCCGGTAGCGCTGCCATGTCAGCTTGATCCTTGTGCTGCTGGTGCTGTTAGACTTAAATTTCAGAATAGTGCTTTCACCTATGGAGGGAGCAAAGAGGGGGGGAAAAGCGCTTCAGTATGTGTGCATTAATATGCAGCAATTAGTGTTGACAGAGTGGCGCAGTAAATACTGACATAAGAAGCAGAACAGCATCACGCTCAAAAGAGGTGTTTGCAAACTTCTAGTAAACTAGAGTAACTTCAGCACATGAACTGGACATAGCAATTTAAATGTTTGTGGTTTTCAAACTGAAGCTCATTTTGACCCTTACAGCTGGCTCTGTCGCCGTTGTTTCGGAAATCACTCTCATCAAAGCGGGCCTGGATGCCTGTTTTGTTCCACATTTTGCGGATCTCGGACATGCACAGCTTAGGGTTGGCTCTGAAGTACAGCTTTCCTGTTTTGATGGTCAGATTGTGCTGCTTCCAGTCCCAAAGATACTGTAACTGTTGGTTGTCGAATGCAGAGAAGGCATACATGCTAGAGGGCAGAAAGAGGAGGAGATGAATGGATTACAGTCATCAATATGCTGCTTCGTTCTACATTCATTCGTGTATGTTTATCTATGAGTGTATTGTGTGTATAGTGATTCATGCTAGGCTGAGAGCCAACTTTCCCACCAAGGTTAAGGCCTTATTTTCAGCACGTAATGGAAAACTACACAACATATCCACTAGCGACTTGTCTATTAGGGGAAGCTATGCTAATTGAACAAAATGTAGCTATTTTACTCTTCTCGGTAGATCTCTCTTCTAGCTGGAGGTTTAATGACCCAGTTAGACAGCAGAGGGACTGCTTGACAGCAGGATAAAAATCACCTGGCAAATCCGATTAACCAGGGGCTGACATTTTTTTGTGTGCTGGAGAGGAGGTTTTTTTTTATGATTCTCTGGGTAACACCCAGACATCAAGGAATGACTGTAATGTGGGCCTTGGGACAGTAAGATTCCTGTGAACACAAACAGATGGAGGAGGGAAACGAAGGCCTCTCAATGACCCTGAGAGAACCTTTCCTGGGACTGTTGGAGGTTATACCTCATTCACAAACAAATAACAAACAACTGCACTTGTTCAAGTTTTGTTTAACTTTTTTCACTAAAGATTGAACATCTTGAGGATGTTGGATCACATCATTCTTATATATTAGCTGAAAATGTAGTTACTCAAGAGTTGTGTTTGTTGAGCACTAATTTTTTGTGGTTCCTAGAGTTTTCAAAAGTAAAATGAGAGAGAGAGAACCACTTTTACCTTTACCTTACACTATAAAGCACCTTGAGGCAATGTTTACTGTGAAGTGGCACTAAACTAATAAAACAGAATTGAATAAATGAATAGAACTAATTAATATTCAGGTGAATCCTTGAGAAAAGTACATGAGAAGAAATGAGCTCAGAGTGTCCCAATGCACAAACATCCGTCTCCACTGTAAGGCATTGAGATTAAAACCTTGGCTGTATGTTTATCCACGTAGAGAAGTGTGTGTGTTCTTACTCTTCATGGAGGTTTTCTCCATCGATGTATCTCAGGCTCCGAAGGAATGCAAGGGAGCTCAGTGTGTGCGAGTGTATGATCCGTACGTAACCAGTCACCCTTTGGATCAGACCTGTGAAACTTTCCAGCTCTGCCACCATGTTATCTAAACACACAGACCGTCACAAACACATTCATTTATCTATTGATGCATTTTACCCTTTAGTACTTCATTGCTGGCTTAAAGAGGACTTATTATCATTTTATGCATTTCCTGTCATATATATGCTGTTACAATGATGGATGCTAATTTTTAAACATGGCTAAAATTTCAGTATGTGTACAAGCAATCACCATGAGTGAAAACTATGAAATATAAAATGGGCTAAATGCTCCATTTCAGACGGTTGACTCTATACTGTGTGAAAGTAAGCAGATATATGTAATATGTTTATCTTAGGCACATGGCCAGGACTTATTCCTGGAACAAAATGGACCTTCAGACATATGACTAAACAAGTGTGTTTCATCCAAAAGGTCTGTAGAACCTAATTAACAGAGGTATCAACATTTTCCTGTCATTTCTGGCCATATGATAATCATAAATGCATTAAGCTTGAGAACATTAAGCCCCGCTTACAAAAAACAAACCTGGTTATTTTTCTTTGTTTAAAGTTTAAAACTGCTTTGGAGTGTGTCAGCATTTTTCATATGGGTTAAACCCTGAGACTCTGGCTGTGAGCACAAAAGCTCCACCCACCTACTATTTACAAACCTTCTATTTATGAAGAGAAGCCAATAAGAGCAAAGGTAGCTTAAAGGTAGGGACAGGGGAACTGAACCAGGTTGTTTCAGTCAGTAGATTAAATCACAGGCTGCACAAAGGCCCAAGAGGAGACAAATAAGGATTATTTTGAACTGGAAATTACATTGTTACTGTAAAATAATGTTATTATAGAACCATTTTTAAACTGTTGTAATCCATGACGACAGCTTTCCTGAATGCACAATGAAATATATTCAAATTGTTGAGTTCTCATGTGACTTTCTCAAGTAGCAAAATCTGTGATAACTTCTTTTTGCGTCTGATTTAACGGTGTGAATATAACAGATCTTCATAATGTTCTACACCAGCTCCTCAGGCCTCCCTCACAAAGAAATGCGAGTATTAACAGTCGTATTGCTGTGTTACACCGCAGTACTTACGGCCTCTGCGGATGTTGATTTGCAGGTGGCCTTTGATAACAGTGCAGCCTTTGAGAGATTGAGCAGCAGTCATGGAGTCGATGACCTTCCCATCACATACTTTATCACACAGACCATCACAAGCTGTGCAAAACATACTGGAGACAGACAGAGAGAAAGGCAGGAGACAGTGAATGTACAGCGTCGTTCTTGACAGGCATCTATTTGCCAAACTGGTTTAGCGGGGTTTTCTTTCTTTCTTTTTTAAAATTTCTGTCCCTGAAAGATTTGACGTCAACATTTCACAGAAGCAGCCAAAGCATGTCTAGGTGAAATTCCTCGGCATGCTTAACGGCCTTCACTATTTGGAAGGCCATACAGAGACTATGATGGAGCTAAATTCAATATTAGCAAAGCAACAATAAGCAACAATAAGGAGGGTGTTAAACCAGGCTAAATTCAGGTTGAACAGCAGCTCACCTGTTTGGTGCAGCACGTGTGTACCCAGATGGACATTCAGGCATGCACTCTCCTCCATGGATAACGTATCTGTCAAGGTCGGTAAATTGGGCTTTGGAGCAAAGCTCGGCACTGATGCAGCTCCAGCCCTCGAACTTGTAGGTGCCTGGGGGGCAGTCAGCCATGCAGCGGCCTTGGTAATAGTAATGCACACATGCAGTACATGCTGTGTCACTATCGGGGACTGTGCAGCTGCCCAGACACTGAGGGTGGCAGCACTCGCCGTCTGCTGTGCACGCTCGCAGTGCACACTTCTCTGGGCACCCCACTGTGGAGACAGAAAGAAAGGGGGGTATTTTAGTCAGACAATTTCCCCCAGAAAATAATAAAAACAATAAAAAAACAAAACAAAACATCAGAACATGACATTAATTTTTAGGTACATAGCCTGTAGTTAAAAATTGATTTTCTGCTTTTCAAGAATTCAAAGCACTTTTCAGTGTTTCCTCATACACCTATCCACACAAACTCAAATACATGATGGCAGTGCTGCTGTGCTATCATCATCTTGCTCAAAGGCACTCTGGCCTATGGAGAGGCTGAGGTTCCAACAGCAAACGAGTTGAGTTGATAACATGTTCTATTACTCGAGCCCCAGTGGTCATTTAGTAAAGATGACTACAGATTTAACTGCTCCCTTATACGTTTCCTATGTGAATGTTTTGCACAGATGATGCACATGTAGGTTTGCTGCAGCAGGAAAGATAATCTCACCCTGAAGGCAGACCAAAAAGGTTTTCAAATTTCCAGGTTGTAGCACAATCGTAGAGTGCCATGTGCCATTATTATTTACCTGGCACACTTAAAGAACAACGTAAATCTTTTAATCAACATGAAACAAAAAAGCAAACAAACTTCTTAACAAACAATTGTGAAGAAGAAGAAGAAGACCTCATTAAAACCTCAGCCTGGTTTAAAAGCCAAAAAATAAACACTGTGTTTTAAATAACTTTTAAAATAACTCCAGATGTGAAGGGGGAGTGTGTACCACCATTTAGGAGCAGCTACTGCAAAAGGCCAATATCCTCTATGTTTTAATTTGGACTTTTAAAAATATTTTTGTTTAATATTCTACCGTCACACCATTCAAAATGTAATATTTCGCCCTTAATACCACTACAAACAAGTTAAAATTTTGGAGCAAACAACAACACTGATTTATTCCCATTGATGCAAATCCATATTTAACAACCAAACAGAGCTTGCAGTGAACCTAAAACCATAACACATAAATATAACCAGACAGCCTTCAGTGTGAACATGCCTCTGTTATGACACTACTGGCTTCAGTTCTGAACAAATTATTTGCATTTACCAGTGAATGACTGACAATGCATGCATGCACACCCGCCCAGATTAAAGCTTTTAAATACACCAAGAGCCACATATGAGGTACTCATGCAAGCTGCTTCATATCCAACCAACCACATTTGAATTTTTGTTTTCTTAGTCTTACTATTATAAAAGGCAACCCAACCATGGGGAGCCACAAGCCAGTGTACTCTTCATGCATGTCTCGATCTTGGAAAAATGGGCATTGTTGTGTGAGGAAGAGCATCTACTGTAAAATCTTTGCCAAATCAAACACACAGATTACGAAGAACAAGATTTCCATATAAGATAAGTTGGGGTGACAGAGGAGGACGCTAAGGATAGGGTAAGATTGAGACAGACGATCCACTGTGGCGATCCTTTAAGGAGCAGCCAAAGGAAGTAGTCGTGGTAGTAGTAGTATTCTTAAAATTACAGAATAATGATAATTATAGAATTCTAAAAAGGTGCTTCAGCTGTGCTTTCCTCCCTGATCCACTCCGGATTTTCCAGCCAACAGAGCTACAAATAACTCGTCCAGTTGCTGTGGTGTTCCTCTAAATAAGAGGATATTGTAACTGATGACAGGAAAAAGTGACTGAGGAGTTCCAGAAGAAAAACACCATATTGACATACATATAGAGAGCAGCCACATCTCGTCATGGCCTTTGTCTCTGCAGCGGGGGAATTTAAATGAAGCGTGATAGACAACAAAACACCAAGGCAGCTTATTTGACTAGCTGACACATACCTTTCACCATCACCATCACGCAGCTGAGCAGCAGCAGCCTTTAACCCACCTTTACTGTCGGCAGCTCACTGCTTCAACATGACATAAGCTGATTGGCTCAAACTGACTCTAAACAGTAACGTGTCTGCCACAGAAACAAACACTAACTGCTATGGAAACACTGTAAATCCCTGCTTGAAATTATTTGGTTGTGTGTCCTTTGAGGCATAAACAAAGGGACAGTGATTTCTGAAGCCAAAGAAACTGTAATTTTGATTGTGTCATCCACATAGGTTAGCCAGAGGCTGTTTAAACCAGCACCAAACAACACAAAGCTATAAGAAATGATGTGTTGTTTATAGAATGCTGAGCGATAAAACACTGGAACACGTTTCAACATGCTGCCTCCACCAACTCTGTCAAACAAACCAAAGACAACAGGCCAGAGCAGATGCGTATGGCTACTCCCCTTTATTTATATTTCAATGATTTATCCACAGAGACTTGTTATATTATATTGAAAGATCTGGACACACAGTATATAGCATTACAAGACAGATCGTAGTGGATGATAGCACAGACTAAAACACAAAAGAAAGATTGAACAGATGGTTTTAACCTGTTTATGTTTGTGCTTAAAGAATAAAGATTAGGAAGTTTGTGTTTGGTTCAGGGGTTAATGCTGCATTAATACAATTTCTGAACAACTCTAAGACACTAAAAAGCAGCAACTTACAAAAGCATACCCAAACTGCTGTATTTATTAACTGTTAATCTGCTTTTGATTTTCTTTAAGTATAAGTAGCAGAAAGAATAGCAAAGGTATTCAGGAAAGAGGAAATCAACCAGTACAGGTCGGCTTTTCTGCTTTAATATGATTAAAAACAGAGTGCCATAGTAATTGACAAAATTGTTTATTTTTATTTTTAGATGATCAACCAATCAATTCATTTGACCTTTGGTGCATTTCAATTTCACATTTGAAATGCACCAAAACTACATTTCAACTGTGAAATTACATTCACTTTGGCACTACCTATTGGTTTGTGAAGTCGTGTTTTAAAGCCTCAACACTAACAGACCTGGTACATAAGATGCCTTCATAAAGTGCATTACACATCATTGCTGTATGTCCACGTATTGCTATCCACCCCTTATAGTGACAGCTACAGTGATTCAGAAATGGTTGTCATGAGGGAGTTTAAGTCCATTTTAAAGGAACGAGAGGATAACTCTTTCAGTCAGTGTGACCGTTTTAATGATCAGTTGTTGTATATTTTTCACATGTTTGTACTCGTTTGTATGGACCGTTGTATTTTTTAATTGTTATGTTGTTATGTGTTGTTTGTGTTTTAATTTTTACTGCCATGATGCCAGAGATTTGAATCTCTGAGATTTGCCTGGATAAATAGAGGATTAATAATAAAACATCCAAAAGTGTGGGGGCACTGAAAGACCGGCAGCTCTGCATACAGCAGGAGAGAGGAGGGAGACACTGGAGAATTTATTTACCACGTTCAGAAAGGAAGTACCTTATGCAAAGAGCACTGAATCTTAGATCACATTGTTTAAATGCAATGATAAAAGAGTCAGTCTTCCTTACATGAACATTTAAAACTGTATTAGAGCAAGCTGTTTATTTGTATGTATAAAAGCAGTTAAGAGGCACAGTAGCCTAATATGATGTATTAGATAAAGAGTATTAGGTGTTTCTACAGTAAAGGTAGGGGTCGTTAAACCAGATGGTCCGGCATATTTGATTTGACACAGATTTTACGCATGATGCTCTTCTTGACATAAATCTTCCATTTATCCAAGCTTGGGACGTTCACTAGTAGTACACTAGCTTGTAACCTCCTGAGGCTCGTTTCTCCTCCCAGAATCTAACCAGAGGTCCTTTGCATGCAAAGCAAATGCATTAATCACTACACCAAGCATACACAACTATTCCATGGTATTGAGGACCTGCAGATGATGACCAGGCTTTAAAAAGGTTTTGTTCCAGGGTGAAAACCTGCTTATTTTTATTAGAAAGTCGGACATTTTACCGTAATAGTCTATAGGGAGTGACTCACTTTTGGAGCCAGCTTTAAGTGGCTGCTGGAGGAACTGCAATTCTGCATTTGCTTCATTTTTCAGTTCCAGATGCTGCTGCTTGGTTTTTAGATTAGATTAGATGAAACTTTATTAATCCCTCAGGTGCGTTCCCCCGGGAAATTCAGTAATTTCCATTCAGTTTCAACACGTTTAAACATGAATATCACATCTATTTTTGTTTACAGAATTAGAAATGCGAGACAGAAACAACCAAAAAAAACAAAAAACAAAACAAACAAAAAAACAACAACAACAGTGACCTACAACTTGCAAAAGCTGCCAACTATTTGTTGTTCAGTTTTGTGATTATGATTTTTACCCTTAACACTACTACCGTTTGCATAATTTGCAAATCCTGCATGACCAAATATTGAATACTGACACCATCTAATACAGAAACCTTTCAGTACACTTGCATAGCAAATTCCTAATTATAATGTTAACTAGGGCTGTTCGATATAACGATATATATCGGAGGACGATATGAAAACGTCTATCATTTCATTTTACGCTATCGTTTGTTTCGTGGTGTCGCAAAATCAACTGTTTACGGCAATATTTTTTCATGGTTTTGATGGTCACTGTATAATTTCCTGAAGTTCTCTCTTCCTCTTATATTTAATATAAGCACACTACAGACAGACAAGCCATTGTTTTTATGCGTTGTCGTTAGCAACAACGACGGTAAAACCATCGCGGGGCTCCGCCGTCCGCATGTTTATTTTCCACATAAACCTTTCACAACAAAGCTGAAGATCCTGTTGAGATTTTCCAAAATAAATGGAATCACGTGAAATAGAATGCAGAGTGTTTACGCATGAGAAGCTAAAAAGAGCCGTCAGGTGTTAAAAAAAATAAAGCTTAGAACAGGCTTTCCCCGCAGCACACCGTGTAATAAATACTCAAAGAAAATTGAGGCTGTTTCAACTTATGCAACACTCGACTCCAGGTACACGACGCCCAGCTGAAAACACTTCACACAAGTCGACTGGCCCGAGATTCACAGAATTAGCTGAAAATGTAAAATTTTTGTGATATATATCGTTATCGGGATGATAAATGTCTTATATCGGGATATGAGATTTTGGTCATATCGCACAGCCCTGATGTTAACTTCAAATCAAAAATCAACTACAGAATCCATTTGTCAGTTATTTTAAGTATCACTGGCTAATTTTTCTTATTTGTCATTTACAGGAACACAGGAAGTTCCTGAAAACTGCTGTCTTTCCCCGATTGGCCAGTGACCATGAGATGACCTTCTAGTAGGGCTGGGCGATATGACCCAAAATTCATATCTCGATATTTTTTAGCTGGATGGAGATATAAGATATATATCTCGATATATTTTTTTTTAAGCCATAAAGTAAGAACAAAAAGAGAGTTCTTAGTCAAAGCTGTGTCCCAGATGTCACACAGGCACTTTTATTAACATACAGCACAGATGTACATGAAAAATTACTCAAAATTAAATTATGAGCATTCATTAAATAATCATGCTCCATAAATAAAAGAAAACAAGGTTGTTTTTGTGCTAAACAAAGAGCTCACAATTGTGCAGTCAAAATGTAAACTAAAAGACGCTGAGCGTAATAACAAAGACAGACAGATTTCACAGCAGCTCTATTTCCAAGTTTTACTGCGTGACTGACAGCCTGGAGTTTGAAATCCGCTTCATAACCACGTCTCTTACAGGTGCCATTTATGGTCCTTATACACACACAGTACGGTAATATTACGTTGAAGCACAGTACGTATCACTCCGCGAAGCTCTTCGGTAGCCGTAATGCGCCGACAATCTATCAAGCGGTGCAGCTCCGTAGTTTACCAAAGTCGTACTCAAACATTTGTGACAGATTGCTGAGCGCCGTGTACCACATAAAATCGGTTCGCGGCCATCAAGCACAACCAGAATTCATACATAAGGCGCGCTATCAACTTTTGAGAGAATGAAAGGATTTTAGGGTTAGCGCTGTTAGCTCGTTAGCATGTTTAGCTCGTTAGCACGTTGACGCCGTCCAGCCCCACGCATGGGGCGATGCGCAGTAACTCGTTAACGGAGATTTGCCGTGTCCGTCTTGTCGCTGCCTGCACGTGAAGCGATGGGGTAGGAGGGGGAGTTGTCTTCAGTGAAGGCGAGGCGGAGTAACGTTGCGTAGAGACAAAAGTAGACGAAAGAGAGGCAAACTTGCGGCTCCACAACTATAATTATAACGTAACATAGACTATATCGATATAAAGGATATTGTCACATCTTATATCTCGTATAAAAAAATATCGATATGTTTTAAAAACTCGATATATCGCCCAGCTCTACCTTCTAGCCCATCTCCCAACTGACACAAAAGCCAATCAGAACCTTCAGACTGTGTGGTCCCACCAACCATTCAGCAGGCTGTTTGTGCTCAGCAGGAGGAAACGAGCGCTGCATTTCACAGGCACAAAATGTTCTTTCTCTGCTCACAGCGTCTGCCAGTCCCCGAAAACTCCATCTTGCCCTCTGACCTCTTACAATGGGGTGATGTGAGCTGGAAAGGTGTAATTCTGAAATGCAATAATGTACAGCCTGAGGTCCACTGAGGGTTGGGTGAAAAAAAGAGAGAGTCTCTGCTTAAAGTTTGACTCAAGCTGGGGCTTTTTGCATGCAAACCCCTGAACACAACTCCCTGACTGACCAGTGGCGGGAGGTGGAGAGGTCAGTGGGTGCATACAGTAATGCAGATCAGCATTCAGCTGGACATCTGCAACATAAAGCTTCTCACTTTCAATCCCCCTTACTACACTTTTAGAGACAGGTTGATGCAGCGCTGCAGCACAAGGCAAGGAAAAGGAAACAGGAAGAGAATGAAAACGAGAAAGCGTAAAGGAAAGAAAGAAAAACTGCAGGAGGAGGAAGAGATGGGAGCAAGGTACAGAGTGTGAAGAAGTGAAGTGGTGAAGTGAAGTAGAAAAGGAAGGAATTTAAGATGGAAATGAAGATGTATATTGCATCTTTTTCACACACACATACACACGTAATGCAGCGTCTGTAATCTACACACCACAAATTAACAGATGAGGAAATGAGATCAAGTTTTTCAGCTACAATTTACAGATGTCCTCTAAACACATCACAAGCAGGCAACCATTTTGAAAGCTAAAAGGATCAACTCTATTGCGATTTTTCTGTTGCTGTCCAGAACCAGTGGGCTGAGAGGGGCAGCTTTCTTTGGACCCACTCACCCAAACAACAGGAGAAGGGAAGTTGTTGGTCAGTAAATCAAAACGAGAGAGAGGGGGAAAAAATAAAATAAAATGTCCTGCTATCTTGTGTGAAGCAATTTGAGTTTCAGATCACCAGAGAACAATTAATCTTCAAAAATTCCTACCATTTTTAAGCATTATAATTTGTTTTATTTATTAATCTTTTTTTCTATCCAACATTAACACGATCCCAAAACATCAGTGATGTAGTAGTTAATGCAGAAACAAAACAAGCCAAAACAATTATTGTAAGGTGGGAAGTACAGAAAAAAGGTGATAAGTTTTCTTGTCATTGGTTGATTATGTTGCACAAATTAATGAGTTAAAATCTACTGAGAACAACAAACATGACCTTGACTCTGTGCAAAATTAAATTTCAGTTCATCTAATGATTATTGTGTCAAAGCCTGTCTAACAAAAAAACCGTACACCAAGTAGCCATTCTTGCAAATTATGCACTGTTGGATGACAGATATCTTGCTATCGCCTGAGCTCTTTAGTCCTTCAGTCAAAAGAGCCAGAGAAGATCGAAATGTGATTTTACTTCAAAGTTTTGTTTGGGTTTTTTTTCCTGAATGCAATGTTGGTGATCTACTCTAAACATTTAGCAGACTATTAAAACAAACACTTGAGTTCTTGGTGACCAAGGAATAAAGAAAAGTCAAGTATATGTTCGCTGTGTGGTAATCTGGTTGAATCCTCATTAGCCAGCTGTTCTGAGTGTGTGCTACATATATTTTTTACTGTGGAAAGTTACCAGACACAGCAGAGATATTGTGTGTGTGTGTGTGTGTGTGTGTGTGTGTGTGTGTGTGTGTGTGTGTGTGTGTGTGTGTGTGTGTGTGTGTGTGTGTGTGTGTGTGTTGCTGTACTGGGCTGTATTTGAGTGATGCCAGTATTTCCCCTAACCTCAGAAAACAAGCTGGTTAATAAAATCATGTAAATTATCATGGAAGTGCAGCTGAAAGGAATAAAACTGCAAAAACAATGAATTAACAGTTTGATCAAAACATGCTGATTGCTGGCAAAGGTGGTTCTCGTTGTTATCACAGCATTTGCATGGGAACAGGTTGTGCTTCATATTCCCATTAACCAGTAAGGATTAGTTTGTTTGTTGGCTTGTTTGTTGGGGGTAATTGAGAGTTAAGTGATGGGATGTCAAAAGTTGTTGTAGGCAGTTGTATAGTTGTTAATGTCCATTCGGGGAAATGGTTTACCTTCTCCACTCCGTCATTATAGAGCATTCTGGCTCTGGGAGAAAGATCACTTGTTGTGCGTCAAAAAGCCAATACAGTGCTTCCAGGGAAACAGAAATACCAGCCCAGTGGGAAGGCTGGCTGGGAAACGCACACTAGTCACCACCCTAATGGCGGGAAAATGTCTGGATTTTTGCCTCTACCCCACTACAAGTAAATACCACAGGATCAAACAGTACTTCATTTTACATATCTTGTTGTGCATGCCTGCTAACACTCCTCGGTTTTCCCAATATTTCAAGACCATCTGATCTCAAACTTTATTATGAATGTTAAGGATGCATGCATCAGTAAGCTTCTCATGTTCATAATGGTACCCGAGTTGCCAGATTGTCTATGAAACAGTCTACACACACACACACACACACACACACACACTACAGACAATTTCAATCCATCTGTCAGTGTAACCTGGCAACCACCAACCAGACTCAAACACACCATTTGGAAACTGATTGAATTAGGTCACTATCTTAGCTATTGTTAGACCATTTCAACTGTCATTACATGCACACACATACAGTATGGCTCAACTCACCACTATTTCGTTTAGTAAAGTGGCAGTTGGTAAGATATTCTTCAAATCAAGATTCCAAAACAGAAATGCTGTAAAAACCCAAACAATGCCTCTTTCCAACTGCACAAAATTCCAACCACTTTCATACAGCTTGAACATATTGATGGAAATAGTTGCTCGATGCAAATAAAACAAAATAAATGTATGTAGCATAGTGTCACCAAAATCATTTTGCACATCACTGGTGTCCTGTAGGTTATGCTATCTTCATTTGGGAAAACAGACTTTTACCTGTTTATTTTTATTAGGAAAAAAACTGAATTAGGAATACTGAAAACTTAATTGTTATGTTGTCATCAATGACAAATGACTTTAATGGTATAATGAGTATCTTTTAACAATTACACTGGAAATAAAATGCTTTTATTCAAATCCCTCATCTGACACACCACTGTTTTCTGTATGTTTTTCCCGCTTTAGGTGAATGTGTTACTCGTTCTTTAGGCATATTAAATAATTACCAAGCCACCTTGACTAATACGTTAAGTATAACCAAATGCAAAACTCTGAAAGCCATACACAACAGCTTCAAAGTGGCCACTGAGAAACTGAGGCAACAGATGTTTCCACACTCACTGTTTTCCTCATTTTTTAGGTTTGGTGTGCGTGCAAGCTGTGTGAATCCAGTGAGCGTGGAAGCATCCCCGCCCTTTCTCTCAAGTTCACACACTCCATGGCCTCCCAGTGTGTTCCAGCACTCAGGCTGAATTGGGAAGAACTTGATGATGTACAGAAAACACAACAATCTCGCTGTGTTTCCAGTCTCATACAAAGCATATTCTGTACTGGCCAGACAGACTGTCAGTGTACAGGTTCAGTCAGTGAATCAGTCATTCAGAAAACCAGCCAGTCAAAAGTCTGTGTGTGCTGTCTACAAAAGCAAGAACAAGGGTCTTGATTCATTCAGCCCATTCACAGCTCTACATGGCTGGCCACTATTGTGCTGTTCATCTTTTGAGTCTCCAAGTAGATAACAGACATCACAACTAGCCATCCAGTGGTCAAGTACAAGAGACCTCCAACACATGTGACAACCTGCCTGTCAGTTCAGTCCGACAAACAGGCTGTTCAAAAAGTGCTTAGCGCAATAGAGGAAAACAATGAAGACAGAGCACGCTATTGACCTTAACAGCTGTGTTTGTGTTTGGTCTGCCGACATCCATTAACCATCAATGGAGTTAGAGTTCCTAGAAATGTTTTAGTTGTGCAACTCTAGAGCAATCTTGAGAACATATCTGTCTCAAAGACGAGAGTTGAAGTGAAGGTACAGTCCATAATCAGTTTGTTTACTTACACAAGTTTACCCAAAACATTACCAGGAAGACTTTGGAAAAACCCAAGGCTTAAAATATAAACAGAAAAATATATTAAAATTTTGTACAAATCTAAACAAAAATGCTTTAAAATTGTTTATTGCTTTAGCTGAAGATGAGATCTGATGGACTTTGTTTATCCAAAAAACAGGAAAATGTTTGGCTACACTTAAAAAGTCTATTAAACATACCCTCCACAAAGCAGAATATGCTGATAAAGTGCAGTTTTACAAAATAAAAAGCTTTAAAAAAAAACAAAAAACAACAACAACAACAACAACAACAACCCCAAAACAAACAAACCAACTTTGACAGAGCACCATGTAAAATGGAAATAAAATGCATACATTGATGGAGTAATTAAGACCTAATGAAATCAAATGGCAGATATTTATTTGATTAATTTAAAACCTAAATAGAATTTGTCTTTGTCGGCTCTTTTGTGAAAAACTCATTCACTCAAAATGAAGAATAACATTTCCAAGTTCCTTTAATGACACCATTCGCTCTGAGTACACACAGATCGGGAGCTTTAATTTGCTCAGGAACAGGAATATTAGACGACATGCTGGATTTCTTCCTCCTCCCTCGCTCCTCCTAGTGAGAGGAGTCCCCCCACTGGAGATGTGTGGTCTGAAGCTTCCTGTTGATAATTACAGTCTGTTTGAAAGCAAAACACTAAGAGATCATTATTCCTGTTAGCGATAAAAGGCTAAACTGGATTCTCTTTCTAATTCACACTCTCAACAAGAGTGGATTCACACACATCTGTCAAGACTCTACTGAGAAGAATACATTGCATTAAGTGTCTACTTTGCCCGTGTGGGTGGTGGTACAGGTTAGAGAAATGGGTCAAAAATAAAGAGCTAAAGATTTATTTTGTGTAGCTATGATAAAAACACCTGCAAGATGCACTGGTGAGAAGATGAAATACCAAGCAGGAGGCCCACTTTGAAGGCTTATTAGATACAAGGACGACTATTTATTTTTGTTCAAGGCAGGACTGCAGACCTCTGGAAAGTGATTACAGCAGCATTTATTTTTTTCCCCCCCAATATCTTTTAAAAACAGCTACCTCCATATTTTCCATAGTTTTGAATGTTACTTTTAGACACTAGACATTTCTAGTGTCTAATGACCATTCCACAGGTATAGCCTATCAATGTGCACACGCAACACAGCTCTGTTCATCCAGTGAACACATCCAGTGTTCACTTCATGTGTGCATTATGATTGATGGGAGAGCACATACCATTTCTTTGTAAAAACCTGTTTGGGATGGTCACTAGAGAGAGAGAACATTTTTAAAGAAGGCTTGTGCACAGGCTGTATTACATGGGTGTATGTAAAATCAGGCATGTGTACATAACTGCACAGATGTTCACATGGTCGGTTAAACGAATTATCAAAGCTAGCTCATTAGGTTCTTCTCCGTAAAATGTTTTTTATTGCAAAGTAAGTTTTAACAAATAAATAATTGGGCAATATAACCAGAAGCTTCTCCAGTAAATCTTAAACTTTATTTCATCCTCTTAGACTACAGCTGGCAGTTCTCCACCTGCTGCAGGTTCCAGTTGTGGCCCTACTACCAAACCAGGTGAAGTCCAAGACAGTTAATTTCGAGTATTTTTTTTAAATCCCTGGAGACTCAGTGTTGTAGTGGACAATGTCATTTGCATTTACGCTTGTGTGCTGGGGTGTGTTCAGCAATCTGCCTTCATGAGTGAAACTAAGATGTTTATGTTGGACATGGAGCTCAATATTGATCAACAGTTAACTTTGTGGGAAGGAGAAAATATTTCAGGGTCAACTCTGAGTCTACACCTGGACTGTTTGAGCTATGAAACCAAGAAAACCAACATCTGTCTACATCGACAGAATACTAGCTTTTTATATTATTATAGTAAGCGGGCTTCATACAATTACAACCTGTTACATTTTTTCCACAGAGGTGTTATCCTTGTGTAAATAAACATACTGTGTTTACATACCCCTCGAGCTTGTTGAGGTCTGTGTCGATATGATGTGTAGTTACATTTCATAGGAAGTGCATACCAAACTATACAGTGGGGCAAAAAAGTATTTAGTCAGCCACCGATTGTGCAAGTTCCCCCACCTAAAATGATGACAGAGGTCAGTAATTTGCACCAGAGGTACACTTCAACTGTGAGAGACAGAATGTGTAAAAAAAAAAAAAAATCCATGAATCCACATGGTAGGATTTGTAAAGAATTTATTCGTAAATCAGGGTGGAAAATAAGTATTTGGTCAATAACAAAAATACAACTCAATACTTTGTAACATAACCTTTGTTGGCAATAACAGAGGTCAAACGTTTACTATAGGTCTTTACCAGGTTTGCACACACAGTAGCTGGTATTTTGGCCCATTCCTCCATGCAGATCTTCTCGAGAGCAGTGATGTTTTGGGGCTGTCGCCGAGCAACACGGACTTTCAACTCCCGCCACAGATTTTCTATGGGGTTGAGGTCTGGAGACTGGCTAGGCCACTCCAGGACTTTCAAATGCTTCTTACGGAGCCACTCCTTTGTTGCCCGGGCGGTGTGTTTTGGATCATTGTCATGTTGGAAGACCCAGCCTCGTTTCATCTTCAAAGTTCTCACTGATGGAAGGAGGTTTTGGCTCAAAATCTCACGATACATGGCCCCATTTATTCTGTCCTTAACACGGATCAGTCGTCCTGTCCCCTTGGCAGAAAAACAGCCCCATAGCATGATGTTTCCACCCCCATGCTTCACAGTAGGTATGGTGTTCTTGGGATGCAACTCAGTATTCTTCTTCCTCCAAACACGACGAGTTGAGTTTATACCAAAAAGTTCTACTTTGGTTTCATCTGACCACATGACATTCTCCCAATCCTCTGCTGTATCATCCATGTGCTCTCTGGCAAACTTCAGACGGGCCTGGACATGCACTGGCTTCAGCAGCGGAACACGTCTGGCACTGCGGGATTTGATTCCCTGCCGTTGTAGTGTGTTACTGATGGTGACCTTTGTTACTTTGGTCCCAGCTCTCTGCAGGTCATTCACCAGGTCCCCCCGTGTGGTTCTGGGATCTTTGCTCACAGTTCTCATGATCATTTTGACCCCACGGGATGAGATCTTGCGTGGAGCCCCAGATCGAGTGAGATTATCAGTGGTCTTGTATGTCTTCCATTTTCTGATGATTGCTCCCACAGTTGATTTTTTCACACCAAGCTGCTTGCCTATTGTAGATTCACTCTTCCCAGTCTGGTGCAGGTCTACAATACTTTTCCTGGTGTCCATCGAAAGCTCTTTGGTCTTGGCCATGGCGGAGTTTGGAGTCTGACTGTTTGAGGCTGTGGACAGGTGTCTTTTATACAGACGATGAGTTCAAACAGGTGCCATTCATACAGGTAACGAGTGGGGGACAGAAAAGCTTCTTACAGAAGACGTTACAGGTCTGTGAGAGCCAGAGATTTTCCTTGTTTGAGGTGACCAAATACTTATTTTCCACCCTAATTTACGAATAAATTCTTTACAAATCCTACCATGTGGATTCATGGATTTTTTTTTCACATTCTGTCTCTCACAGTTGAAGTGTACCTCTGGTGCAAATTACTGACCTCTGTCATCATTTTAAGTGGGGGAACTTGCACAATCGGTGGCTGACTAAATACTTTTTTGCCCCACTGTATAGGTTTTAGGGCTACACCTTAGCTATGACTTAGATTTAATACAACACTGTGAAGTGGGTAAGCCCATTGAACAATCAGACAAGAACTAAATGACACAAATGACCATCACAACAGTAACCTGACCAGGGTGACAACTGGAACGGAAAACATGACACAGGAAGGGATAGAGTTAGCATGTTAGAAATGACTGATCGTTTAAAATAAGACACGGGGACTGCCCACTTGTATTTTCCATCACGGATTCTGTTGGGCAGGCATCAATATACCTGACTAACCTGCTGAACTGAAGTTTTTTTCCCACAGGAAATACTGCTTTTTGGTGTAACACACCATTCTCATTCGAGGATTGGCACATAAGCAGCATTTAAATAATGTCTTTAATATAATTTTTTAATTTTAAGATTATCAAGTTCTATCAAGACATAGCAACACAATAACCCGTAAACAATGGCTGCTGGCAGAACAAATGATAATGACATTCCTTGCAATTACTAAATAACATCAGAAAAATAGTCAGTTAAAGGTAGTCTAAACAGAGCCAACCGTTAACTTTTTTCAACAAGAGTCACAAGGTTAAATAAATAAGTACAAGACAAGTACAGACAAAAGGAATTCCTGGCATCCCTCTGTTGACTGACCTGAGAAGCACAAAGCCAATCCCCTTTGGTCCCCCAAAGGGCACACAATAACAGAGGATCTATCACATTAGTTTCTTGGTACCTGGAGTTTCACGATAAATTCAGATTAGGATGGATATTGCAGATTACAGATGCAGAGGAAAAAATAGTTTTACAGAAGTAACAACTGACACATTAGGAGTCTGCCACTTCTGGGAGTTATGTCTAGGTCAAACAAGCCTGCTGAAACCTTAGCCTCAGAAGAGTTGGCCTTAGCACATAGTTTACATGCCAACCTTTCAAGAAACTACTCACTGTGTGAAAAGGGAAGAGAATAAGGGTTTGTACCCATTATGCAACAACTAAAGATTAACTCAAAATTTCACTGTAAATACTGAAGATAAAACACTAAGGACATAGAATAACAAAATAATAACTCAAATGATCTCACTGAAAAGTGTTATAAAATATGTGAAGAAATCAACAAATAAATAGTTATGTTATGTCAGTTAGTCAAGTGGTGAGGAGGGCTGATATTTCAGAACTGACTGAAAACCTGATAAAATATCACATCAATGCAGGTCATGCCTAAATTCTCAAAAGTGTGTTATGAAAAGCTAAAAGCCTTTAAAACAGGACAGGCAGTACAATTTTAAAACAAAATGACTGGAAAAAAAAAGTATCTGCATGTGCCATTTTAAATTTTACTATTAATGTTTGAATTGTTAAATTGCAGGCTGCTTGCACAAAAATACACCACTTATCCGGTTAAGCTGCGACAACAAACGATACTGCATACAGTTCAGGTGTTAGCTGCACAGCAAGTCGGTTTACTTTGCATAAGGGTGGAGTCGCATGTTGAGTCACCCAAGGCGGTGACAAGTGTTGATAAAGCAACAAGGTTAAAAAATATTAAATTACAAAAACAGTGTAAGAGTGTCCATAATCTAATGCTATACAAGAAACAAATGTTGTGCCACTGAATTAACTTTATCTCACTCTACTCACAAGCTTGGCAGTGATATTCATATGTGCCAGACTGCTGTACACATTCAAACTCTACGTGCCCTTCAGTTCAAAAGATCAACATACAGTGGGGCAAAAAAGTATTTAGTCAGCCACCAATTGTGCAAGTTCCCCCACTTAAAATGATTACAGAGGTCAGTAATTTGCACCAGAGGTACACTTCAACTGTGAGAGACAGAATGTGAAAAAAAAATCCATGAATTCACATGGTAGGATTTGTAAAGAATTTATTCGTAAATCAGGGTGGAAAATAAGTATTTGGTCACCTCAAACAAGGAAAATCTCTGGCTCTCACAGACCTGTAACGTCTTCTGTAAGAAGCTTTTCTGTCCCCCACTCGTTACCTGTATGAATGGCACCTGTTTGAACTCATCATCTGTATAAAAGACACCTGTCCACAGCCTCAAACAGTCAGACTCCAAACTCCGCCATGGCCAAGACCAAAGAGCTTTCGAAGGACACCAGGAAAAGTATTGTAGACCTGCACCAGACTGGGAAGAGTGAATCTACAATAGGCAAGCAGCTTGGTGTGAAAAAATCAACTGTGGGAGCAATCATCAGAAAATGGAAGACATACAAGACCACTGATAATCTCACTCGATCTGGGGCTCCACGCAAGATCTCATCCTGTGGGGTCAAAATGATCATGAGAACGGTGAGCAAAGATCCCAGAACCACACGGGGGGACCTGGTGAATGACCTGCAGAGAGCTGGGACCAAAGTAACAAAGGTCACCATCAGTAACACACTACAACGGCAGGGAATCAAATTCCGCAGTGCCAGACGTGTTCCGCTGCTGAAGCCAGTGCATGTCCAGGCCCGTCTGAAGTTTGCCAGAGAGCACATGGATGATACAGCAGAGGATTGGGAGAATGTCATGTGGTCAGATGAAACCAAAGTAGAACTTTTTGGTATAAACTCAACTCGTCGTGTTTGGAGGAAGACGAATACTGAGTTGCATCCCAAGAACACCATACCTACTGTGAAGCATGGGGGTGGAAACATCATGCTATGGGGCTGTTTTTCTGCCAAGGGGACAGGACGACTGATCCGTGTTAAGGACAGAATGAATGGGGCCATGTATCGTGAGATTTTGAGCCAAAACCTCCTTCCATCAGTGAGAACTTTGAAGATGAAACGAGGCTGGGTCTTCCAACATGACAATGATCCAAAACACACCGCCCGGGCAACAAAGGAGTGGCTCCATAAGAAGCATTTGAAAGTCCTGGAGTGGCCTAGCCAGTCTCCAGACCTCAACCCCATAGAAAATCTGTGGCGGGAGTTGAAAGTCCGTGTTGCTCGGCGACAGCCCCAAAACATCACTGCTCTCGAGAAGATCTGCATGGAGGAATGGGCCAAAATACCAGCTACTGTGTGTGCAAACCTGGTAAAGACCTATAGTAAACGTTTGACCTCTGTTATTGCCAACAAAGGTTATGTTACAAAGTATTGAGTTGTATTTTTGTTATTGACCAAATACTTATTTTCCACCCTGATTTACGAATAAATTCTTTACAAATCCTACCATGTGAATTCATGGATTTTTTTTTCACATTCTGTCTCTCACAGTTGAAGTGTACCTCTGGTGCAAATTACTGACCTCTGTCATCATTTTAAGTGGGGGAACTTGCACAATCGGTGGCTGACTAAATACTTTTTTGCCCCACTGTAACATAGTATATTTAAAGTTAAATATTTAAAGCTTATATGTCATTTGCAGAACACCTGCAGTAAAAAATACACGAAGTGTGCTCTTCATATTTTATGTCATCCGTTTTCTGACATTCTTTTTTTTCAGCTTTCCTCCTTGACCAAGTTTAATTTAATTCTCTAACACATAAATCGTGTCCTTAAGAACTGCTATCAAGTGGGAAAAGAAAGTAAAAGCCTGGGTATTTTCGGTTTGGAAACTGCAGTATGCTTACTGGAATGCATGCAGAGTCCAGCTGGATGAGTGCAATATTGTTTTGGTCAAGCTTTTGAATTGTTTGGCTTCTCATAATTCAATGCACTGAGAAGATATTAGGGGAAATTTGAGCGCGTTTACAAGAATGAGGTGGATAGACAACCATAAAATGGCTCTCGCTACAGCTGTCACCAACACAAAGGCATTAAAAAAAAAAAAAAACAACTTGGGGTTGAATCTTTTGGCCTAGTTCCCCAGCACATTGTATTAAAACTGAACGTAGTCTTTACCACCAAAGTAAATGTACAAACAAATGGAATTTAACTCCAGGTCTAGTGCCATCCCACTTACAAACAATGTAACCGTAAACAATGAGTGCCGCTCAATCAGTGAAACTGGAAAAACACTTGATGAATGCCGTCCATCTATCTATTTACATGCAAACAGAAATACATAATAGAAGTAGCAAGATCTATAGTTCGTATAAGTAAATATGCCGACATCCTGGTATGTATCGTGTCCACATGGCCATTACTACTATACAAACCAGGAATGTTTTTAACCTTAAACGTTATATTTCACTGTTTCTCCTCTTAACAATGCGCCTTTTTGTGGGAAAATGCCAAAATAGGGAAAAGAAACGAGGATTCGTCTTTGCTGGGTCTCTTTCATCAAGCTTGCTGTTTTGTTTTGTTTTTTTTAATTATTTCTCGACCTACAGAGCAAAACAGAAAAATCAATGTAAAACAATGTCTTTTTTTCAAAGTTCTCAAACCTCCTAAATAGTAAATTTGCGGAGTTCAAAAACTTCCATTTAATGAGTGGATGCACAAACATGTCAGAAGAAATTCAAAATCTGAAAAGTTTCTTAATTCCTAATTCTGCTGGCAAGAACCACCAGGCGCGCATGCCCTCCCCACACACAGAGCATCAGAAGGAGTTGTCCACATTCCTGATTCTTTGTGTTTATGGGTTTGTGTGTTTGGCGAGGGAAGACAGAAATATCCCTGGAATTTGATGGAAAGGATGAAGGAGGCTGAGTATAAGATTCCCATTCACCTTGTGGCATCCTGGTCTGTTTGGCTGTGCTAAGGACCAACAGCAATTCTCTGACAGCCTTAAAACAGGCTGAAAGGTTTCATCACAACCAGAATGCTTTTTTGCCAAGCTTTCTCCGATAAGCACACCTAATGAGATCAGAGAAACGATGGCATGTGGTTTAATATTAATACTCTTCCATTGATTGCTCTTTTTACTTTAAACTGATACCTTGCTAGACTGGATAAGACCTGGTCACCGGCCTCTTGCCTGTCATACAAAAATGCATTAGGAAGGAGCTTCAAGTCACGTCACGAGTGTCACCATACAGATTGTTTATATTTTTTTTCCCCACGAGTGTTCTTTGCCAGCTTTGAATTCACGAACAAGACCTGAGACCCTGGTCACACCGCTCATCCAAAGCTAACGGTGTTAACAGAACACAATTAAAGGCCACATAATTACAGTAGGCACTAAAACACAGCCAAACCAGCAATGTTCTCTTCCAGGAATTCCAGGGATGGGTGTGTCCGTTCACTAAAAGCAGTCATGGATGTGCCTGGTTTACAAAGCAGCCCCTATAATTACCAGCCCTGACAGCCTCCGGGTTCTGGGTCAGGGTAAGGGGTGCATAAGTAGTCGTGCATCATTTTTGTTTTGGTGATCAGTTACTGCTTTTTTCCTCCTCTTACTGCTATTGCTGGACAGAATAACCTTAGTAGTACTGGCTCTCTAATTTAATGGTCTTTCTTTATTTTCATGATTATTTACATAACTCAAAACATGTTTTATATTTTACATTCTTCAAAATAGCCACCCTTTGCTTTTATTACAGCTTTGCACACTCTTGGCATTCTCTTGATGAGCCTCATGAGGTAGTCACCTGAAATGGTTTTCCAACAGTCTTGAAGGAGTTCCCAGAGATGTTGAGCACTTGTTAACCCTTGTGCGTTCACTCCTCGGTCCATCTCATCCGAAAACATCTGTTGGGTCAGATGACTGTGGAGGCCAGGCCATCTGGCGCAGCACTTCATCACGCTACCTTCTTGGTAAATGCCCTTACACAGCCTGGAGGTGTGTTTGGGGTCATTGTCGTGTTGAAAAAGAAGCGGATGGGATGGCATGTCACTGCAGGATGTTGTGGTAGACATGCTGGTTCAGTGTGCCTTCAATTTTGAATAAATCCTCAACAGTGTCACCAGCAAAGCACCCTGACACCATCACACGTCCTCCTCCATGCTTCACAGTGGAAACCATGTATGTAGAGACCATCTATTCACCTTTTCTGCGTCACATAAAGAGACAGCAGGTGAAACCAAAGAGCTCAAATTTGAACTCATCAGACCAAAGCGCAGATTTCCAATGTTCTGATGTCCATACCTTGGGTTTCTTGGCCCAAACAAATCTCTTCTGCTTGTTGCTTTATAGGCCATCAAGGCCTGATTCGCACAGTCTCCTCTGAACAGTTGATGTAGAGATGTGTCTGCTACTGGAATTCTGTGTGGCATTTATCTGGGGTCTAATCTGAGATGCTGTTAACTTGTGATTTCTGAGGCTGGTGACTCGGATACATTTATCTTCAGCAGGAGAGGTGACTCTTGGTCTTCTTTTCTTGGGGTGGTCCTCATGTGAGCCAGTTTCATTGTAGAGGCCTGATGGTTTTTGCGACTGCATTTCGAGACACATTCAAAGTTTTAGCAATTTTTCCAGCTGATTGACCTTCAGTTCTTAAAGTAATGATGGACTGTCATTTCTCTTTTCTTAACTTATTGGTTCTTGCCATAATTTGAATTCTAACAGTTGTCAAATAGGGCTGTCAGCTGTGTACCAACCTGACCTCTGCACAGCACAACTGATGATTTGAGCCCATGAAGAAGGCAAGAAATTCCACATATGAACCCTGACAAGGGACACCCGTGAAGTGAAAACTATTTCGGGTGACTACATCATAAACTTATTGAGAGAAGGCCAAGGGTTTGCAGTGCTGTCAACAAAGCAAAGGGTGGCTGCTTTGAGGAATACAAAAAATAAGACATATTCAGAGACTATTTATCAATTTTTTTCTTTGCTATTCTACATACCTTGCTTCATATATTATATGTCTTCAGTATGTGTTTACAACATAGAAAGTAGTAAATATAAATACATATAAATAGGGAGCATATCACAATGAATATGAGACAACTATGAGATTGCTATGTGCTGACAAAATGGAAAACAACAGGTGATCTGATCGAAATTGAAAGGTAGGCTGGCCACAAGAATGACCTGCCAATCAACAATCAGTGTCAGTGTCTGGTATATGACAGATGCTCAAATTCAGCAAGAAGGGTCTAGACAAAGCCCCAGGGTTACCTTTCCAGATACGTGGCTCCCAACTGTGGTAGGGAGATATCTAGTTTTAAGCTTAGTGACTTTACTCTAAGCTGCCCCATAGCTCGCAACCAGCCATTGCTGTCCGGACCAAGCTTGCAGTGATGAAACAGTAGAGGAGGGCAAGCTTTACTTCTGCTTGGGATTACTACATATAAATATACATGTTAAACCATGGGCCAGCACAGACACTTTATGGTTGATGAACTGGGACAAATATAAGTGTCTAAAACAATAGTTTGGTCGATGGCTTTTTTTTTTTTTTTTAAATTGTTATTATCTACTTATTCCCTTTTGTGCCAGAGAAGTAAAAGGAATGGGTAGTCAACACCCCTGGACCGCTGATATGTGTGGCTGTGATGCTACTGCAGGAAATTCAATGATCGGCAGATGCAGCCCACAGATTCCGTACACTATTTTTTCCCCCAACAGAAATTACCCAAACCTCTGCTAACAACACTACATAATAATCATTTCTCAAGCCTGATGAAATGCGGGCTGGTTTTCAAATCAAGGCAGAACTGGCTCCAGACTAGCAACCCCCAATAGTACCATGAGGGTGGAGAAGAAGCAATGGAGAGCTGCTCACTTAACCAAACAAGAATCTATGTCCCACACAGGTTACCCACACAAGCACCTTCCTGAATGAGAAGACAGTAACATGACCTATGATAGAGTTAACCTTCAGTAAAAGGTTGTTTTTTTGATACTTTTTGCAGGGTTTTTCTTTTTTTGTTTATTACTTTTTTTGGTCTTTTAAATCACCAAATCTGAAATATGATGTCGGAGAAAATTCAAAGTAAAAATATAAAAGTAAACAGATTAAAAAAAATAACCAATAATAATAAAATTTAGTGTCTCCCAGAAGCCAAAGAGCACCTTAAGTTCTGAAACCCTTGCACAAGCCCTGACTACCACATTTTCCTATATACCTTCTAAATTATATTTATTTACTACCCATTTACCTGCCTTATAAAGCTCTATAATTGAGGCATTTTGGTCCAACAAGGGTTTTTTGCTTTTGCAGTTGCAAAACAGAGCAAGACTCAAAATCACTCTGTTTCACTGGTTTTCAATGACTGAGAAAATACTGTGATAAACTTAGATTAGAATTTCTGGTGGAAGTAACACATCTCAGCATGCCATCACAGGTCTAAGCCAAAAGATCTAATCAAGAGTCCAAGATGTGTGCAGCACATTCAGAGTATATTGTGTGTTAAATGTATCCAGCTTTGCATGCTGACAGAAATGCTCAGCTCTTCAATGGGAGTGGGTATTCACTGACAATCAAAAGCTCTTTTATGAATGTGAGGACACACCCACAAATGACCCAAAGAAGGTAATGTAGGAGGTGTTTTGATGAAAGTCAAGGTGATTTCCCAAAATCGCAAGCTGATTGAAATTCAGCCAGTAGCACTGGTACGTCTCATAGTATGGTGAAAAGTAAGAAGAAGATCTCTCATTCACTTTCAGGGATTTAACCACAAGCAAGCAACCACATGGTCCCAGGGCTTCTTCATCCATCTCCAGCTTAGTATAAAGTGAGAGAGTGGATGTCTGTACTTTGTGCATGATGGCATGGAGCTAATCATAGCAGAGATTAGGCAGACTTCAGCAGGAACTTATAGTCACTGGGCTTCCTTAAGCCTTAAGCACTAGCACTGGGTCACACAAGTCAGACTGGATAAGATGACCTCTCTGTCGACCCATGTATCTCTGACTTTTATTTACAGTCAGTCAAAAATACCACAGTAACTTCCATTATCTTACATAATGTGTTTACTACAATATGTTACCACTATTCTGTTTGTCAGCATGCATTTTGTTACTGCTGTATACTAGAGGCTTTGCTGTCATATATGTGTGTGGTTTCGAAGCAAGCAGCAACCTTTGGTGCTGGAAAAAAAAAAAAAAAAATAGGCTCAGGTGAAAGTGCCAAAAACTGTAGCTCCTGGAGCAGCCACTTGTGCCCATAGTTTCCCACGTTAAAGAGTCCGACCTGATTGCAGGAAAAGGTATTTACAGCCATGTATAAAAACCAGCATTGTGTGAATTTGGATATTATTAATGCTTAAAGTCAGGGGGTGGCCACTTTGACACATGGGCCAACTGAACTGAGAAGTGTGTTGTGCCGATGGTGCCTTTTGGAATATAGAGCAAAGACTTGCTAAATTCATACAATGTCTAAAAGATAGATGTTGTTATTGATCAGTTAGTAAAGTCTTGTTATGCAGCCTCTAGGTGAGAGTTTTGGCAGTCAGCATCTTGGGTGGATCTGATTTGTGTTCACTGGCTAGCAACTTCTGACAAATTGTTTGCCAATGAGCATGCCATGGATTGTCTACATTTTCATAAATACATAAATCCAACCATGATCATTTCTGCAGTGCAGGAACTGGTTTAAAACCTCCTCCACTGAGGCTGGGTGATTTGATGACTATATCGACATTGGGCGATAGGCTGAGCCTTCAACCAATCGTTTTTACAAGAGCAATTTAGTTATTTATTTATTTGCCTGTGATTAATTTGCTAATAATGTTGGTTGACGCTAAGAGAAGAAGTCAACGCAGTCAAAATAATAGCGAAAAAAACAAAAAACAAAAACGTTTTATTTAAATTTAAAAGACAAACAAACAAAAAACACAGGGAAACAAAGAGAAACTGCTTCTTTTCCCCCACTATAACCGTGTTTACAGGCCATTCCAGTTTTTATCTGTCATACACACTCGACCAAACAACAAACACAAAATTAAACAGAAAGTTAAAAATCAAAATGTCTCTTTAAGTGAACATAAAAAATGTTCCTACAAAAATGTTCAGAACAAAACAAGACCAATTTAACCCAATTAAGGTAAGGTGTGAATTTAAAAAAAAAAAGAAAAAAGGGTAAATATATTTCCTTTCGTAACTTTCATTCGCAATTTAAGAGTCAAAATAGATCATTCTCCTGTCTCTGGAGTGAAAAGCGCACATTTAAAGCAGATGTGCTCTCAAAGTGACACAGATTGAGTTGCTGTAGCCATGCTGATACCTGAACCAGGTATATTGTTGCATGTGAAAAGAACTGTCAGAAAAGGGAGGAAGAAAGAAGTATCATGAAGCAATGAAATCATCATATCATGAAAGAAACGTGGACTTCTGCAAACACTGCAACAAACTAATTAAGGTATATGTCTCAAATAATTAAATTAAAAAAATAAAATCAAGACTTTAATAGAATCCACACAAATCATACTGGCAGAGTTCAACGGGGACAACGTACTACTGGAACACTCCAAAATGTCTGAGGTAAAAACTGAAAAAGGCTAGTTCACATTAAGGAAATCTGTGTTTAAAAATGGCCTCACATTTAGCACTAGAGAAGCACTGGGCAAATAAACACTGGATCTACGACATCCAAAAGCAACCAGAAAACAGGAGAGGGAAGGAGAGGCTGGGACCGAGTCCACCGATTCAGTGACTCACACACTGTTGGACTCTCTTTAGCTCTTTCACACAGTGGAAGTGCGTTTTCCTGCTAGACAGCTGATAGTGTGTTTCCTACATGCCAGCTAACATGCACAGTTTCACTGATACTACAGACGGGTGCTCAGAATCTGCATTTTGCAATCTGTAGTTTGTTTTAAATATTTGGTGGGTACAGTGCCAGGACCAATGCCTGTAAATTTGCCAGCAACTGAAAACAACTGCATTAGGGGGCTAAGAATGCACTCTGTTAAGTTAGCTCTGTTGTCCTACCATAATGCAAACTGTGTGGCTCAAACAACTACTGCTACCGGTGAGATAGAAAATAGACACATGGAATGAACAAGCTTATTTTGTAATTTTTTTAAACTGATGTGAAAATGGCTCACGAGTCTCTCCTCCACAACATTGCAGAGAAACAGATTTACTACCTCTTCTCAAACACAGTTACACTGCAGCAAAAATAAATACCCTTCCCATTTTCACTCATTTATTGATAATGATGGTCAGTGTTGGGAACACTGATCAATAAAAATAATGCCTTAAGTTACTGATTTACTCCACTGCTTCTTCATTACGACACAATATAGCCTGATATGGACAGTCACATTGTTAATATAAACTTTAATTTAATTGCCAATGCTGTTAGCACCTTCAGTTTTAGCTGAGGTCTTTGATGCTAACTTTGCGTTAGCATTATAGATTGTGTATAAACAAGATTCCAAGCATCTCTACAGAGACAACATGCCAAAGAGCTGATATACTGTTACAGTCGCAGCAGGTTGTTTTCTGGGGCATTTTACTATCAAGTTCTTACCCTTTTGTGCAATAAGAAATAATGTAATGTTCATATCTCCTCCTGAGTTGTAGAGCTCTCTACTCTTTCTATCCTTTGCCTACATTAATTATTATTAGCAGTACAGCTTTGTTTTCTGTCTTCCCTTCAGAGATAAATGAAATAGGGCTGTGCGATATGACCAAAATCTCATATCCTGATATAAGACATTTATCGTCCCGACAATGATAAATATAGCAAAAATTTTACATTTTCTTTGAATCTCAGGCAACTCGACTTGCATGAAGTGTTTTCAGCTGGGCGTCGTGTAGCTGGAGTCAAGTGTTTTGACCAATGCATGAAACTATCCATTTTTAGGCATAAGTTGTAACAGCTGCCATTTTCTTTGTGAGTATTTATTACACTGCATGCTGCGGGGAAAAGCCTGTTCTAACGAGTCTAAGGTTTATTTTGTGCACCTGACTGCTCTTTTTTGCTTCTCATCCGTAAACTCTCTCCACACTCTTTCATGTGATTCTTGCGTAGGAGATAGAAGAGGTTTGCCGTGTTTGAGTGTGAGGTGGGGACCGGTTTCCTGCATAATTTGCATGGTACAGTTTTCTGGTCCGTGCCAGACTTTTCATAACCAAACCATGTCCATGCTACAGAGGTAGCACCTCGTTTAGAAATAAGGTACTTGATTTGTTTTGACTGGTCTTTCTGTTTGTCATTATTTCAGTTTATTTTGAAAAATTTCAACAGGCTCTTCAGCTTTATTGTGAAAGGTTTAGAAAATAAACAAACGGATGCAGAGCCGCACGCTAGGTTTACAGTCATTGTAGCTAATGACAAGGTGTAAAAACAGCTGCTTTCCGTCCGTAGTGTGGTTATTTTTTAAATATAAGAAAAAAAAGAATTTAATATAGCCACTACAGTGACTATCAAAAAATGAAAAAAAATATTGCCGTAAACAGTTTATTTTGTGACACGATGAAACAAACGATATCATAATATGAAACGATAGACGTTTTCATATTGTCATCCGATATATATCGTTATATCAAACAGCCCTAGAATGAAATACTAAAAATATAGAACAATTACAGTAACGTAATATTTTGGAAAACATTACATGAGAGCATGTGTAGTCAACCATACAATATTATCAAAATTCTTCACTTATGATACAATATTATCGCACTTTTGAACATTTTGTTACATGCCAGTTATTGCAACACATTCCGATTTCTAACCTTTATTCAGCTTATATACGTCTTAAAAACAATAAATGTTGCCAAATAAAGCAGTCAGTCTGTTAGAGTCAAATTGTTAAATGCTGTCATTGTGTTACTTAAATTTTTAAGTCTTGGTTCAAACTGTATGATCAAAGACATTCCTTTGTTTCTGACCCCCTCCCCAGCCTGTTGAATGGTGGGGGACGCTATAGTGTTTTATTATAGGCATCCTAGGTGAAGGTTCTGTTTTCTTGTTTAGTAAACTTCCTGCCTTTATTACCCTTTGGTGAACAGGGGGTCACACAAATGCACCCCCAAACACAAACAAACACACACACACACACACACACACACACACACACACACACACACACACATTTACAAGGGCCTGACACACCACAGGGGGTGTTACAATGGGTGGTGCCTGTGTAAACTGTAACTGTATTCAATAAAAAGGCTGCAAGGAAGGCTGTTTATTTGAAGTTAGCTAGTAAACAGGTGAGGAGCGTTCAGCTCCAAGAGCCTGGTTCCGACCAGCCTCCCTTGCTAGCAAGTAAAATCGATCAATTGCTGTTCGTCTTGTTTCATTAACGGGAATAAGTCTCTAAACCAGCGGGGCCTGTGGAAGCGCAGACCCAACACAGTCTGCTATCAGTCTCATATTTGTCTGCGATTGAATAGGGTAAATAGGCAAATAACATGCAATTTGTAATTGCAGTTAATTGCTGATAATACAGCAATGGGCCTGCAAAATTATATAAAGAATCACTTGCGCAAATATTGATTTTGATGATCCCATATAAAAACAGCAGAATGTTAAAAAATATAGTGATACAAATTCTAGGTTTTACTAGCCCACAATCATTTATTTTCCCCATTCATGGTAAGAAGTCAAAAAAAGTCTTCTCAAAATGTCTGTGAAATTGTGTCAAATAGTCTATGCCACTGCATTTTTGAGTCTACCGCTATAGGTCACCAAAGACAGAAACTTTCAAACTCTACAAACAGGTTTGGAAAATTGCTTCCATCCTTGATTTTTATCTTGATGTGCACATAAGCACATTCCTTTTGTATATATACTAATAATACTAACGCACAATGCACACTGCCTCATCAGGAGGGCATGCTAGCTTAAGGACTATAAATATAAACGCTCCAATACTGACACGCCAGGTACTGTAAACTAAGTTAACAACTGAATGAGCAGCACCGCTAAAGACAATCCTTCTAGTTTAATGTGTAATCCCCTCAGCCAGGGGTTAACAAAAGACAAAAATTCCTTCCAGTAAATCCCAGAAGTCCTACTTTGTACTTTAATGATGTGCTTTCATCTCCTCAGACCGTACAAAGCACCGGAAAACATCCCCCATGCTGTTCGATGTGTGAGAGAGTGTGTGGATTCGTGTGCTTGAGAGCGCGACTGAAACAACGTGTTTGCTTCCCAGCATGCTCGGACATGGCTCTTCTTTAGAAGCAGCCCATGAGTTATGAAGGAGACAAAAACACCCAAACCAGATTCCAAAAAACAAATGAGGAAGTAAACACAGGAGAATGCAGCCCCCCCCCCCCCCACCAAACTTTCCCAGAGAAGAAAGCAGGCTTTGAACCTTCTTTTCGCTGTAACAGTTTTATGAATGAGTTCAGTCTAAAGGCACGTCCTTTATATAAACTCTCTGAAAACAGGGTTGGCACTCTTCTCTCTCGTCATATATTGATCCCATGAATGACTGTGTCTGGAAATAAAATGCCTTTGAATACAAAGTGCTGGCACAACAGGCTTGTGAGCCAGACACATATTTAAACAATAGCTTCCAGATAAGATTACTGAAGCTTGATACAGGGCGTTATCACAGGAGACAAATCATGATGATGAAGTATGATCCTGTGTGGCCGCAATGTTTGCTGCTACAATTGCATAAACAGAACCAAGTTTTGCTCTATTTATTGCTACATACTATTAACACACAGGATTGCACGTAAAGCCTCTGAGCTGCAGGTAGTGGAGTGGCCAGACAACATGCTTGGTCAGCCTGCTCAACTACTCCAGCCATTGGCCTTCCTCACTTAATGAAGCCTAGCTTTACTACCAGCAGACTTTTCCAATAAAGTGCCTAATAAATAGCACAACACGCAGTCTCTGCAGTGAGAGCAGCAGTGCTCATGTTGTCTGAGATCAATTCTGTTTTAAGGCAGCGGCGGCAGCAACTGATGGCCCATTTGCCCTGGCTGACACACTCCCTCTGGAGCCTCTGGTAGACTACTTACGCATCTTTGCAGGGTCATTCGCCACCCTATCTTTAGTCTAGTTAACAAAAAGGCACGAAGATGCCAGCTGAACAAAAATACACAAGTCATGACTAAAAGTGTCCAGTTAGTCAGGTTCTGAAATATTGTTGCTGGGGGTAAACAGCAACTTAGATGCTTTGGAACATGAGTGGTGAAATTACCGGTAATTGGAAAACAACAGACTTTTCACCCAGACACCACGTTAAATGTGCTGGCACCAGTTAGCCAACAGTATAGCAGAGCAGAGGTCTCTGTCTGTCTGTGTCTGTGTGTTCTGCTCTGACCTCATACAGCTGCAAACAAGAGGAATGTGGCCCCGAGTACTAGCACTTCTTACAGTAGTGTTAACAGTGGTTTTAGCAGCAGAACTTGTAGTCTTTGTGGGAGAAGCAGAAGTAATAGTACTGGTTGTAGCAGCAGATGGTTTAGCAGCTGAAGTAGCAGTGGAAGCAACTTTCGCAGTGGCACTGGTAAATTAAGTACTGAGGCATTTAGGATTAAATTATTAATTTAAAAAAATATGCAGATACATTTGCTGTAGATACAGCGCGCACACGCACACACACACTTACTTTACAGCTGAGGTCTAGTAACAGCCACCTAAGTTTATTTTTCAACAGATTTTAACTTTTATTGTGCACCCATGAATGATCACGGCACTCCTACGCCACTGTTATTGTTAATAATGGTTGCGCAAAATGTAATGAAATGTACTCGCATTTTTAAGTCTTACTGACCATTCAAAGCACTTTAAACTACAAGTCCTTTTATGTTAATGTCACACTTGTGCAGCATTTTACTTTGAATGCTTTAATTTAGGGGTGGGTTTCGATAATCGATTTTCCGATTAAAATCGATTTTAGCTTGAACAAAGCGACATCGATTCATTAAAATCCTGAATCAATTTTTAAATATAAAATCGAGACACCAGACTCTCAGGTTAAACCTCACAAAACCAAACTGCTCAAAAAAATAAAGGGAACACTTAACACAATGTAACTCCAAGTCAATCACACTTCTGTGAAATCAAACTGTCCACTTAGGAAGCAACACTGATTGACAATCAATTTAACATGCTGTTGTGCAAATGGAACAGACAACAGGTGGAAATTATAGGCAATTAGCAAGACATCCCCAATAAAAGAGTGGTTCTGCATGTGGTGACCACAGACCACTTCTCAGTACCTATGCTTTCTGGCTGATGTTTTGTTCACTTTTAAATGCTGGCGGTGATTTCACTCTAGTGGTAGCATGAGACGGAGTCTACAACCCACACAAGTGGCTCAGGTAGTGCAGCTGATCCAGGATGGCACATCAATGCGAGCTGTGGCAAGAAGGTTTGCCGTGTCTGTCAGCGTAGTGTCCAGAGCATGGAGGCGCTACCAGGAGACAGGCCAGTGCATCAGGAGATGTGGAGGAGACTGTAGGAGGGCAACAACCCAGCAGCAGTACTGCTACCTCCACCTTTGTGCAAAGAGGAACAGGAGCAGCACTGCCAGAGCCTTCTCAAATGACCACCAACAGGCCAAAAATGTGCATGTGTCTGCTCAAACGGTCAGAAACAGACTCCATGAGAGTGGCCTGAGGGCCCGACGTCCACAGGTGGGGGGCTGTGCTTACAGCCCAACACCATGCAGGACGTTTGGCATTTGCCAGAGAACGCCAAGATTGGCAACTTCGCCACTGGCGCCCTGCGCTCTTCACAAATGAAAGCAGGTTCAAACTGAGCACATATGACAGACGTGACAGAGTCTGGAGACACCGTGGAGAACGTTCTGCTGCCTGCAACAACCTCCAGCATAATCGGTTTGGCAGTGGGTCCGTAATGGTGTTGGGTGGCATTCCTTTGAGGGGTTGCACAGCCCTCCATGTGCTCGCCAGAGGTAGCCTGACTGACCGAGATGAGATCCTCAGACCCCTTATGCTGGTGCAGTTGGCCCTGGGTTCCTCCTAATGCAAGACAATGCTATACCTCATGTGGCTGGGGTGTGTCAGCAGTTCCTGCAAGACGAAGGCATTGATGCTATGGACTGGCCCATCCGTTCCCCAGACCTGAATCCCAGACGGATTCCGCAAAAAGACGTAAACACAAAGCGCGGACCCGACGCATCAGAATCTGTGAGCTGTCGGCGTTCTCACAGGCACGCTGCCGGTGCTGAAAGCCAACAGCTCACAGATTCTGAAGCTGCAGGTTTTGTCACTCTCCAACCAAAACTGACTGAACCAGCACCAAAAGAAGATCAAAACTACGCTTCACATAAACATCGTCATGAATTCCCTCTTACTTTTGCTGCTTTGCTTCCACCGCAATAAAAAATCACAATTCCTGCACAGCTCTGTCTCTCTTTTTCTCTCAGTGTATTTCAAGAACAGTTTCCCATCTCAAATCTCCGTTTTCTATATTATTTGCTTACTTATTAACCACCAGTGTACCGTTGTTCACAGCACTGTCGGCCGCTGTTTTCTTTTCTTTTCTTCTCTTTTTTTAAATGACTTCCAACAAGAAAGCCTAATTTCTGCTGTTCAATACCAAAGAAATTTAAACTTTTTTAAAAATTACGCCAAATTGCAAAATGCTTAGCTGCGTCTCTAATAAAACCTCTGTAACTTTGTTCTGCTTCACTTCAGCACCATCATGTAATGTTCATGTGTTGATTCTTTGTTTTCTTCTGTTTTTGTTCTACTGCAAAATATTTTTAAGGTTATCTACTATATAAAGCCAGGCCAGGAAAATCTCCTTCATGTTTTTCTGTGTTTTATCCTCAGTTACTTTGGCACAAAGGCATCTGCTATGATGCTTACACCTCTGATTAGGTCTCACAACTGTCAGTACTGATAAATGATCAGAATTATAATATTTCTAACTGTCTGAGTCAAAACTGAATCTAATCGAATCGTGTATCGAATCGAATCTGGACCTTTTGAATCAAATTGATTCTAGAAATCAGTGATGATACCCACTCCTACTTTAATTACTTTATGCATCACAACTTTTAATGAAATATAATTTACTTAGTTTTAAGAGTTTCAATCATTTGTGTTTTGTTAAATTAGTCTTCAAGTGTATAAATAGGCTGGTCCCAGAGTGTCTTAATAGATACATCCAAAGACAAGATAGTAATCACATTACTATAATAGGGCTGTTCGATATAATGATATATATCGGATGACGATATAAAAACATCTATCGTTTCATTTTACGCCATCGTTTGTTTTGTGGTGTCGCAAAATAAACTGTTTACGGCAATATTTTTTCATCGTTTCGATGGTCACTGTAGTGGCTATATTAATTTCTTAAAGTTCTCTCTTTCTCGTATATTTAATATAACCACACTACGGACGGACAAGCGCCTGTTTTTATGCGTTGTCGTTAGTGTGTCCGCTTGTTTATTTACCACATAAACCTTTCACAATAAAGCGCAAGATCCTTTTTTGATTTTGATTTGATTTTTGATTTGATTTTGATTTGATTTTATTGATTAGCATTCAAATTCAAATCTCAGTGAAAACAGTGAAAAAAACAAACAAAAAAAAACAAAAAAACCAGTGAAAACAGAACAAAAATCTACCATAAAGAAAGAAAGCATGAGACAAGGCTAATCAAAAGGTATTGGCTGAAGCATTTGCTTATTACGCCAACCCTTTTCACAAAATATCTTTTTGTATGCAGCTCCTGTACACAGGGCTTGAAGAAAATAATAAAACAAAGCAAAAACCAAACAAACAAACAAACAAAGAAAAAAAAAACAAAGAAAAAAAAAAAACTTTCCACCTTAGATAAGTAACTACATCAAAGCAAAAGAATCGAGGTTATTTTTTTTTTCTCCTTTTTGCTCTTTTCATTCTTGATTTATATATTTTTCTATTACTCTATTTTTAAACATGTTTTTAAACAAGGAAAATGAACTACACCTTTTTAAATCACTGTCATAACTATTCCACAGGTTAACTCCTCTAACAGAAACACATCTCTGCTTTATATTTGTCCTTATCTTGTTTTTTTTTTAAAGAAATCTGTTCCCTTTAAGTCATATTGACTCTCTCTGACTTTGAACAGCTTCTGAGTACTGGGGCAAAGCAAGTTATTTTGTGCTTTATACATTATCTGTGCCATTTTATATTCAACTAAATCATAAAATTTCAGGGTATTCAGATTAATAAACAAAATGTTAGTTGGTTCTATATAGTTTGATTGGTTTATAATTCTTATAGCTTTTTTTTGTAACTTGAAAATAGGAAGAGTGTTCGTTTTATATGCATTACCCCATATCTCCAGACAGTAAGTCATCCTGTTGAGACTTTTCAAAATAAACTGAATCACGTGAAAGAGCAGATTATTTACGGATGAGAAGCAAAAAAAGAGCCGTCAGGTGCTAAAAAATAAACCTTAGACTCAAACGTTACAACAGACTTTTCCCTAATAAATACTTACAAAGAAAACAGCGGCCGTTAAAACTTAAGTCTAAAAATGTATGGTTTCATACAGCGTTAAAAAACTCGACTCCAGGTACACGACGCCCAGCTGGAAACACTTCACGCAAGTCGAGCTGCCCGAGATTCACAGAATTTACAGAAAATGTTAAATTTTTGTGATTTATATCATTATCGGGACGATAGATGCCTTATATCGGGATATGAAATTTTGGTCATATCGCACAGCCCTATACCATATAATATAATAGCAAAATGTCATATCGCAGATCTAAATTTGGACAACATTTTCCATAAAGGCAGCCCAACAAGGGACAATGGTTGGAAATTAGCAATAGCCATAAACTTTTGTGCAGTACATCAGTTTCATGTTTTATACTTTGACTATGTTAAACTGTACGGTCCCTTTTAAATAAAGAATTATTACTATTATTATTATTGTTATTATTATTTGTCTGATCTTTTCCAGCTCTTGCAGGGTCTCCCTCTTAGTTATCTGTGAATCTCTTTGTCCTCCATTGATATATCACCTAAAGACACCACATGTACCAGGTTACAAAACTTAAGTGGTGTAAGACAAGCTGAAGAGACCACAAAGTGCCTGCCAGCAGTTGAAATGTCACTTTAGGCATGTGCCGTTGGGCAGCGACAGTGAGCATTATGTGCAGGCAGCTCCAGAGTGTCCCTCCTTTAGTGGCTGGAGAAATGTGCGCTGCAGCTGGTGACGATAGCTCCTTCAACTAGAGAGGTTGGAGAACTGGTTCATGTGCCTGACCAGAACAAAGACTACCGCTGCAGTTTAAAGCACTGGACTTATTGATGCAACAAAACAAACATGGCATTGTTGAATGTGCGCAGACTTGATGTATAAAATATTACCCAGTGCCATTGTTCATCAGTGAACCTAATCTACTGTCCTTCATTTTCCTCTGCCCCTTGAAAAACAATATTACTATCTCCGAGTGAAGACAGAAAGATGGCCTTTTATCGGAAGAAACCTTATTGTTTCTGTACAGCGCGACACTTGATCTCCTCGCTGACTGTGCAACTGGTATACTAAGACAAAAAAGTTGCTGACTTCATGAAGCAGCAGGTGGGGCGGCACATGGCCTTCCTGCAAGACACAACTTTAGACAGATTGCTTGTGGTAAATTTTCTAGGTCATCGTTCATAAAGTACTGAATGATAAAATTATCTTGTACTTTCTCCTTGTGTCTAATGCAAGAAAAGGAAAAGTCTCTAGACAAAGACTGTCCATTTCTCAAGAGGAATGACAAACAGTAAGCATTATTCTCATCCACCTAACACCTCCTCCATCCACATCCATCCATCCGACACATCCTCCTCCAGCTCAGTTCACCTTCTGATTTCTTTCCCATCATGCCCACACGCTGTCAATCCAACAACTCACGAAGCAGGCCATGCGTAGATGTGCTTGTCAGAGATATCTGCATATGTAATTTACCTGTTTATGTGTCTATATCTCTGTATGTGCTGCGAATGCATTTGATGATCATTACCGTGTGTGCGCGCGCATGTATACAGGCGTGCTTATAGTCCAAGCGAGCCCAGCGACAGTTCTATGTCACAAGGCAGAAAACATCAACATGCTGAGTCTGCAGCAAGGCGCCAGTCACCAGGGAAACAATTCAGACAGACAGACACACACGCACACAGTCAGCCAAAACACATCGTCTGAAAAGCACCAGCAAAACAAGTCATCTAAAACGCTGCAGTCATAAACACAAAATTAAAGGCCGCCTTCGCACTCATCGTAACCGGAGCGGTTTAATTAAGCTCTGTAACATTTACTCCTTCACCTAGTGTTTTCATTTTTTAAGGCAGGTGAGAACTACTGGACCATACAAAACATCTGACTGCGATATGTGAGCTACTGTTTCTTTTTGGAAACATTTAAAACATTTTTCTAAACAAGCAAGTATACATTAGCATTAGACAGACTAGTAGTTCCTAAACCTTACACAACAAAACCATGGGCTGAGCCAAAAATGATGCCACTGTTGAGCTCTGCAGATAAACATCTGGGAAATTGTAATGCAAAGATCTGCAGACAAGTTAATCTTGCATAAAAACATCCTCCCAGCTTTCCTCCTTCCTTGCGTCAAAATACAATAAAGCAGTTAAACAGACAGGTTGGTAAATTCAAATCTACACTAATCAGACCAAAGGCTGCCCGGATGATATTTACATTTTAAATCCCTGATAAGTTTTTGTCTGTAACACTTTCCTTACCTTTTTGGCAATGATTGGAGTTCCAGCAACGGTAGTTATAATTGTTGTTGAACATGGTCTTGCTGCACTGGGGGTTGTTCTCCATGATACCTGGGCAAACATCACTGCACTCCTTCGACTGCTTGTTTCCAGCAATGTAATTGTTGAATTCTGCATCCATGATGAGGGACCAGTCGATGGAGTCCAGGTAACAGAGCTCGGGGTTTTTCTCAATACGGATGGCTCCACGGGTGATGTTCCTCAGGTTGTACAGGCCGATGTCCTTCAGGCTGGTCATCTCAAAAATCACCAGGGCGTAGTTGTAGAAGAGGTTACGACCATGAATGACAGTGAGGTTGGGAAAGAGCGTGCTCAGACTGTCCAGGCCGGATACCCGGAATAGCAGCAGGTAGTCTGTGATCATGGTCAGCTTGGGGAAGCTGAGGGAGCGGAAGACTTCCTGGTTGTTGATGTTGTTGTTTTTGTCACCAATGAGGAGGATCTGCAAGTAGCCCTCCACCACTGTGCAGTTCTCCAGACGCCTGAATTCAGTGATGTCATTGCCAATATCAATGTTGGGTCCACAGACTGCAGGGGAGGAGAAAAAACAAAAACAAAAAAAACCCAAAATAAAACATAGGTCAGTATCAGTTACATCGAAAAGTAAATATGTAACACCTCAGGTATTTCACTGCTATATAATACAGCTGCTCAACTGCAGCAAAAGGTATGATCCCAGTATTTTTCATTATTTATTATTTTACCATCATGCCAATGACAAAATTGTGAAAAATATGAATCTTATTGCAGGGAATTTCCTTGAATGTTAAATATAAATCAAATGAAAAACATGAGTGAGGTGGTTGTCCCAGTCTGAAGAAAATTTTTAACCATGAAAACATCTTAGTAATCAGAGCAGCTGAGCCATCTAGAGAAAAACGGAACTTCAACAACCTTTAAGTCTTTCCATAACTTAACCTACAGAAACATTGCGAGTTTTGCGTCTTTAAATAGATATAGTTGACCAGGTCAAAACTAAACTGGAAGTGACTCAAAAAGGCACTGCTGAGAGATGCAAAGAGGTCCATCTGATTATAACAAGATAGAAAATGAGGTTTGTGTCAGAATTAATGCAAAAGAAAAAAAAAAGCAACTTTTATCCCAGCTTCTTTTTTTTTTTTTTTAAGAATATTTAGCAGAAGCCACAATTGCAACTAAAGCTGTATTGTGTCCTTTAATTTAAAGTTCTGGTCAGGAATCAGAACAATTTCGTCTTTACAATCGCATTCTTGGCTAAATCCAAACGGTCCTGCCTGATCTTTAGAAGCTAGACAACAAAACCTTGTTTAAAAATGATGGAGAATTCATAACTCATGGACCCACCCTTAGCAATAAATAGCTGTTAAGAATATCAGTGGTTTCCAGCTCTGCAATAGCGATACCTAAAGGTTTATCCAGTACATTTTTAAAATATTGACAGTACATTTGAGCCGTGCTGTTGCTGACAGAGTGTGTTTGCCTTGCAGCTCTCATTTCAATGGCAACTTAACATGGTGTGACAAAGTAAACACTTGAGTCACGTTCGATCCAAGCTTAGGTTAACAGTGCAATAAAGTTTTGATTGCACAGCGTTGAGGCTGTTGTTACACTTGCAGCCATTTATTACAACCACAGTATTTCGTTTCGCTGTATGTTTTTATCAACCCTTCGTAACGCATCAACATCAAAGGGTTAGAAACTATTCGACTATCAAAGACATCGTACATAAAACATGTACACCGTGTCAGTTGATCAAATACATTATGTGATAAAATAACTTGTCAAACAAAGGACATAATTAATGATGACAAGGTTTTACAAGTACTGTAGTAACATAACTCTTCATGAAACAAGAGTCTGGAACTACGTGAGGTGAAGCTGTGCTTCAGACCAACAGAATCATGATGACAATGCCAAAAACCTGTATTTAGCAGTTATAATGTTTATGACTTTCAAGATTTTTTAATCAGCTGCAAAAACATGTCATTTCCATCTGCAACACTATGTGTTGCACAGTGGACTTTGTATTTTGTACTATGACTTTACCTTGTCTGTGAATGTGCATTCACGGTGTACGGATTTTATAATCCATAATTTTGTAATGGTGTTCCTTCTTGGCCAGCTGTACCTTGACCAACAGATTTTAATCTCAAGAGAATTCCTTGTTTAATAAAAGTGAAATGAAATAAAATAAAACCTAAAGTAGCAAGAAATTACTACAAAAAGGCACTTTTGAATACTTTTATAGGCATTTATTGCCACTTTTGATGCTTCCTGAGATGAGATGTGACAGTCTGTGGAAACCTTTGGTCAACATGTGTGTGTTGAGTATGTTGTGCAAGGTACATCTAGAAACTTGAAGATTGAGTTCAAGGATGATGTGGTCCTACCCATGAGTACATGAAGTAGGGCGCTAGAAGTAGGTGAGCCAAGGTGGTGAAGTTAGTGTGACTAATGACAAACTGGGCATCCTTTGTACTTCTGTTCTGTTCTTTTTCTTGGCAATCATCTGGGTATACAATGCCCCTTTCCCACTATACACACAGTCTTTTTTTATTTAAATGCATTGATATCTTTCCATATAAGGTTTATTTATCTAGATATTTTTATATTTTATGTGAAGGCAATAGAAGAAGGACTAATCGATGTCAGTGTGATGTACAACTGTCTCTCAAACTCCTTGTGAGACCTGCACATTTTCCACACAAGCTGAAGATGACAACTAACCAACAACTCATTCAAGAGCAGCTGAAAGCAACGACCTTAAGCAACTGTTAATTACCCTTCCTCAGGTGCACCTATAGAAACCTTTCACAACTTCTAGATACATCTTGGTGACCCAAACATTCTGTCATCTGAACAAAACGGGGAGTGAGCATGGAACTTGTAGGAAAAAGTTAGGAGATAAGAGTAACAGGTTATATCCTCTGAGGGCACACTGACAATAATGGCAATCCATCCAGTGATCAGTTTCCTTCACCACTGTCTTCTGGGTCACCCCATTTTTTACCTAATTTGTGTGTCCTTGTTTAATTTCAGTGCGGTGTCACAGCATTTAATGCATTTTGGACTCATGTGTGTCCTTACAAGTTTCTCAAGTAGTTTCACCTTGTGTACGTGAGAGGGGAGAGGGATAAAGTAGAGCACACAGAGCTGTAGTGCATAAGAGAATAGTGCAAGTTCCCCTTAGCTTGTTAGCCTTTAACAAAAGTTTCCCCAACAAGTGTCATTTAGCTCTAAAACAAAGATGGACCCCTAATGCCTCTAACCCCCTAAAGCCGTGATCCATGTCTCGCCCTTTAGTATTCACTACATACACTAAGATGTAGTGAACTACATTAAAAGTATTATAACTATTAGAAGTATTTGCCAAGGTCAGAAGTGAAATGTTAGGGCTTTTGATCAAAGCACTGACAACAAAGGACAGCTGCCAGCCCCTCTGATGAGAACTAATTGCAAAAACATGCATTTATGTACTTTTATGTTCAGTGTAAAAATAGATTTGTTCACATTTGTTTTCTTTTTAACCTCTTGAGAAGTATTTTATTTACTGAGGCAGTCAGTGGGCTGATTCTTTTTAGACAAAGACAACCTCTAAACCAAACAAACTACAAAGTGAAGGATTTAAAAGGAGGCACTGTGCTGGAATCTATGTGGAATAAAACCGAACCAGCATGAGGCATAGTTTCGCAAAACAGGTGATGATCGGTAGACTGATTTTGCCTTTCCAACTTTTCCTCTCACTTTAGGTGTGCACAATACTTTGCCTCAAGCCCCACAGCACCCACAGAAACGCAGAGGCCATTATCACACATCACTGTGAGGAGGATTTAGACTTCAAAAAGCTGGAGGGCACTGAGTCATGGAAAACTCACACCAACCAGCTAACAGGTTGTCACACTGCTACTTACTTTACTGCTGGTCTATAAAGTTTTACTGTACGAAAGCAACACTGAGAGGGGGAGATCGTACATTCCCAGAAAAAGAACTATTGTTTTCTGAGTTAATACATTTTGTGGTTAAACATTAGGTCTGGTGCTACTTAAGACTAGAAAGGAGAGTTTTGTGTTGTTCTGTTTTTTTAAATCTACCATAAAAGCAAAGGTATGGCTATAACAAATGCATTGTTTCATTTTAAACATCCCTTCAGTTTTCTAACAAATCATGTTTTATATATGATTATCATAAAGAGTAGACAGACGGTGCGCTACAAAGTGATACTGAATAAATAACCCCAGCAAATGGCTCTCTGCAAAATGTCACAGGATCAGTTACAGACAGTACCGCCGATACCAAAATATAGAACTCTACAAAAAACATATGTGGTGTTTCTTCGCTCCTATTGAGGTGGAACAAAGTTTAATTTCAAAAAGAACACTATGAACCTTTCTGCTGGCAGAATGTCTTCCCAAACCACTCAATGCAGTTTAGTGGCATAGAATAATGTAATATTGGCAACACTGCAATAGCACAGTGTTCCAGGTTTTACTCTGACAATAACTAATCATTTACCTTTGAATGAGGACATTTATTTAAAGTTGAAATCACCCAAAATTGAAAAACTTTGCAATGAAACCAGATCCAAGAAAATCTGGATTTTCTGGATTTTTAATTCCTCAACTGAACAAATGCTCAGGTCATTAAAATCATTGTATGACACCATCACAATGCAAACTGCAGGCAAGTGATAAAATCAGAGCAAGAGCGTTACTTCCCTCCAACTGTAAGCCAACTACTTGTTGATAAAGATGGGTAATATTCCTGCTAATCTTTAAAAAAAAAGTACTTTTCACTTTGGATTATTAAGCTTTCCAAAATATGTTGGAAAATATATTAGTGACAATGTCATCCTACGTGATGTTTACAAAAGACTAGTCAATACAAGGGTACAAGTGAAACCAACATCTCCTGGATACAAACCATGAGCTACACACGGAGCTGGAGGTTTCTGTGAACTAAAATAAATACCTGAACTGAATTTGATTTTTTAGTTCTGTTTCAGTTAGTTTGAGTAGCTGGCTTCCTTTTTATTGTTTGAAAATGTTTCAGTTGTAGTTCAGCTTTTCATCAGTTTCAATGTTAATTTTTACAATCCCTATTTTAAGCTCTTATCTATCACAGTCATGATGATTGGTCCACATATAAGGCAAAGAGTCTGCATTTCATATTTTCAGCCATTTGATGAATACAAATTTATTAAAGCTTATGTAAATTAAACCCCACTTCAAAAATTATAATGAGCTGAGGTCAAAACCTCCTTTTTAATGCAGGAAAAATCTGTGGTGGTTTACTGCACATGCACACATGACTGGTCAATGTACAGTACCGGTAAAGGCACCAACCCTGTTAACTTATTTGACGGACATATACCATCTATGACAATCTGATAGATATTCTTTTTAATTTAAGTTTAGAAACTATTTTCTTTATCTTCCAGTTTTAGTGGAAACACTGTGCTTCCCTTAGTGTGTAGAGTTTAAGACCTCTCTAGGCAGGGCTTGAGGGCCCTTGGTGTGATTTAGAGCAGGAAGCGTGCTGCATGATCGTTATGTCTTTCTCTGTAATCTACTTGTCAGCAGGCTTCAGTGAGCCGCATACCTGCTAATACACTTCCAACACCCAGGACTGTAAAAAGACACACTGCCTGGTGACGTTACATCACCACAGGCGGCCTCATCAGTTCACCCTCTGTGGCCTCACTGCAGCACCAGCAAAGCCATCTTTCATGGGAACTGCTCCCATCCCGCTTGTGAAAAACAAAAGCTCGTGATCAAAATGTATGTTGTGCGCATCGGCTAAGTGAAAATACCAATAGCAGGTGTAGCAGCTTAATAACTCCCCCTCCCTCTCCTTCCACACTGACAGATTTTAAACAGCTGAGTACACAAGCCTATCTCTGCAGCTCTGATGAGCTTCCAGATCACATATTTACTTTTGATAACCTTTTCCGAGCCGCCTGCAGCATCCAGACTGTCCACAGACAATCAGAGGAAATCCACTAGAAGCTCCATGAGACAAGAAATAGGAAGCAATACAGGCCTCTGAGCTGGTGCTTCAAACGCTGCCACTAGACTGCAGCAAGTCTGTTTACTCCTCGTTTCCGTCCCGTTAGTGACAGACTGCCTGAGGGGCAAGCGTAGTCATAAATACTTTTCCACATGAGAGGCAAGGTGAGAAGAAACGTGATGGAAAGCTTTAAGAAAGAGATCACCGGTGACAGATAAAACTTGTTTGGGGTAATGTGAAAGCTCCGTCTGCAGCAGGACTTAATCAGAGCGGTTTGCTACCAATTAAGATTAAGGTGTTGCAAAGGTATGTCAAGCTTAAAATCTGAGTTTTACGTATATTATTTTATTTCGTTTTTATGGCTCTCTTTTTACCTGGTTAGTAACTAATGCCTAGCACATAGCCTTGTTCAGAGTTCTGGTTTAACATCAGCTGAAAGCACCACCTTTTCACCCTTACTTTTAATCTTTAGCATGCTCTAAGTGTGATACAGACAATCTATTCTGTTCATTCAAAGAATACATTATATGCAACCTTTTGAGCTGTGTCTAATTATTATCACATAAAGAAGCACTGCAGAAAAGGTACAGCCGTGCAACCTGACATGCACCTGACAAATGCCAACAATGACTCTGACTGGTTACAGCGTAGGATTAACAGAAGATTCCAGTTACATCATAAGTTACGATGCAAGTTACAGCATAAGTTCCAACTTCTGGTTACATTGTCAGACTGTCGGTGCTTTGTATGTTTGTTTGTTTTTTATTTATTTGCATTTCTTTCTACTCTGCTTTCATCCTCTTTCCTGTTCAAACCCACTTTTCAATCATCACCTGTCTCATCTACCTGTCATCACCGTCAGGCTGCGTGCTTTTGTTTTATGCACAACTTCGTGCAAGCACACCATATCCAAAATCCTTCATATTGCAAAAGCCAAACACCTAAGCAAAGGCAGTAACCTGAAATCCACTTCAGACCTGACTGTCATTTAACTGGATCAATTTTAAAGTTTGAGTGCTAATCTGCAGCTTTGTCATTAGACATTAAAATCCAGAACCCAGAGCCCTCTGAATGTAAAAATACATATATTCATGCATGAATTCACAAGATTTATGATTGCGCTCTTCCTAATGTTGGATCTGCCTCTGATTTATTTAAATATCCCACTGCTGAGTTTTTTTATTACCTTTTTCTCTTAGAATTTCTGATTGGCTTAAATGACTGAACAAGACATCGAACGCACCTTCTTTATGTGAACATGCACAGAGTTTGAAGTAGGAGGTTTAGGGTAACCAAAAACGTTATACCTGTTATCTCCAACTGGGTTTTTAGATTCTGTCAAACTAGCTAACACAAAGAAAGCCCTGCTATGCAGAACTTGCTTCATAGTACACCCTTCATGCCAGATGAACTTCAGTGCCATCTGATACTGTAAATCAGTAAAAAGGCTCAAAGTTAAGCCACACAAGGAATCTTTACACAGCTCCACACCAGAGTAAGAATAAATGCAGGACTTCGATGGGAGAACCTCTCTGCAGCTCTCAGGTTTGTCCTGTAACCAAAACCCCATAACACACAGTTCACAAGCTCCTCAGTCTTTCCAATCAACAGAACTTGGTCTGTGTTGCTTGTGAATGTACTTTGGCTTGTTCTATTTTAAAACCCAGACCCTGGTTAAAAACCCACCTAACCCAGCCCTCCCCAGCACGTCACCATGAATGGGATGAATCGGGAAGCCCAGTTTACAGTTTAGCTGGAAACATGGAAACGTTTCAGATGGCAACACATAAAAAAGAAATGTAGGAATATAAATTTATAGACAATTTAACTGCATCAGATTAAAAGGTTTAGGAGCTGACAGAAGTCGTAAGGTTTATGTGCTCAACCGAGTTTTATTTATTGCGAAAAATCCATGCAGTCTGATTAGCGCTCCTTAAAGTGCTATCAACTTTTCATTAAAAAATATATTATAATAAAAAAAGACCCCACAATATTCTAATATTCTTATCTGTGGCCTCTTGTCGCTCAAATGATTTGTGTCTGGTATTCATGAAAGCATTTCCAAGGTCAAGGTATCCCCAGGTTTGTTTGACAAAGGAGAATAAATGACTGTACAGCGAGAGGGGAAAAAACAAAAAACCTGCATTAGTTTCACTCAGCCCCGAGGGAACATTACTAAAAATTACAACCTATATTGTGAATAACATGCACACAAAACATTGCCTAACTGAATGTAAGGGCCGTGTTTAACCAAGTCAGTTTCAGGTGGACGCCGTTTTCCTGGAAAACTTGAAACGTTAACGAAATATAATATGTTTACAGGAAATAAATGCTTGGGTGTGCTTCTTCTTTTTATCCTCTAAATGTGATATATGATAAGCTATATAAAAGGTGAGATCTTGTTTGTTTTTCTTACCTGAATGTGAAAATATTATTTCTCAATTTTAGAGTCAAACTAAACTAAAAATTACATTTTAAAATTCCTAACATTCCACTTGTTTGATGGGGTTTTATATTGGCATACCTCCACTTTGTTTGTTCTGATTCATCATGCTATGAGTCACAGCGATGTATTTAAAAACAAACTAAATGAATAGTCATAACGCTGACTCATGTTTGTGATGTAGTTAGAAACGCCAAGTAAAATATTAAAACGATCTATTATAGTCACACCAAAAAAAAAGTTTTCACCAAGAGTTAAAATTATATTTCCTTTTGTCTCATAAAAATATGTCAAGGTGTAAAGCGCAAATTCCATGCAATAAGATAAGTGTCAGACAGAACAAGATAAAGTTTAGTTATTCCAAAGTTGGAAAATTGCCTCTAAAATAAATTCGACATAACAAACTAGCCTACATATGTAGAAAGCCCCCAAAAATCTCTCAGTGACTTAAAAGCCCATTTAAAGCCCAAATAAATACAACAACTTAAGATAAATAAATATATACACCGCAAATTTAATGTAGAAAAGTAAATCATGATCTATTAGACCGAAATAATGCAAAACTATAGTGAAACCATAAGTGACATTCCATATTTTTTTCGTTTCTAGTAACAACACCTGTTTTTCACTTTAAATGCATAAAAATAATGTGCAAATAGCGGAAATAACACTCTGCTTACACAGTGCAGTATTACATGTGCGATATTTACAGTAAAACACTGTTTTTCGGGTTAACAAAAATGACCCTTTTCCTCGTGTTTGAACACTAACGAAGCATGGAAAAACACAGTTTGCCCGTGTGTGTAGTAGCGTAGAGAGGCATTACTTACTTTCTGCGGTGGCGGGCCGTAGGCAGGACGAAAGACCCAGCATCAGACCCCAAAACAAGGTCAAGCGGCTCCTTTCCTTTCGAGACCTCATCCCCGAATGAGTGAATCACACTTTAAATCCAGTAAATAAATATGCTGTGGGAAGGAAACGTGGGGAAAACCCAGTCAGAGTTATCAAAACGCCTTTTAAGCTCCAGCCAGCACCTTTTAGCTGTTAGCCGGCTAATGGAGCTAATAGCTACTACAAACAGGCTAGCAGGATTGCACTCTCACGTTTCCTAACGGGAGTCCAGTCGTGCTCCAAAAAAAATAAAATTAAAAAAGCATATATAGAGAGCGATATCACCGATTTAGTCCCGAGGTCAGAAAATATGTATTCATAGTTATTCTTCTCTTGGATAGCGCCGCACTGGAGAATATAAGACCACTGTATCTAAACTAGCGGCGGGGATTCCTCTGTAATCCGCATCTTCACACTCCATATCTGGAGGAAAAACCGTTCACCGTCCCGCTGCTGTTGCTGGAGGATCCTCAGGAGGCAGAAAACGGGTCAAACCTCCCCTAAAATTGGGATGGACCGAGATGGACTGGGGGATACAGTAACATATTCCACTTGTACAGTGCTCCGTTAAGTAAACGGCACGGCGTTTGTTTCGAAATATCCAGGATAAAATCTGGCTTCAGACCGCAGCCTCCTTCTTCTCCTCCTCCTCCTCCTCAGCCGCTCATCATGCACACACGCACCGCGTTGTTGTGGTAATTCACCTTCATACCAGCGGGCTAAAATGAATATTTGAGCTTTTTGCTGCGGTTGAGGTCAAATTCTTTGGTTTTCTAACGCCCTCGGTCGATAGATAAGTGAGCGGTTCGCGCAGTTACATGGAATAACTCACAGGTACGCACACACACACAGTCTCCTTCGGTCAGTCTGCAGTCTGCCGTGTTAGCCGTAAACACGGCGCCATGCGTACAGATCGTATATGCATCGTGTGATGAATCACTCCGCCTCGGTGAAAGAGGGCGTCGCTCTTACTGCAGCTTTGCCACCATGGAGAGCAGTTACCATAGTGACTGCTGTGGCGCTCATTGGGAGAAATCCTCAGTTTTTAACAGTTTCGAGCATCTTTGGTCGAATTAAGCGTAAAACTACATACACTGCACACCCTATCGGATTATTTTAAGTGCATAATATCCACACAAGGCGTGTTCGTTACGCTATCATTCTCATCAAACACGGCAGCATGGAGATAGCATGGGAATAGCGGGTCTCTGAAGAAAAATGGCTTTACAGGGGGATGCAATTATTCGTTGGAGCTTCTATTTAAAAATCGGATGGAAAAATGTAAACAGAGTGAGACCTCTTGTCACCTCTCGGGGCACCGCCGTAGCGACTACCTTTACGATGATGAGGTATGAAGGAAATCAGGGATACTGATCCAGGATCAGGATTGTTTTCCGCTCAAAAAACACAGTGGAGGGCCAGCTATACAATGACCGTGTCTGTCTGCACGATTGCAGGGGTGTAGTTGTAAAGGGGGTGCGCAAAAGTGCACCCCCCTTTTTTTTAACAGTGGCGTGCCAACAATTTGTGACCAAGCAGTGCAATATGACACAAATGTAATAATTTACAGAAACGGTATCTTACCAAAGGCTGGACTCGGACTGCAAATATGATACTTGTTAACTGGCTTATAAATTTTGCATCCGTTTTCCCATGTTCCCTAGGATGCAACAAAAGATAAGCTCATAAAGTGCTTAGCCTGCTAAAAGATTTCTAAATCTACCACTTTAAGTTTGCACCTTAAAGAGGATTTCCATTTACAGTGAACACAGCATGCTGTTTCTGTGGTCTTCACTTGACCCTCATTAAGAATCAAATTATCACAAGGGAAGAAAACATACACTTTTTTCTGCCATGTTCTTACTGCCATTGGTACCCAAAGGAAATAATATTTGTGTTCCAAAAAAACCCCACAGAGTTCAAGCTGTTTATTCTGAAAAGGTTGTGTCGTGTTCCAGAAATGTTAATTACTGGTTATACTGTTAGCAGTTACTTGTAAATACACAAGGGGAAGCAAGGGTTCAAATACACAGAAAAAAAATACTAACCTGGTCACGGTAGGGAAAACAAATCCACCTGTGTATCTTTAGCTGTATAGACCAATTTTTCCACATATCTATGAATGCTATCTGTCTTTTCCTATAGGATGATAACCTATGTAAACATAGGTGTTACTAGATAGCGATATGGTGCTCAGGTATTTAGTGTTTAGTGTTTTACAATAATAATAATACAATAATAATATTGTTTTGTTTTTTGTTTTGTTTTGTTTTGTTTTTTTACAACAATTAAAATCCCTAAATTGACTTGATCTTACTTAGCATACCTAATACCAATTATTCACTAAAATGCTAAAAACAAGAGATGGAAAAAGTTGAAATTTGTGGAAAATTAACCTCTAAAACCAATAGTGATAAATAACAAAGTACTTTGTTACTGTATATAAATAGAAATTCAGATATCTATTTTTCTGGCAGTTTTTTTTTTTACTCTTACTCAACACATTTTAACACAAATATCCAGACTCTCTACTTCTTATATTTTCTAAACTGGCTTTTTACTTTAGACTTATGACATTTCAGGGGAATCATTATTTCCTCTCACCTCACACCTTGAAATACCAAATTCACTTAAACCTAAATAGAGGGAAGGTGAGTGTATGCATCACTGATGTTTATTACGTCCAAAGAGATAGGCGAAAGAAAAAACAACCAAACAAAATAGCACACCAGAAAAGGACTGAGCATAAAGGCAGTGACATGTTTTTTTTAAGTGGTAGGTAATTTAAAATGCAACATTTCTACCAGCTCAACAAATATTGGCATTCACATAGCTGTTTCTGTGCAGTTTGTCACAAAATCTGTCTGCTAGCTAGTGCTGCAACTGCCACATTTCTCAGGGAGAGTGAGAATGAGAGGTAGCATCACTCAGAGGTAGAGAAAGATGTATGAAAGACAAGACAAGAGAGGAAGAAGAGAGGTTATTTTAAAAATTTAAGGACTGCTCAGTGACATTTGATGAACTGGAAATTTAAAGGTTATATCATGTGATGTTCTTGTTAATTTGAGCATTTGTTTAAAATACAACTTTATATCTCAAGTTATGTTTCCTTTTTTTTCATATTGTGAAACACCCTGCTAAACAAAATGAAGTGTACTAATGTTATTATTCAGAGGTTGCATGAAAATGCTGGCCAGTTTAGTGCAGGCTTCACTGGTTGGTTTACAATACCACAATGAAGTTTGTGCAGGGCAGTTGTGTTGTTCAAAGTCAGTGTGATATCACATCAAGGGTAGCACACAAATTCAAGCTGATGATGCTGATCAGATTCACTTGTGGTTTATACTAGCTCTATACTAGGTGTGTGCTGATTATAATCAATTTCACTCTGTAACATTATGTTCTATGTAACAGATGTTCAAGTGAATTCATTAAAATTAGAATTAAAGTTGAGGTTTCTCTTATATCACTATTGTTTAATTATGATATTAATATGACTTGGCTTGGGGGGAAAAACGAAAACAAATTTCAGACCTGTCCTTTTTCACACTTACTTGAATAAAGAATCAGTATTTCAGCTTTTATCAGAGTATTTTTTTTTAACACAATTATGTTTTGTTTAGTTTTTTTTAATAGTACAGATACTTATCTGTACTTTCACTTAAATGCCTAATGTGTGTGCCTAAAAGGTATCATGCTGTCATGGCTTGTGGAGACTGTTGTAGCATCTCCTGCAACAACAAAGGAATGAAAAGATACTGAAATGCTGCCACCTTGAGGGGAACAGACGTAACTGAGTGTGGGACAAAAAAGACTGAATGGAAAATTTTATACCGCTTTTTTAAAAAAAACAAACAAACAAACAAAAAGAACCCGACATATTCCTCTTGAAGTTATAGGTAACATGTGCCTTTTTTTACATGCCACATGGAAGCTGTGATCCTTATAATCCTTTCCTTGGACAACATATTGATCTCTATTTGAAAAAGCAGCATAACTAAGAGGAAAAATGTAGACAGGTGACAAGAAGAAGAAAAACTAGCAAACAGTGTATTAGTAAAGTAGCATATAATTGTTTTTCAGATCAATTTCATACAGTTTAGGGACCTCCGGTGGCCTCTGCATGGGGCCATTGGCACCCTGAAAGCGACCACTCCCATCAGGACTTTGTACTGATATGAACAGATTAATCCCTGCGAGGGACAAATGATAAAAGAGCCACCTGATTTGTTCTGCAACTTTGTTATACTGTAGCCCTATGAGCTGAGTACAGGAAAGCCGAACAGGTTTCTAAAACAACCCATTAATGAAACTGACTTTTACTTACATTTGATTCTCAGACAGATACAACTGCTGTGATCTTTTGAGGTCTAAGGCCCAGCCAGAGGAAGTGGAGGGCCAGCAGCTTGTGACGCTGTGAGAGAAGCAGACAGTAAACAAAACCATCCATAGAAGAGCCTCTGACAGTTTTGATTATCCCTGTAATTACAGGCCGCTTTCATCACTTCAAGAGCAGAGCACAGAAGCATTATTTGAAAGCCACGCATTACCTCAGCTCTGGCAGACAGCACTCAGCATCCGTCACAATCCAACAATTAGCACTGAGGAGAAAAAAAAATTCACATTAAAAATGAAGTGAATATCAGTGGCCACCCAAGAGTCCAAATACAGTGAGTCACCCTCTAACAAGTGCTCACTGTACCAACATGACCCCCTGTGCCAGAGAATGTTGTGCCTGTCCACTTGCATTTGTTAAGTCCCTATTAAAGTCCCCATGAAGGCAGCCGGCGGGCCCACCTACCTCAACTGTCCCGGTGGAATCCATTCTCGCACTTCACTCATGTGGAAATAAGCCTGTTTACCACCAACGGGTCACACATGCTAATGAGCGTCTGTTTGTTTTCCACTGTGCTCATGCAGGAGGAAGGGAATTTAGGGGGGAAATAATAGATGATATGCAGACAACAGCCTGGGTGGCTTTGCAGCACTAATGATGAAAAACGTACAACAGAGAATTAATGGAAATGAAATCAGAACAGGAAATGCGGTGTGACATTTTGATGAGTCTGGGCCTGAGGTACAGAATGGCGTCTGGCCCCATGTGAAAGTAGTAGCTGCAGGTTAGGCACCTTTGACTGCGTGTGTGACAAATAAGTTGTAATATACTGTGCAGAATTATATACTTGTATGCACAATGGAATACACTAATGAGCCAGTGCATTTTTATTGTGGGTAGATATTGTAAACCCTCACAGGCAAACACCCACACACTCTCTGGGAACCACAGCGCCAGCATACTGTACGTCATATAGCCTCAAAGGGATGGACAGTAAGAATCAAGAAGAAAGTTCTGTGAAAAAATATTTGCCCCATTGCTGATTTCTTTCTTTCGTTCTTTAGGTCAGTGTTCATGATTTTGCAGTAAGAAAGAGGCTGAAAAAAAATGGCTTCCATAAAAAAGGTCCAAGGCAAACCCCACAGCTGACCAAAACAACACAAAGATTCGTCTCTCACTGGACAAAAACATCTTGATGATCCCCATGACTTTTGGGAAAATATTCCGACAATATTCAGACTGACAAGATCTATTATATCTGGCTAAACTAACACAGGATGTCATAAGTGGTAGTGTGATGGTCTGGGGTTGCTTTGCTGTTTCATGACCTGGATGACTTACCATAATTGATGGAATCAGGAATTCTGCTCTCTGCCAGAAAATCCTAAATGAGAATGTCCGGCCATCAGTTCATGCCCTGAAGCTCAAGCGGGGTTGGGTTAAGAAGCAGGATAATGATCAGAAAGACACCAGCAAGTCCACCTCTGAAGGCTTTAAAAAACCCCAAAATGAAGGTTTTGGAGTGGCCCAGTAAAAGTCTGGAGTTGAGAGGCTTTCACATGAGCACATGATCCGGAAAACTCACCAATATGGCTGAATTAAAACAATTCTGCAAAGAAGAGTGGGACAGAAGTCCTCCACGGCGATGTGAAAGACTGATTTTTAGTTATCGTAAATGCTGACTGCAGTTCTTGCTTCCCAGGGTGGCACAACCAGTGATTGGGTTTAGGAGGCAGTGACTTTTTTACACAGGGCCAGGAAGGTATGGATTGCTTTCCCCCCCTAAATTATTGAAATAGTTATTTTAAAACAGCACTTTGTATTTACTTGAGTCATCTTTGTCTAATTTTAAAACAGGAAGGCAGAAACTACTTTTCACTGTATACTGTAGAGGTGGGGACATTGTCTTGCACAATGTGTGATATTTTCCTCATTCTACTACTCAAACTCAACACCTGCATGTAATCTTTCACTGAGCTTTGTTTATTACTTACAAATTACCACATTGTCATCCTTTCTTTAGTTAAGACATGTTTCAAAAGATCTTTTTTTTCATTTGACCTTAAAAAAAGTCACCCATGCTTTCATCTCGTCAAATTTGGGCTCTAATAATTCCCACTACTTTGGTCTGAGCCAAAGCAATCAATTATTTCTATGCAATCAATCAATAAGAATTACACACAGAGCAACCTGTTGTAATAAAACTACTATTTCAGCCGACTGTCTCTCTGGTATTCATCTTTGGTTTTCAGTAGCGATACTTCTAAAGATTAGCTACATGTTTATTGTGAGATTTATCTGTCAATGCTTGCAAACTACAGCTAATTAAAATGTAGGATATTATCTCAGTTTGTGTTATGGGAAGACAAATACTGTGCAGTCCCACCTGAACCAGGACACCTGCTCGCCCTAAACAACATGGAGGTTTATTGAGCTGTACTCAAAGAAATGGGATTACCTTGAGGTACATGCCTCACTTCCCATTCATACATTCTGCATTGAAACTTCAACAACAAAAAGTTAAAAAAAAAACCCTCTTTCGTTGTTTGTTTTTTGAAGGAGTTTAGATTTTTATGCAACTTGTTTAAAGAATGCTACTCGAGATGATCAGAGCATGAGAAGTGCACAGGCATTAGTCCCAGAAGCATATAGTATTATACAAACACAATGCAGCAAAAAATCAGAACTTACTTGAAACACTTATGCCTCTCCTAAAGTTCTGGTACCCACTGAAGCTGACTCAGAGAAAACTGTGAAGACAGGTGGGTTTTGAAGAGGTTTTGTCATTTGCCTTTTGGACTTTGGTCCACTCACTCCTGGTCTTCTTTCTGTCCTGAATAATTTCCTTCTGTGTGTCCTTTTTCACAGCTTGGCTTACTCGTGTCCTGCTTATGATGTTAAAGCTTGTGATATCCTTTTTTCCTCCGTCACCCTCACCTGTTAAATCTGTGCTGGAGCAGATGGATAGTTTGAAAGTGGCTTAGCATCCCGTGAATAGAAACATTATGCAGCAGCACTGTCACTTGGACACCTTTGTGTGACGGAGCAGTATCTAGGGAAGCAGCTGCAAGGATGTCTCAGGGGTATTTCATCATCAGCAGTGTCCTCGTGCATAAACAAAGTCACAAGCCTTGGAGTTTCAGGTTGTAGTTCAAGGGATTTTCCGATCAGTGTTTTTGACCTTGGTTTATGATTTCTCTCTCATTGGTAATATTAGAATTAAGAAAATCTGTTGTTATTCTCATTGAAACATTTATGGGGACTGTTTTTCTTATGTGTTGCAGCAATGTAAAACACAACTGATTGCATTTGGTCTCTTCCTGAAACTAAAATAAGAAATCATTATTTATACCTTTTGGTTGCTCCCAAACTGATCACTTCATCTCTTGTCTTGTTTGTATGTTTTAACAAAGTATAACAAAGGAATTATTTTATTTTATATTAAGCTCATTTCATTCTGGAGGAAAGGTGATGAAGCAAAGGATACCTGTAAGTATTCTGCCCAATCCCAAAGTCCATGATTGTGGATGTTAAGGTGATTTCCTGGTAAATAAGTAAGTAAGGACTTTTAGGTTTTCCCCACTGTCAAATTATAGAGTGAAAGCTAGTGTGCAATGAGTTGCCGTGTTAGAGGATTGTGCATAAGGATAGGGTGAGATGGAGGCAGATGATCTGCTGCGGCAACCCTTATTGGAAGAAGCTGAAAGAAGAAGAAAAAAGGTGGCTATTAATATTTTGAGCCCTTTTGGGGTATTTTCTATATGCATGCATTCCTGGAAACTATAGATTTATCCACTGTTAATATAGGGAAAGACCATAAAAAGGTATTAAATATATCTCTAGAAGGAGAATCTGCATATTACAAGAAAAAAGTCTTTATATAAAAGTGCAAACACATGCACCTGTTTGTTTTAAAATTAACCAGCTTCTAGTGGCTGTATGAGCACGTAAAATGCATGTTGGTTTAGTCATTCTTAGATATGTTGAAAGTGTCGCCCTTAGAAACCTAAAGTAAAGAGGGGTTTTTTTAACATTGAGCATGTGATGTATTTAAATTGTATATTGGACATAGACACCTTGATGCCACCCAAAACCTTCTGTGAATCCTTCTGTGAAAATATACCTCTTGGTGCTTTAAAATTGGATGTCATGAACACAGTCTGTGTTTCACTTTTATCAAGAACACCGCACACCTGAGGAACTTGTAGTATCAACATGTATATAGGCTTACCCTACCTCCCTAACATGAATATTATGTTGTATCCAGTAAGATTTTAAACTAGCTAGAGTCCATAAATTTATCAGGAAAGTTTTTTCTGAGATCATATATCAATGGACTTAAAGCAGAGGTCTCAAACTTGCAGCCTGTATATTGACGTGAAGAAATATATAGCAATTTGGCACTTCAAGTTACCTTTTTAAGGAGGATTTGTTCGATGCTGAGTGCAATGCTGAAGTAAGTTCTTTAAAAAGCAAAAATATGAGCACAGTACAAACATGTTGAGGGATTGGCCGTGTTAGTTCAGTGAGAGTTATTTGTAAAGAAAACAATTTTCACTAGTAGTCAAAAACCAATGTGTACACACATGTCTGCATTTTTTTGTTAAATAAGAACAAAATTATAGCATAAGTGCTGCCACGTGTCTGACCAGAAAGAGAGTGAATGGAAAAAATTGCATTCACGTTTACAGTTTTGTCTTGTTATACAAGATTTGAAATTTAAAAAATCACAAAACAAACCCCAAAACAAAACACTACACACAGAACAGATCCAACACGGAAGCGAAATGTACGTGGCAATAACTTATTACAAAGGGTGAAACCGTGAAAACACTAGTGCGAAGAGAGAGAAAACAGGATTAGTACAAATATTTAGCGAGAGCAACCCCCCCCAAAACAAAACACGCGGCATTATTTTTTGTACTCCGTGAACACTAAAGTGGACCCCCAATGAGATGAAAGTGCCAGCAGTGCCCCACGGCTCACTTAAGTTTGAGACCTCTCATTTAAAGGGCTCTGTACAGCTGGACTTCTTTTTGGAAATCAGAGTTTCCCCTCTGGTGGACAATATATAGATTGCAGGCTGACGGCTTTAAAATTCAGGCCTGGTCTACCCGCATCTGTTACATGGAGTCATGCAGTACAATTCGTTATCTAACCCAAACTAATTTAATTTGAATACGTAATCCTTGTCAAACTAAATGAAAAACTAAACAATGGATTCAAAATATGCAAAATGAAACACTTTTTTTGAAGATACAACTTGAGATATAAGCTTAATGTCATCTTACAATGACAGCTTTTCTTTATGGAAACATATTTTATAGTAGATGATTAAAACCTCCAAGTGTACTAGAAATGTTTAAATACCCTAAAGAAAAACTCAGCAACTTCTTATTTTTTCTCGGCAGAAAAAAATAAAAGACAAAAAAACATCTTCAAAGCATGCTAACATGCCATCTTTCACCATTTTTCCATTTGGGCAATTAAATTTTCCTGTTTGGCACACATGTGTTAATTGTTGAGAACTTTTGCTACAATATTACATAATTTGGGTCTTGATCCGGTTTTTTGACCACCCACTGTAGATCAAAGGAAAAAGAGTTTCCAAGGCAGTGTGAAGCAGCTGACCCAAGTACAAAGGTTCCAATAATTAACATGGTGCCTCAGCTGATGGTGCATTAGTCACGAAGACCCGAAAATTACATAATGTGTCAGGTGGACAGCCTCACAAAGTGAAAAGTATAGACCACCACTGTGAAGACTGAGGACTGGGTATACTTACTGGAATAAAATTTGAATCCCAAGAAACCTTTGGCTGTCTGATAGGAAGCCAAAAACTGCAGACATATTTAAGCAAGAAGAAATTAATATCTGATTTTATGTGGGTTTTAGAGGTTTTTGTTTATGTTTTTAAGCACTTTTGGCTAAGGCTTACTAAAGTTATGAAAGTGATTTTACAAAATACACTCACTGGCCACTTCATTAGGTGCACATACATTTGCCTTTACAACTGCCTTCATTCTTTATGGCATAGGTTCAACAATGTGCTGAAAACAATCCTCTGATATTTTGGTCCATAATGACATGATGCCAGATTTATCAGCTGCACGTACATAATGTGAATCTCTTGTTCCAACACATCCCAAATGTATTCTATTGAATTAAGATCTCATCATGTTCAAGAAACCAGTTTAACAGGATTTGTGATATGGCACATTATTCTGCAGAAAGTAACTATCAGATGATGAGCAAACTGTGGGCACAATGGTCAGCAACAATACTCAGGTAGGCTTTGCCATTTGTTCATTTGTTACCAAAGTGTGCCAGGAAAATCTCCCACACCATTACACCATCAGCAGCCTGAACTGTTAATACAAACCAGTATGGAGCCATGCTTTCATGTTGCTTACACCAAATTCTGACCCTATTATCTAAATGTCACAGCAGAAACTGAGATACAACAGGGAACTTGTTTCAAATCTTCTGTTTTCCAGTTTTGGTATGCCACTGACAGTTATAGCCTCAGTTTCCTGTTCTTACACAACTGGAATGGCACCCAGTGTGGTCTTCTGCTGTTTTAAGGTTTAATGTGATGTGCATTCAGACCTGGTTTTGTTGTATATTAGTTTAGCTTTCAGCCATAAATCAGCAACACTACAACAAACGTACTTGCTCAGGTTTTTGGTTTATTGACGTTAATTATTTCTTGGATAGCCTGTATGGCAGACAGACCCAGAACGAAAATCTATGCGGAACCTTTTGTCATGAGCGGGTCTGGCTGACCGCTGCGGTGCAACCGGATGTAGCTGAACGAGAGATCCGGTTGCAGGGAGCTCGGAAGCTAACGTCGAGCAGAGAGTCAAAATCGTAACATTTTGAGAATTTTCCACGCTGTACTTTGATAACGCCAAAGAACAGAGATGATTAAAGCCATATTAATTTTTAACAACCACGGGAAGCCGCGGCTGATCAGATTCTATCAGTATTTTGTGAGTATTGTAGCAAATACTGCTGAAACAATTTGTTTACCTTACAATCTGTATTTGATTAGCGTTTGTGACCTTTCGTGTAATGAGCAGCACCACATATATTTCAGAGATCCTGACATATTATGAGATATTTTCCTGTAGCCAAGTAAAACTATTAGCGGATCACGTGAGCAAGAAAGGGAACAAACTTGGAGCTCAGTCACTCTTCAGTTTTACTTCCTTTCTATTAAAATAGACCTCTCTCTATATAAAAGTATATAGGCGTTATATAATGAAGGAGCAGCTATCTGTGAAGATAAATCCACTTAAATCGTACATATGTATGTATTAGCCGGACTATCTGTCCTGAAATCACTGACTTTGCTTCATCCTTGTCTGTTTAATTACATAACATACAACATAAATAAATGGTTTTACCAGGAGAACTCTTTTATCATAGTTATCAAAACTCATTTAAAAATGGCGGCTGTGCTTCAGTGACTGCAGATTTGTCTGTAAGTAGGTTTATTTAATTTGTTTACTGTATAATAGAAATCAAGTAGACTTGCCTCTAAAACATATGATGTGGGTTTATATCATCTTATATATTTTTATTTATAAATATAAAAATTATGACAGTATGGAGTGTACTTTAGTCATGGGAAAGGAATTAGGATTTTATTATGCCCAGTGTATACAAGTCATTGCTTATTTATCTGGTGTCATTTACCCTAACATCATTTTGCTAATATGTGCTAATATCACAAAAAATAATATCTTAAACACACGATGTAGACTAAAGGCAACAGGTGTATATGTGTGTAAGCAGTGTGTAGGATGTAAGCTATACACTTAGAGGGATCTTTCCGTATCTACAGTTTGTATTCCATTCAAGTGTTTCTTGGATGCAAAGTGGTTTTAAAGAAAGTAACCAATTAACTCTAAGTAGGCTTGCATGCAAATTTTATATAAAGTCAGCAAGCACAAGGCTTAGGTGATTTGTCTTAGGTTCATATTCCTATTTTAAGGTTCATAATTCAATTAAAATGTATCTATATAATGACAATTTACAGCATCAGGCAGCTCAAGACACTTCATACTGCAAGGTAAAGACCCCAACGTTAAGACAATTCCTATTAGTAAGCGCTTGGCAACACTGGGAAGAGGGCGATCACTTTTAACATTTAAATGACATCAAAGTTGCTGACAGCTGCAGGGAACACGAGGAATAAAGTTACTCCTCATTAGAGCTGGGCGATATATCGAGTTTTTAAAAAATATCGATATATTTTTATACGAGATATAAGATGTGACCATATCCTTTATATCGATATAGTCTATGTTACGTTATAATTATACTTGTGGAGCCGCAAGTTTGCCTCTCTTTCGTCCACTTTCGTCTTTACGCAACGTTACTCGGCCTCGCCTCTCCTTCACTGAACACAACTCCCCCTCCTCCCCCATCGCTTCACCTGCAGGAAGCGACAAGATGAACACGACAAATCTCCGTTAACGAGTTACTGCGCATGGCCCCGTGCGTGGGGCTGGACGGCGTCAACGTGTTAGCTAGCTAACCACGCTAACGAGCTAACCACGCTAACGCCATGCAGCCCAGAGGTGCTGCACGGACTAAAATCCTTGCATTCTCTCAAAAGTTGACAGCGCGCCTTATGTATGAATTCTGGTTGTGCTTGATGGCCGCGAACCGATTTTATGTGGTACACGGCGCTCAGCAATCTGTCCAAAAATGTTTTAGTACGACTTTGATAAGCTACGGAGCTGCACCGCTTGATGGATTGTCGGAGCATTACGGCTGAGCCTCGCGGAGTGATATGTACTGTGCTTCAACGTAATATTACCCTACTGTGTATAAGGACCATAAATGGCACCAAGAGACGTGGTTGCGAAGCGGATTACAAACTCAATGCTGTCAGTCACGCAGTACAAGTTGGGAACAGAGCAGCTGTGAAATCTGTCTTTGTTATTGTGCTCGTCTTTTAGTTTACATTTTGACTGCACAATTGTGAGCTTTTTGTTATGCACAAAAACAACATTGTTTTCTTTTATTTATGGAGCATTATTATTTAATAAATGCTCATAATTTATTTTTGAGTAAATTTTATGTACATCTGCTCTATGTTAATAAAAGTGCCTGTGTGACATCTGGGACACAGCTTTGACTAAGAACTCTCTTTTTGTTCTTACTTTATGGCTTTAAAAAATATATATCGAGATATATATCTTATATCGCCATCCAGCTAAAAAATATCGAGATATGAATTTTGGGTCATATCGCCCAGCCCTACTCCTCATGATCTATTTACTTACTGATGTACATAAGAGAATGAACCTCAGTGAGCTATCAGGTTACTGAGGTTCACAGGCTTTTCCTGGAGTGATGACATTATTTTAGAGAAAATTGATTAGTCAGTGTGAGGTAGTTTTGTGTGTGTTCATGAGTTATTACAAAGTGAGCCACCTTCCTATCAGGTTTTAACCCCTGTGGGGTTAAAACCTGAAGTTACCTGGCTAAATCCCTAATCCTTCCATGAAGTGTAGGCCTCTGCTCCACTCTTTAAACCAACTGATGGCATCTCTAAATAGTCATGTGCATTTTTTTTCTCCATTATTTTATATTGATAAAACTTATTGTATAGGACAGCAAATATATCAAATCTGTGATGGAGCAATATTGGCTAACCGATATATTGTTCAGGTCCTACTGTAGAGGTTTTACTTCTTAACGTGGTTAAAAATAAGTAAAAGTCTAAGTAATGCGTTATTGGCAAATATATTTAGACTTTTTAAAATTAATTTCTATTTATTTATTTTGACAATTATGGAGTTAATGGAGTTTGTAACGTATTTGCTTGCAGGCGGAGGACATGCAGCAGCAGATCATTCGGGAGACTTTTCATTTGGTATCTAAAAGAGATGACAACGTCTGCAACTTCTTGGAGGGTGGAAGGTAAGTCAGGTGTTCTTTTATGCAATTCTGTTTGTATCACAGGTTACAATAAAACAAATCCTCTATATATGCATGTGTGTACTCTAAGTACAGCTATAAATGACTGCTTAGCTAGGCACAGCTGTCACAAAAGCTGGTTTAATAGATCTCTGTCAGAGTGTCTTGATACATGCTCACCTGGGATCTCTGTCAGAGGCAGAGAGGCACACTTGTTGTTTGACTAGTTGTGTGTTGTCACATTTTAATTCGACAAATACTAACTGTTGTAAATCCTGAGCCAGGTTTGGGCATTCTGACATTACTTTACAGCAGCTGTGGATGCAGTGGTCTAGCTTTAACCACTAGATGGAGACAAATATTCAAAAGTCTCCATCATATCTTTCAAGTGAATTAACAGAAAACAAGTTTAGTCTATTTCAGAATGAAGCTACTCCTGAATGCCTTTTGAAGTTGTTCTTTTTTTAATCTCCTTTCAGTCTCATTGGTGGCTCTGACTACAAGCTGATTTACCGACACTACGCCACTCTATACTTTGTTTTTTGTGTCGACTCATCGGAGAGCGAGCTCGGCATATTGGACCTGATCCAGGTCAGCTGCTCTTTTGTTGAATGGCTCTTTGGAAATATTTGACATGGAATCACACAACCACTACACCAGGCTTGTAAAGCAGACACTTGACCCTGGAGCAAAAAGTACAATTGCAGGGTGTCTACTGGTCCTTAAATACACAAATATCCATTAAAGGCCTTAGGAGTATTAACTCTCAAGCATTCAAACTATTCTAGTTACAAAAATGACCAGGTGGGATCATTCGTCAGTTTCTGTTTCTGTTTAGAATACATATGTTCTTTTCCTTATCTATAATATATATTCTAAAATATTCTAAAAAATTAATTCTGGTTTTCAGTCATAAGGGTAAGAGTTATCAGTGTTGAATACTGTGCCATGAGACTTGAGGTGGGTTCTGGCAGGTTTATAAGAGGTGCCAAATTTAACGAATTATCATTTTATCTTCACACGGACAATTTCCAGCTTAGGTGAAATGATGAATGATAGCTGTGAGTGTGTTATGTAAAACAATCTAGTAATGGATGGGAAGAAGTAAATATCGCTTTTCTTCACATTTAAACTATCAACACATGTGACTAATTGGTGTTTTATTGTGAAAATACTGACTGCAAGAAAGATGAAAACAAATTAGTTGCGACTGTGTTTCAACCAGTTTGCTTCTTTGGTGAGTCAATCAGTGAAAACTCAGTCAAAAGCCTGAAAGAATAATATTGAAGATTTTTAAACCGAAATGACAAAGTCAAAACCTAAAACAACTTAGGCCAATAAAATAACAGATCTCACTTTAATAGAAAATTAAACAAACAAACAAAAAAGAAAAAGCCAAGAGAACACTGATTTAAAATCTTAATGTGTTCTTATCGCGTCCATTGTCACTGGTCTGTTAAATTAGTCACCTAGGTATGCAGTCTGCTTCTACAAACATTTGTGAAAAAATTTGTGAAAAAAGTTGCCAACTCTCTGCAGAGTCTGTCGCTGCAGACCTCCAAACTAAATGTGGCCTTCAGATTAACTCAAGAACAGTGCACAGGGAGCTTCAACGAATGGGTTTCTGTGTCTGAGCAGGTGCATATATGCCTTACATCACCAAGTGCAATGCAAAGCATTGGATGGAGTGGTGTAAAGACTAGACTAGACTGGACTAGAGCAGTGGAGGTGTGTTGTCTTTTGTGACAAATCATGCTTCTCTGTCTGGCAATCTGATAGATGAGTCTGGGTTTGGCGGTTTCCAGGAGAACGGTCCTTGTCTGACTGCACTTTGCCAAGTGTAAAGGTAGACACACGGGTGGGTGGGGGTGTTTATCGTGCAGGGTTGTTTTTCAGGAGTTGGGCACGGCCTCTGAGTTCCAGTGAAACAAACTGTTAATCCTTTGGCATACCAAGATGTTTTGGACAATTCCATGCTCCTAACTTTGTGGGAACAGTTTGGGGATTGCCACTTCCTGTTCCAACATGACTGCACCTAATAGAACACCTCCGAGATTAGAGTGGAGACTGTGAGCCAGACCTTCTTGTCCAACATCAGCGTCTGACCTCACAAATGCACATGTGGAAAAATCGTCAAAAAGTCCCATAAACACACTCCTTAACCTTGTGGAAAGCCTCCCAGAAGAGTTGAAGCTGTTGTAGCTGCAAAGAATGGGCTGACATAAAATTAAACCCTTTGGATTAAGAATGGGATTTCACTCAAGTTCATATGAATGTGAAGGCAGACAAATGAATACTTTTGGCAACAAGGTGTATGATACAAGAAAGAGCCTACTGAGTGAAATCTTACAAATAAATCCCTCTGTTATTATGCTTCTGTCAGCAGAGTTGAAACAGATGTGAGAGGTGAGAGGCACAGTTATTTGGATGACCTCAGCTAATGGATGAATCCAAACACTGTGTTGATCCAAACTGAATTCAAGCAGAAATGATTCGAGGAAATTCTTTCAGCATCTATTGCAAGCATGGATGCATTCCAGCAGCTAACAGAGAAACATTTTTTTGCAGTGAGGTGTTTAGGATTATGCCACTTTTCAATCAGAACTGGTGTATCCACATTTTATCTTATCACTCAGATTACTGTTCCGTTCAGCCGAAAAGTGTTGAAGTTTGGGAATGCGTCTGTGAAAACACACTGTACAACACTCACTGTTCTCTGTGTTCTCAGTATTCTAAGATGCTGCTGCTTTAACAATAAATGGCTTAACATGATTGCGTTATTTTGTTTACATCCAAGATTAATGAACAAATTTGGACAATGTTTATAAACTGAACCATTTAAAAACAAATTCCTTTTACTGTATTTTAAACTGACATCAGTAAATTTTCACTTTTTTATGTCTTAAATTTCCTTTGGTGGTTGTGTTAAAGAAGTAACTTGTTAAAAAGAAAGCCTGTTATCTCAGATACAGGCTGTACAGACCTCTCAACAACATTACTACGCAAAGTGCTGATGCACTCACTTTGATTCGGGCTGACATCTGGCTTCACAGCTTTATTGTCCCTTTGGGAAATTTGGAAGTTGTTCTACATTTGGCCTGTGACCATCTTAACTGTATGTACTTAATCAGCACTCAGACAGTAATACAAATCTGTTATTGAAAATATTTCCCGTTTTGACCCCATTGTTCTCTTCACTGCAGGTGTTTGTGGAAACGTTGGATAAATGCTTCGAAAATGTCTGCGAACTAGACCTCATATTCCACATGGATAAGGTAAGTGGGGGATAGGGATGCATTTCTGTAGAGCTGCAAGTATTAGTTGAATAATTGCTCAATAAAACGAAATGTGTCAGTAAATGTTTTCAGCTTTCCAAATGTGCGAATGTGGTTTCTGGCAGTTTTTTGGCAAAAAGAGCCGTCTCAATTTTCAAGAATTTTAAAGACAGTGATATAAAATGTTTAAAAAAAGCACTGGTCAGGCACAGCTTAGTGGGTCTGTCTTGTATTAAAAGCACAGAGTAAGAGTAGGCTTCCATATCGGAGCAACATACACTGGTGTTTCGAACTTGTGGGAAACTGTCCATAAATATTTGAATGTGACATTAACATGCTGCCATTACAGAATAAACGCTGTCTTGATATTGACGGTAAAGCTGTAGCAGAATAATTGTGTAGGAGCTGTATTCATGGACAGCTTTTTTCTTTTTACCCATTCAATGAAAAGGTTGAGATAAAAGGGAACTTTGTGTTTATGACTGCACTGTAGGCCTGACCCTCAGGTAATGTGCAGTCTATTAGTCTTAGCTGTGCAGCCAGATGCTTTTTTGGAACAGCCTCTTTACTTAACCTTTTCACCTCAGAAATTAATGATTGCATTTCAAATAATATATATCACAGTACATAATAAAGATTTTTAAAACTGTGTGCAGGGCTTCTTTAGAATTGAAGATGTGTGTATGTGCTTCAGGCTACATTTAAATCTGTTTTTCTCTTCTTCTGAGCCTAGCTAGATGTGTTGCTGGAAACTAATCAGACACATCCCCGGCCATCTTGATTGAATTTTCCCAGCAGGAAATGGATGTCATGTGGTGTTGTTAGGTTTGGCCTAAGGAATTTTCCCAAAGTGAAACCTGGAAGTATTTCTTCTTGAAAGAAAAACATGTTCTTGTACATCTCTGGAGGATAGACGCAACTAACCTACATGGCATTGTAAAAATGTCATTGATACTTACAGTCAGGGGTTTAAAAGAGGCTGACAGATTTGCAGTAGAAGACAGTTTTATGCTGCTGTAAGCATTTTGTGCCCACAGGAATTCAAACATCTGAAGGTTGTGATGGAAAGCTGCTTTGCTTTCCAACTAAACTGCATGCATTTCAGCATTGCTTAGTTTTAATTGCCGTGCTTTGCTCTTTCTGCAGGTCCATTACATTTTGCAGGAGGTGGTGATGGGAGGGATGGTGCTGGAGACTAACATGAATGAGATTGTAGCTCAGGTGGAGGTGCAGAACCGCATGGAGAAGTCAGAGGTCAGATCCGTTCTGTTAAAGGAGCGCACTTGAGGGTTATTGCATGTTTTAGCTTGAAAACAGAAACTCTTGTGAACCCCTAAAATTAATCCTTCATAATAACTTTGGTAATTGAACTTTAAGTAATAATGATTTACTGTTAGCATAGAATGAATTACAAGTAATTGATTTGCAAACCTTCTATAAACATTAATTGATGGTTCTTGTAAAGTTACACTTGCTGATTATGAAACTTTGTAAATGTTTAATGTAAACATGATTTAAATGGTTGTTTTAGAACCAAAACTGATGTTTATAATACTGGAATTTGTAAGTAGGCAAGTAGCGGTGTTGCATTGTTGTGAGAGTTGGCGTACTGTTTTGGTCACCATTCAGAAATTGTGGTTTAGTTGCAATATCTCTTGTCACAATGTGTTGGAAAATGATGCACCAAGGGCGTCTAAATGTGTGTTTTTATTTAACTAATTTTTAGAATAAGAGCACTGTGAGCACTCACTTGACTAAAGAGACTATTTGCACTGAGCGTCCACTCATAATACTAAGAAGTTAGTCTTACTGTAATATACGAAACCTCTTTTTCTGCAAACTCACCCTACATGATCAGGAGTTGTGCAACCAAAATTAGCACACGTGCATATCTTAAGCCCCTGAAGTATCTATATTAGACATTATGATCTTATCATGTTGCATCCAATTTTAGGTTAAAATGACTCATTTGTAGTGTTTTTGCACCTATAACACCTTATAAATAATTTTAATTTCACGACAATAACAATAATCGAATTTATATTAAAAAACCTGAATGTTGCCTGATGTGTTATGACATCATCGCATTGCTAACAGCCCACTACCAGCTGGCTAAAATCCTACACCAGATGGCACGGGTATGTACAAGTAGACAGAAATATAACTCCTATACAAGGTAAGATTACGTCTGCTTTAAGATTAGCTTTTCAGATTAAGATGACCTTACTTTAAAAATGCTTCATGTAAAGGTGCACCACAAATAAAACTACTGTAAACAAAAGGAGATTTTACACAGCACACTTGCAGCGATTTGTATTTCCTTGGGTATTGAGCAAATCGTCTCACCGAGCCAAAACAGGACCGTAGCAGTTCAGTTAGACTTTGAAATGGTCAAGAATAGCCCTTTATTGTCATTGTACATGTACACGAAATTATGGGAATCAAAGCGTGAACACAGTGTCAGTCTGACTGAATGAGGTTAATGAGGTTCTCATTCAGTCACATGATCCTTTCATAGTAAAGTCTATATACACAACATGTGTAACTTAACACTGTTGCAGTTTTACTACAGGATTTCCCCCCGCAGATGCTTAGACTTGTGCCATTACAGCAGTATTAAAGATGAAACGTGATGATTCCACACACGAAGCCTTTAAAGGTGTTTTCTGTGCCATGTTTCTCTGGGCAGGGAGGTCTGTCAGCGGCTCCAGCTCGTGCTGTCTCTGCTGTGAAGAACATGAACCTGCCCGAGATTCCCCGCAACATCAACATTGGAGACATCAATATCAAAGTGCCGAGCCTCTCCCCATTCTGAACAGCTTTCCCGCTGAGCTCTGCGGGGCTGGTGCACTACTGATATAGTCCTTCTCCACCCAGCTCTCTGGTCAAAACTGAGAACACTGTTTTGTTTATTTTTAATAAATGTACCACAAAACCACATAAGTTTACTTTCACCTTTATTCCTGTATGTATGGGAGGTAAACTGTAAGTGATATTTGATGTCTGTTGTATCCATGTTACAGATTATTTGAAGGATTTGCACAATGATATAAGGTTTGATTCTAGAAAGCATTACGCGTGCTGTTATTATATATGTACTATTGTTTGTGGGGATTTTGGGGCCACCCGATTTACCTTCCTTTTCTAAAGGATAAATAAATGATGTCTTAGCCATGTGTATTTTTCTACACAGCTCTCCCAAATCTGTTTTCAAAGCATTCCCTCCTTTCTGGATTGAGTTTCTGGACTACATTCAGTTCACTGAAATATGATCTTAGGCTTCTGTTTCTGGCAAACTTATTGGTTCTTGCCACTTATCCAATTTCTCTTGTTTTTATTTTCCATCTCCTTTATATATTTTCCCCCTGATGTCTTTGCGATTTGTGACTAATGGTGTCATTCTCCAGGGTGCAGAACATGCAAATGATGTTTGGTTATGCCCAAATTTTTAATGTGCTACTGCAAGATCTTGCCAAAATCTGTTAGGAGAGACAGCAGAGTGCAATGACTATAACCATTTTTGGATCATTGAAATGTTTGTATAAAGTATATTTGTGTCTCTTTGGCTGTATTTAGTGGTCAGGTATGTTCAAATTAAGACTTTTATTATGAAATCCTTTTTAGGAAGGAAATGTGTCCTGGTGTCAAAGACCTTTCTTGCGAAGGTAAATTAAATGAATGAAAATTGAAATCCCTGTGGCTGTGCTTTATTCGGTTTGCATATAACAAACCTTGAGTTTTTCGTGGATATTAGCAGGTAAGCTGAGGCACTGGGGCTGGGGTTTATGTGCGTCATATGAAACCTTAATCAGAATGATCAGGACACTCTGTACCTCTGAGGATCGGAGCTCTTTCTGCTTGACCACAATGCAGTGTTGATACAGCCGCATTCTTTCAGTCCCCCCTTCCCACTAAACTTAGGGATTTTGGGGGATAGAGAAGATTGTTCCCTCCCTACATCTCTAGAGAAACCTGTCATAACTCTCGCCACCTCCTACCACCATTCTCCCAGATGCCGACTGCAAGTCTTTAAGCCTGGGATCATTCCAGCTCAACTTGAACGTCTTTTGTGGACTTAATTCCGGGCGAGCGCTGGACATGCAGCTACACAAGGTTTGGCAGGTACTGTTTTCTATATCTTTAGTAAAAATATGACCAAAGAGACCAGTCTTGTTGATCCAGTCTTTTTTTTTCTAAGAAAAGTAACATTAGTTGTCCTTTGTGCAAGTTTTACAGCCATCTGGTAAATTGTTGCACTGCTTTTTCCCTTAGAGTTTCTGTGCAGCAAGAAGTTGGTGTAATTGTTCACAAATGGTCTCTGAATGGATCAAAGGCAGACTTTCCGAAGTGAAGTACAGTCTTGTGATGCCGTTTAAGAAAATCCATGATACTTTGAGTTACGCTGCTCTTACTTGATATCAAAAACCAAAGTATGCAACGGCAACTCAGTTTGCAGTGAGTGCAAAGTAAATACTTTAGTACAGCAGCTGTGAGATAAATCAGTGTTTGGCTTTAGTGGCTGTGATGTGGATTTATTAGTCATCTGTTAACATCCAGCATGGGCTGTTCTGGATGTAAACTCTGCAGCCCCCATAAACTGACTGTAGCTTATCTGTTCAGCGTGGAAGTGAGTAAACAGAGTTGATTGTGTCGGTCACAGGTTCACGAACAGGTGGAATGATTGCATGAGTGCTAAAAGGTATTTTTACCTTTAAATGTCTGAGATAAGTCGAAAGTTATTGATGGATAATGATAAATCTTGTTAAAAAAAGTTGAAGGTTAAAGTGTGATAGGACACGGATGGAGCACACAAAAAAGAAGGTGCGCTGTCCTGCATTTCTCGGTCTTCCGGTTAATCACATGATAGAAAAAAGACGTTCTTCTGTGGCTCTTCAAAAAGAATACACAGCACTTACAGAGAATGTAAGCGGGAGGCCTTTTAAAAATCACACCGCGAAATGCGCCTCCATGAAAATATGTGACTTTGCCCTCCCCACGATAAACATTCCCACTCCGGCTCTCAGTTGGCAAAGAGGAACGTTCTCGTGATTTGTTTGGATCATATTTCTTATTGAATTGGTCTAAAGTGACTGTAAGGGGATTTATTTGAAAGACTGATGATTAAAATTCATTCCCTGATTGATTTCGCAGACAGTTGATTTACCTTCCACTGCGGAAATGGGAAAGAATAGACTTTATAACCTGTTGTTTGAAAATTAGATTTCTTTTCAACATTGTTTATAAGTTAGCACCAGCAAAGAAGCCGAGCCTTGTATGCTATAAAACTTTTCCGTCATTAAAATGTAACACATTGTGCGATTTTGAAGCTTTATGCTGTAATGACAGCAATACCAATAAAAAACAACAAACAAAAACAAACAAACAATGTATAAAAGCTTTATTTCATTAAATCTATATTCTTTCTAATACCCCGCAGGGGGCAACTCCACTGTTTGCTAAATTAAATCAGATAACCTAGAAGTCTATGAGAATATGTTGTTTTTATGACTCCAATCTATGGTTTCAAGTCTTATTAAACAGCACATGTTGGGACTGAGAAGTTGCTACCGTACGAGCATATCGTTTTTTCCGGGAAAATTCACCTTTGTCATATCCAGTTTTATAACAGCAAGGTGCTGATATCCTCACAGCTCTACAACAGTCCACATGTCACTCTCAATATAAATATGAATAGTCACACAAACACATCCCAGTGACTGTAAATAATCACACTCATGCTCCCAAACAAGCTTTGTAAATTCCACACGCTGGATAAAACAATTTCTGTGACCTACCCAAACCCTCGATTGAATATTTATTCAACAAAACGCTAAGTCTTCCAAAGCCACAGTTGTAAACTGTGTAATGGGGACGCAATAATATTTTATGAATTCTTCTTGTTATTTCCATCGAAACATTCAGCTCTTGCGGCTTGCTGTTTCTCCATCAGCACCTTTTCTTTGGCGCCTAAGAAGCACTGCTCCATTTCTCTGCCACTAAAAAGGTATTCCATTAATAACACAAGAAATAAGCTTTGAAAGAGATATAGACAATAATAATTTGAGTGCATTATTGTTATGTGGCAATGACTGTTCTGTAAAAAAAAATCATCACCAAATTATAATCTTTCTACATGCTGCTGTGTCTTCCAGCCTGAGCTTCTGTTCCTTTTTTGTGTGTAGTCTACAAGTATAAGTCAATCTTTCAAACAGTAGGCTTTTAGTTCATTTTTGTTGCGTGGGAAAAGCTCAGACATTTGAGAGCAGGCTTTCTAAGCCAGCTCGAAGAATAACTCTCTGTCCTGGCCCGCAGTATTGCATTCCAGTGTATGTTCCTCATGTTCTCCACCTGTAGGTTGTTGAGTTCACATACCACTGACTGCAGTGGGTCTTTGCATACTCAAGGAATCCACTGATCTTTTAAATCAATTTATTCTACAAATGAATTTATGTATGAAGTAAGCGGGGTAAATGTTTATCGTTGTTTCCCCTCTCTTGGTCTATAAACATAAAAGCTGTCACATTTTATTGTTTTAGCATCTCATTTCTAAAGAAGCTGAATCATCATGATGTGGATGTTATCATGGCTTTGGACTCACCTTCTGATGAGTGTTACAAGCTATCATTACAATGGACCATGGACTATTATCAACCATCAGTTATGTCGTTCTTAATTAGATGTTTGTGAACAAACCGAAGACACAGCTCTGCGTATACTTAACTGGAAGAAGATACAACTGATCTTTGTTAACACTTCACATCCAAACTAAACTAAGCTAAATAACACAAGCAGAAAGAGTGGCAAGTTCAGACTAAAATGTGTTAGCTCAAAATGAACAATAGCATCTTAAATAATGATGGTTTAATACACACTTAACACCATGACTCATTTCCAATCACTTACTCGCTTTTATGACTGATCGGAAAGTTAGTCATTATGGCCTAGGTCAGCTTTTCTAACAAGTAAACAGATAAAATTGGCTCGGATGTCATCCTGTAATGGGTATCAAATTTAAGTCAAAGTCCAAGTCATAAATAAAACTTTCACACACAACACTGATGTATTTCTTCGAATACAAAAATGAAACTATTAACCTTCAACTTAAAATATAAACCTCCTGTGAAGAATTATGATAGATTCCAAGACAAGGTATTTTCTGTACACAATTCAGCCATCAATTTCTTTTTAAACTTATCCAATTTAGCGTTGCAGTGTACTACAGCCTATCTCAGCTGTCACAGGGCTGACACATAGAGAACTGCAGGAGGGAGCCAAAGTTTACACATATAAGTACAGGGAAGTCATGAAAATGCCACACAAAAGGCCCGAGCTGGCTGGTGGATTCAAACTCAGGTGACAACGCTAATCACCAACTACCTTTATTAAAAAAGATACGATTGAAAGCATATAATATATGCATATATATAATATAAATAAATGTAAAAAACTATATAACAACCTCATATATAGATATAAAATACTCTGTTATAAATAGAGAATGAAAAGCCTTCTTAACACAGAACAAATCATGAGATATTTAACACATCTGTCACGGCGGGGTATGCTGCTGTGTTTTGTTGCACGGACCCAAAAACAGACACCGAAGGAAGGAGCTGCGTTCTCAACAAAAGAAGAAGCTTTCTGGCCAATTCTGGCCAAACACATGAACTGAACCAAAAACAAGACCAAGTCTACACGAAGATAAACAGACAAGTTCGTATGACATGAACTATGACTTTGACTGTGACTAAAACTGTGACTATGAGTAGATAACATGAAGGAAAATGGGCAGACGTCCTGACAGCAAACAGTTATAGAAAAAGGACTTAAATACGCACAAATGAGGTGATTTGGGGAAGTGGAGACACATGAGGAAACAGATGACTAGAATGAACATAATGACGCACAGAACAATGAACACGGCGAGACGCAGACATGACATGAATATGACAACATTAACCGTGCAGACATAAAACTTGACAGGCAAGACACTCAACAACAAGGGGAACTTTAACACAGGGGTGAATACCCAAGGGACTCTAAATGAACGAAGAAGTACAGCTGAGGAACCTGGGTGCTAATACCAAAAAGACTAAAAATAAATAATGAACTTAAAAAACCAAAAAAACTCAAAGTGCTAGGTTACACGACCCAGGGCTGTGACAACATCATGATGATCCTGTGTTTCAGGACACTCTGATGAGCAGTCACATGGACATGCTGTCAGACAGGAAGGAAAAGTGAGACCGTTCATTATGAAATAAATAACTACATGTTCAGGGTTTTGGTTTGGTACAAGTCATAAGTGACACAGAGTGCTTTGACTTCGGGTTGTATTCTGTTTGTTTGTTCACTAGCAGATATAACTAGACTCAATTTCACTGAAAATACCGATAATGTGAGAAGATTCTGAAAGAAAATAGTCTCTTTTCTGTATCTTTCTATATCTCTTCACTCTTTAACTGGTAAACAAGGTATTATTACTTCTATTGCCAGTTGTGATGTCTAAATAGTACAGAGGTGTTATTGTTACATTGCTCTCTTTCATTTCTCTCTTTCATTTTCAAGTCAAAACCGGGTGAAGCAGACAGAATTAATAGAAAAATCTTATATTCACTTTCATTTATAACTGTTACCCTGTTACACTTTATGAACTGTTGTGCCAAGACTCCATAAAACTCGGGATGCAAAGTCTTCCATGGAAAGAATCAGCTGTAAATATTGAGAAATTATTGATAACAGGTTCATTAGAGTGTTTTTATGATGTCACGGCATATCTACCAGCGTAGAGGTGAAGGCTGTTTGATCTCCTACTGTTAAATATTAATGACACAAATGGAAATGAGTTAATGACAAAGTGAAGTGGGAAAGGCTACTACATGGAAATATATATTTGAATGCTTAAAACCAAAATGGACAGTCCAATATTAAAAAGGACCTCAAATAAATACCTGAGGCATTCTTTAATATACAGCAAGTACCAGTTAATATGGTTTCTGTCATGGTCCTGGGTCGTGTGATCCAGTGTTGAGTTTTATGTATCTTTTGTATTCATTTATGCTTTAGCTTAGTTCGTCTAGTTAATTTCTAGGGTGCTGTTTAGCCCTTTGTTTCTTAGTTGTTTATGTCATCTCCCCCTGTACTCAGTCTCCCTGGTTCGTGCGTCTACCTGTCATGTCTGCGTGGTTATGTTTAGTTCATGTCATGTCTAATCTCCATGTTTCCTGTTTTACTTTGAAAGCCTGTATTCAATGTCAGTGTATTTAGTTTCACTTCTCCTGTCCTGTCTTTAGGTTCATGTGTGTCAGCTGTGCTCCCATGTGTGGCCTTTTCCCCTGATCATCCCTCATGTGTATTTAGTCTCTGTGTTTCATGCAGTCTGTGTTTCCCACCCTCCATGTCCTCATGGCCAGGCTTCGTCATGGTTTTCCGAGTCTTCATAGTTTATCAGTATCTGTTTCCCAGTTTAGTTTAGTTCAGTCATGGTATTTCTGCTTTGTTTGAGACCTGTCTTCAGCCATAATAAAGGCTCACTTTCAGTTTAAGTTACTCCGGTCTACTCTCTTGTGTTCGCACCTGGGTCCACCACACGCACCACCGCACTGTCTGTCTCCTCAGATCGTGACAGTTTCTTTCTTTTTTTTCCTCCTGTGCTTCCAGTCTTTGTGCTAAGCTTGGCCTACCTACCTCTCGGTCGTTGTGTCCTTGGGCAAGACACTTCACCCGTTGCCTACTGGTGGTGGTCAGAGGGCCCGGTGGCGCCAGTGTCCGGCAGCCTCGCCTCTGTCAGTGCGCCCCAGGGTGGCTGTGGCTACTATGTAGCTTGCCATCACCAGTGTGTGTGAATGGGTGGATGACTGGATATGTAAAGCGCTTTGGGGTCCTTAGGGACTAGTAAAGCGCTATATAAATACAGGCCATACCTATAGGTTTGTTCCCTGCACCCACATAAGGATGCGGGGTAACGGAGATTTTGAAGCCACTTAGCACGATCCTGTTGAGAGCTGACAATATATCTACTTCTTTAGCATTTTAGCAACATATTTTGTGCCAGCTGAGGTTTTGTGTAGCATAATTTTGGGTCTTCTTTTAACCCTGTTTTAATTATTGTGCAGTTCTTGCTTCATATAAGGGTAAATGTCACTTTTTGCACTGTACAGTTTGTGTTCGTTATCTTTTTCTCTTCTGTCCTCTTTGTATTGTCTTAGACTGTTTTCTGTAAAGCATCTTGTGACTCTTGTCCGTGAAAAAATGTTTCCTTGTTTGCTAACTGGCCACTGGCCCAATTTCATGTTTACTGTACACACATGAGTATTCTGTCAGTTTCTTTACCTCTTGAAAAGAAAGTGAACAAGCATATTTACCAAAATGCTTTAGAATTTAGATGACTATAAGGCAAGATTACAGTCTTTGGAAACATATGATAATATTCACAGAGGTTGTGACAGAGAAAAATTCCTTTTTCAGTAAAAACGTCACAAAAGGTCATGGTGATGAGACAGGATTCTGTGGATTTGTGGTGAAGAAAAGCAAGAATGTGGACAGTGAGCTGCAACTTCCTGAGCTAAAGTTAAGGTGGTGTTGAGAAGGAGTAGGTTTGTGTGATTATAGGCCTGAAAGACAGGATGATATGAATAAATGACATATGGTGAAAACAACTCATTGGAAAGGCATTCTTGTTTACAAAGAGGCTAAATGACTGTAACTTTTGCAGGTAGTGCAGGAAAACCTGCTGGTTGCCTGCTAAAAATACAGAGAATTCAGAGTGAAGAGTTGAACCATTTGATGCAAATAATGTAGGGAGATAGGATGCACTGGTCTGCATGCAGAGTGCTTTATGATACTGATGAGGCAAGGAAGAGACGTAGCTGGAAGGTAATCTAACGCACAAGCTGAACCGAATTGGCAGCTAATGAGTGTTCTTTGTCGTGTCAAAAGGAGTAACAAGAACTGGGATGACACTTTTGATTTCAGCAGCGTCTTTTGGTAAAATTAGAAAGAATTCAGAGTTGAAGCTGGATGCATGCTGCTACTTCCTAACCAAACAGGAGTTAACAAGAAGGAATACAGGAGCTACACGTCTCGTTGTCTGTAGGTGAAGTTTTAAAAATAACAAGAACTTCTTCTCATTATCTCTGACTCATTTAAAATAATCACTGTTAGAGTTTTAGGAATACATGACTGCAATTTTGGTTACAAAAACAAAAAGGTCAATTTTGGGTAATGTCTGAAATTTGGAACGACAGAAGAACCCCAATCGGGTACTACCTGGATTCAGGTAGAAGTTGGATTTGTGGGCTTTTCTAGGGTTGGTCCTTGACTGGATTAGCTTTCCATTTTCTGACCAGACAGTAGACAGGTTAAAAGCTGGATGCAGCCATGGTGATATTACCCACTGGTCTAATTTTTGCTTTTTGAACATGTATTGTTATCTTTTTGGCCACTGCCACGTTTTGTAGCCAGAACTTACCTTGTATTGATGAAAGAGTGGTGTTATCATATAAATTTAGCAAGCTGCATTTATAAACTGTATGGGTGTGAGGCACAGACTGTCACGGTCTGGGTGGCATACCGTGGGGAATGTTGGAGAAAGGACTCAAACGCTGGACTAGTGGAATGAGCAGTGGGTTTATTTACAGTGAAGTAAAAGTACACCACACAATAAATCTCCAAAGTGCTCCCTCGACTCCCGTGACGTGTCCTCCAATAAGTGCTGGTATCTCGTGCTCTCTGCCCTGTGCCTTCACACACCCCGTGTGTCTTGCAGTCCTGTGTTCCGCTGTCCTCCTGGGGAAAAACGATAGACACAGCCGTTATGGCACCAACTCCAGCAGGCATACACTGAATAGCACTTCAAACACTGACATGGAATCTAACTCAACGATCCTGCGCCGGAGGACGCTCCATCGCTCTGTTAAGTAGCTCCCCCGACGAGCCTGATCAGAAGCAGGTGTGTGGGAACCTAGGCGTGACCAGCCCATCAGGTCTGCAGGTGGCTGTCCTTCATTCTTCAGCCACACCCGCAGACACCCACACGTACACACACCAGCATGGAACACAAGAGCGCAGGGCAGCAAACATACATCCAATACAATAACAACAACGACAATAACAATAATAATGGTCCACACTGTTCACGGACCCCGAGTCCCCGGAACCGGGTCTGTGACACAGACAGATATTGGTCTAATAAGTACTATGAGCTCATTAAACACTAGAATTTTATTCAAACTGAAGCAAAAATTTCTTAGGTGGTCTTTAACTTGCAGCAAATGATGATATCTGTCAGGTAATCCATTAACAACAGAGTGAAAAGGTCCAGTTTAATTATTCAGCTTCAAGTGATACCCACAAGAACTGCAGTTTTTTTTCCACTTGCACACGGGCTTCATTTGTTTTATCTTCAGCGGTTGACAGAGATTGACCCCAACCATCAATTACAGCAGACAGTTCCTCCCTTTTCCTCCCGTCCTGTTTTCTTCAGCTTGATGATCGAATAGCACTGATGTTTTGATAGTGTGGGAAAACGGAAAAGACTCAGAAAATAGAACAGGAATAGTTTGAATTTACCCACAGAAAAGCTAAAGGCACTCAAAAGATGAGCTCTGGCTTAATGCTTCATTATTCAGCTTGCTGCCTTTGTGACAATATTTACCCCCAATTTTTCTCAGATGATTTTTTCTTTTAACGTTATAGTACCACTGATCATTTTCATTGTGATACATAAAGTTGTTTTTCGGATCGACTTGTGATGCTGAAACATTTTTTGTTTTGCATGAGACCAGCGCAAAACACCAAAGCCAAGAAGTCTGAGTAACAACACCTTCAACCCTTTGGTGTCTTTTTCAGTGTTAAACCCGCTGCCTGCAGGATGAGGAATAATGAAACGTTTTTCAAGTAGTACTAGTTTGGAAGTCTGGTTTTATAATGCATCACAGAAATGGAATGATTTATTAATGTTACATAACTCTTTCAAAACAGTAACTATGAAACTACATGGCTTGTTAAGCATCCTTGACGTTTATTACAAAAAATAGAGATGCCAAGTTATAGATTAAATGGCTGAGGTTTTCTTGTTTTTCCTCTTTTTTTCGGCAGGTGCCATGTAAATAGCTCACCCATTAACTGAGAAGGAGGAGTTCTGCCGTGCTGACATAAGCAGACTGAGATCCCTCTGATTCCTGCATTGACCTTCTGATCAGACATGGGGAAAGTCTACTACATAAGTAAAAATGTGGGCCTCGGGATGCTTGTACTCGCGGTCTGTGGACTGGCTACAATTATAGCTCTTTCTGTTGCTTACGACAAGGAAAAGTCCAAGAATCAAGGTAACGTAGGAGATGGAGCATCAGATGGCACCAGTACAACTACACCCAGCACCACCCCTGACACTCCAAAGGAACCCTGGGACCACTACAGACTTCCAGATTCCCTCATCCCCGTCTCTTACAATCTGACCCTGTGGCCACGATTGAAGCCCAATGCAGAGGGCTTGTACATCTTCACTGGACGTTCAACAGTAATTTTTAAATGTGTGAAAGAAACAGACCTCATCATCATCCACTCCAAAAAACTCAACTTCACTACCTTCTTTGGGCACCACGCTAAACTGAGCAGCCAGGGTGAGGCCCCAGTGCCCACTATACTGAATTCTTGGCTTGTGAAGAAAACTGAGTTTTTGGTTATTCAGCTAGGCAGCAGATTATCGGCGGGAAAATCCTATTCACTTCACACAGAATTTCTCGGGGAGCTGGCGGATGACCTGGAGGGCTTCTACAGGAGTGAATATGTTGAGGATGGCGTAAAGAAGTAAGACTTGTCAACACATTCTTATTCCACGGTGTCAAATACTGCTGTTCTGTCAGATGCTGCTGGTGAGATATTGGGTTCTTTTTGGAGAGCAAACATGTCAGCGTTAGGAGGTTGCAATCACAGAGCTGTCAGACAGGTAACCACTGTTAGCTTTATGTTTTGAACCTGTTCTCTGCTTATGGTTTTACTCACTAGCTACATTTCAAGGTCAAGATTAAGGTTATATTTATCATTTAACATGCACATTTCCATTATCGCAAGAATTTCTACTCCTTCCAGTGGACGGGTCAGATTTGAGTGAAAGCTGCAGAATGAGTCTTTACCCAAACTGTATGTGAAAGTCATATTTGTCGTTCTCTGTAGATTGCAGTTTTCATCACTTTGTGCCATACAGCCAATCAATCAAATGTAGACATCACTTTCTTTTTGTACTTCACACAATACAGTAACTTGTGAATTATGATTGTTAGCTGGATGAATGACTGTGTTATCGATGTTCTGATTTATTTAATATGTGATGATTTGTGTCTAATATTTAGTGAATCACATGCAAACACCAAATGAGATTGTGCATAATTTTAAGATGCCAGTGTCCGTGATAAAGCTGCAGTATTATTTGCTTAATGTTTCTCTCGGTCAGTTTTTGAAGGCTTTTGGATTGTTGGTGAATGTTTTCCATTAATGTTTTTTATTTCCAATGTTTTGCAGAGTTGTTGCTACCTCACAAATGCAGGCAACGTATGCCAGGAAAAGCTTTCCTTGCTTTGACGAACCAGCCATGAAAGCAGTCTTTACTGTCACGATCATTCACTCACGAGACACTGTGGCTCTGTCCAATGGCAAGGAAAAGGGTTCGTTGGATAAACAAAACTATTTCAGTTTTTTATTTTTTTTCAGTGCAAATGGAAAAACAAGCTCAAAATGAGAATAGATATCATGTTGTAAGTAGTAGGTAATGTGATTGCTTCATAAACCAGTGACTGTAGAAAAGCCAATGACTGTTTCTTCAGTCATTGGTTGTAACTAATAAAAAAACACCTTGTCCAAGTTATTAAAGTAAATAAGTAACTAAACACTGTTAATGCTAACAGAGTGTTTAATATTTTTCTCTGCCTGCACAGAAGCTTCAGAGGCTGTCATTGACAGTGTGGCTGTCAAAATTACAACATTTGAGCCCACGCGGAAAATGTCAACATATCTACTGGCATTTATCGTCAGCGACTTTGTTCCCATTGAGTCAAACCAAAACGATTTGTTGGTAAGAAACCTGGATTACATATTCACTTAAATCCCCAGTGAGGCCGGGATCCAAAAAGCATTTCCCAGCTTATATTTTCCCAAATATGATCTTGGAAAGTTAAAACGAGCATGAAATGGTAAGGAGCAATTTTTTTTGGACTCAAAGATTTAAATTACTCTTTGCAGATTCGAATCTGGGCTCGGAGAAAAGCAATAGATGATGGTCAGGGGAGCTATGCTCTCAATGTTACAGGACCCATCCTGAGGTTTTATGAGCATTATTACAACACATCATATCCTCTCTCAAAGTCAGGTAGACCATTTTGCTAAATCATTTCATTTCAATGATCTCCCTGAGCACAGCATGTTTTTTTAACCCTTCATCTCCACAGATCAGATCGCTTTGCCCGACTTCAACGCTGGAGCAATGGAGAACTGGGGTCTGGTCACATACAGGGAAACGGCCCTGCTCTATGACCCCATCCTTTCCTCCACTGGAAACAAAGAGAGGGTCTCAACTGTGATTGCCCACGAACTCGCACACATGGTATAGCATTGGTTTTTAACCCAGACGGTCTCTTTTCTCAAAGCTTTAGGCATCACAAACTAAAGCAACATTATATTATGAAATGAACGTGATTGCAGCAAAGTCTCCTTCCTTCACTCATCAAGTACTGTAAAAATAAATCTACTTGTGTTACTCCCTTTTGCAAGAGCAGCTGACAAATCGTGACAGTGGAGTAATTTCACCCTGCTCTCGACACATAAAAACAGATGGGAAATCCTGTGGTTTGAAATGTTTTAATCCCCTGCTGATTCGGTTATTGTGTTGCTTGGATGTGACTGATAGTGCTAATGTTGGCCAAAGTCTAGGTTCATGGAAACGTTAATTCCCTGGTCATGGCAGAAATGCTCATCTGTTTACTCCTCATGTGTTTATTTAGTGGTTTGGAAATCTGGTAACTCTGCGATGGTGGAATGACTTGTGGTTAAACGAGGGGTTTGCATCATATGTTGAGTACCTCGGAGTCGACTACGCCGAGCCCACCTGGAACATTGTAAGAGACATGCTTGCATCTCCACAGACAGCAAAGTTCGATACAGTTCTTAACAGATGTACATTTTTGTGTCACAGATTGGTAACTTTTCACAGATGTTGTTGGCTTATAAAACCTGCCCTGGTTCTCTTTCTCTGCTTGGCTGCAGAAAGATCACATCGTCCTTTATGATGTTCAGAAGGTGTTTGCTGTGGATGCCTTGGCCTTCTCTCACCCACTGTCACGTGGAGAAGAGGAAGTCAATGAGCCCGCTCAGATCAGTGAAATGTTCAACACGATCTCTTACAGCAAGGTCTGCTCCTCCGATAATTTTACACAACATTTTATGCAAGTTGATTCACAGAAATTAAGTATATATTCTACAATTTCACCCACATTTGTGGACAATATAGCCAGATTTGAAGCCCTTTTGATTTTAAACTCTCATGTTTATTAAATTATATTACTTTTATTTAGCTAATTTGCAGTAAAACGCTCAGTTTTCCCAATTCACTCAGTCTTCCTGCGTCCGTGTGATTCATATCACACCATCAGGACGGCAACTCGTTTTAATGTTTGCTTTGGGATTTGTGGAAAATCCCTTTCCGTTATGAGAAATTCAAGCTCACCAAATTCTGGCGGTTTGTTTTTCCAAGGGTGCAGCAGTGCTAAGGATGCTGTCAGAGTTTCTCACCGAGCCTGTGTTTGCTAGAGGACTCAGTGTGAGTATATTATCACTTCATCTCTGCTGCCGTAATGTGTGTGCGACTGTCAGCAGACTAGGAATTAATGATGCTGTGTCTGTGGTTATTTATGCCAAAAAATGTTTCCTGGTAAATTCACACTATTTTCCTTTCCTCGTGATTGCATCATATGATCCTCATCTCCGTTTTGTGTCTTCAGTCTTACCTGAACACATTCGCTTTTGGTAACACTGTATATACAGACCTGTGGGATCATCTCCAACAGGTTGGTTAACCTGCATGACTTCACTGGTATTGTGTTTTTTGGGTGTGTGTGTGTGTGTGCAATTATCTTAAATTTCTGTGTGTGTGTGTGTGTGTGTGTGTGTGTGTGTGTGTGTGTGTGTGTGTGTGTGTGTGTGTGTGTGTGTGTGTGTTGTCAGGCAGTTGAAAATGCACCAGGAATACATATTCCACACTCTGTGGAAAATATCATGAACCGCTGGACTCTCCAGATGGGCTACCCAGTCGTCAGTGTTGACACCCGGACAGGAAGTGTCACACAGAAACACTTCCTGTTGGATCCAGACTCTACAGTGGACAGACCCTCTCAGTTCAAGTAGGAAACTGTTTAACCTTGTGCTGCAAGTTTCACTCAGATGAGAAATGAAGGGGCTGCACTTACACATATGTGCTTTAGGCTCCTGGTTCTCATTCACATTGAAGGGGCTGATGTCGTGTGTTGCTGACATGAGATGTGACTCTGATTTGTTTGTGTTGCTTCTACCTAAGCTGATTTTTTTTTTCAGACAGCAGCCAATAAGAATCTGTTGTATTAATCCAGTGTACCCACTAGCAGTGAAATCGTAATATGGAAATGACAAACAATAAATTATCTATCTTCTTTTCCCATTATGTCTTTTCTGTCTAGTTACACCTGGTATGTCCCTATCAAATGGATGAAGATGGGTGTGCAGCAGCCACAATACTGGCTCCTTCAAAAAACAGGTACACTCATATCATGGTGCTGTATTAGTTCTGCACACAGACTAAAAAACAAGACATTTCCTACTAGATTAGTTGGTTTAACCACAGCTCATTAAATTAATCAAATCTGCTGTGTGTCATTCTTTTCTTTTGTTTAACTAGACACTCATATTCCTATGAGAGTGTCAGGACAGGACTGGGTACTCGCAAACACAAATGTATCTGGATACTTCAGGGTGAACTACGATCCTGATAACTGGGACCGTCTCCTTTCCGTGCTCAACACCAACCACCAGGTGAGTCACAAGTGTTTTCCTGTTTGTGCTTTATGTCCACATTTATATGGTATGACAACTAAAGACTGTACAACGGCTATTCAAATAACCAAAACTGGATGGAATAGATGCATAAAAATAAAACTAAACTAAAATAATAAAACAAAATAAGATAAAAAGTTAAATTTACTCCAACTATATCTATGAATTTCCCCTAGTTTCTGTTGCCTATGTTTAAGGTCGGTTTGTGCTGGATTGGGTCAGCGACAAAGACTTTCTGCTGTGACTGGTTATTATACTTTTAGCTGTATCTTACACTTTCCTGACAATAGCACTGCAGCCCTGAACTTTTACAGATACCACCTGATAAAGGTCTGGGTACTCTTGAACCAGTATTAGCCGGTCTTCAACCTGCCCCTGTTGTTCTGTTCTGTGTGCCATCTTATTGCACTGATATGAAAATAGCACAACAATTGTGTATTTAACAGTATCAAGTGAGAATCATGTGTGCTGCCTCCTGTTAAGGCTCTCCAGACTCCTTTGCCTGAAGCAAACACAGTATTATCAGTAGTATGAATGTAAAGGATAATTTGGAAAATATCTAAAACCATGTCTCATGAATTTGACTGAGGTTCATGTGTTTAAATGGCTTAAGGCAGACAACACCAGACTAGGCAAAGAATCTTAAAAACACAATAACTGCACAAAAACTCCAAGTTAAAAGTCTTAGCAGAAAAAAGATATTTGGTGCAATCTATGCATTTTTGCCAAATTTACACACTGAGCTGTAGACAATTTGAACTGCTTTCAGTATGTGTAACTCTTGGGTTTTGACTAAATTTTTTTCTTTGAGTGCACCGATCAAAGTTTGTTGTGGAAGACGAGACAAGAGCTGAATTTGTTACATTTCAGAAACGTATTAGCTGTCAAATGTTGATATTTGCTGCTTTTTCTGTCAGTTATTTGAGCTCTGAGACTACACTCACTGACCACTTTGTTGAGTACACACGTTCTGCACATTAATGCAACTATCAGATCCACAGCCACATGGGAGCAACTCTTTGCATTTAGGCATGGTGGAAATAGAACTGAGCATCTAAATCTCAGTGATTTAAGGGATTTTGAGAAGGTCATTGTGACACACGACCCACAGATGGGCACTTCCGCGTTTGAGAGTTCAACAGTGCTTTATTTACAGTTGTGATTTTCCCTGCGGTTTCTGGCTCTTGCCCCGGACGCAGCCACTCCGTCACTCCCGTTGTCCCTCTCACTCCTTCTCACTGCAAGACATAAGAAAAGTCTCTCCTCATCAAGTCAGTTCCGGGCACCTGCTCCTTCCCGCCTCAGCGCCGTCCCGTGAGCTCCCCTCCTCTGCAGCAGGCCAAAGACCACGCCCCCGCCACAGGCATGCTTGTTAGTGTCAGATGGGCTGGTCTAAGTGTTTCAGAAACTGGTGATCTACTGGGATTTTCCCACACATCTGTCTCTATGATTTACAGAGAATGGTCAGAAAGAGAAAACATTCAGTGAGCAGTAGTTCTCTGGGTGAAAATGCCTTGCTGATGCTAGAGGGTGATGTCCAGGCTGCTTTGAGATTGAAAAGTAACAGAAGAGCATTTCTGAATACACACAAAACACATTGAACCTTGAAGCAGATGGGCTAAAGAAGCAGAAGGCCAAACTTGGTACCTCTACCATCAATTATGAACAGGAAACCAAGGCTACTATTTGCACCAAAATTGGACAAAAATGTTTCTTGATCTGAGTCTTAATTTCTGCTACAGTATTCAAATGGTAGGGTCAGAATTTGTGATGAACAGCATGAAAGCATGGATCATGCTGCTTTGGATTAACAGTTCAGACTGGTGCTGGTGGTATAAGCTGGTGGTGGTGTGAGGGATATTTTCTTGGCACATTTTGGGCCCATTAGAAGCAACCAAGTGTTATTTAAATGCCACAGCTTACCTGAGTATTGCTGCTGACAATGTCCATCCATCTCCTCATGCTTTCAGCAGTATAAGACGCCAATTTACAAAGCTGAGATCATCTCAAATTGATTTCTTTAACATGACAATGAGTTCATAGTACTTTTTAGGTCGGTACCCAAGCGTGTAAAATCACAATCAGTCACAATCTAAGTCATCCAGGCTACCCTTCAGTGGCAAAGGAATTTAAAAAACCAAGCAGTCAAGTCAACAATCTCACTTTTGGCTACCAGGCAACCTTTGTGAATGCCTTTTCAACTGCTGGAGTGCAAAACAAACAAACACATGAGAACAGAGAGTCCTTCCAGCTGATCTGATAAAGCCCAAGGTTTCAGAGCTTTAACAGACAGAAATATGTTGGCTTTGTTCAATGTCATTTTTCATATTGCATTTTCAGTGTATTACATTTCATAATTTTAAATGTTAAATTGTTTTGTCTTGTACACTTTGCATGTGACTTTTTTCTTTCTTTCAGGCTGTATCAATCATCAACAGGGCACAAATTATCGATGATGCATTCAATTTAGCAAGGTAAAGGAAAAAGAAAAATCTTAAGTTAAAGTATTAAACAGTTATGTGTGAAAAAGCATCCTTTTCTTTTTCCCCCAGAGCCAAAATAATCAGCACCACACTGGCTCTGAGAACTACCAAATACCTGTCAAAAGAGCGAGACTACATCCCCTGGGAGTCAGCTTTGAGAAACCTCAACTACTATATTCTCATGTTTGACCGCAATGAAGTCTACGGAGTTTTGCAGGTTAGCCCTACTTTAGTTTACATGCTAATTATTATTCTTGCCTATTGTGAGTGTTTAAAATAAAAGAGTCAACTGACAGGAAAAAAAACTAACTCTAACTCTTATTTTAGGCATACCTTAAGAAACAAATACAACCTCTATTTGAGCATTTCAAGACAATTACATCTAACTGGACAAGAGTACCTACAGGACACACCGACCAGTAAGGGCTCTTTTAAACACAGATTTTTGATATGAAATCAAAAAGCTAAGATTTTGTATATATTGTTTGTCTCTGTAAAAAAAATCTTCTCAGGTATAATCAGATAAATGCTATTGGGATAGCCTGCAGTGCGGGAGTGGAAGGCTGTAGGGAGCTTATAAAAAGCTGGTACAGAGAGTGGATGAAAAATCCAAGTCGCAACCCGTGAGTACAAAATAGTTTCAATCTGTTCTTTTGAGCCCATGAAAGTTCTCATACACGTTTAAGGCTTTTATATCTGTCTTTTACTACTCAGTCTTGGCAAATCTTGGCAGTAGCAGGTGTTTTTAGGGTTAGGCGGTTATGATGCAGCTCATAACCAGCAACATGAAATTGAGATTGACACCACAGATTTTAGAAACAAGACCTGTAATTAGTGTAATGGGTCAAATGCACTGACCCATTAGTGTAATGGGTCAGTTCAATATCAGGACAGTAAGGGCCTGTGCAATACTGGGTCTTGTGCAATAAAATTTATGCTTCCGTTATTATTATCTATATTGTCCTCTGTGTCCACTCTTCTTGTCATTGTTTGTTCTAGTATAATGTGATCACTGTTTTTGTCCTTGTCACATGACCTGTAAATACTGTCTCTGTATGTTTTTTACTAACTTGTGTTTAACACCAACCTGCCAGAGGTTCTGCAGATGGAAATTAGCCCAAGGCTATAATCTGGCATATTTACATTTGTTAAAATGTTCATTAATATGTATTGCCCCTCTTTCTAAATAAAATAAATAAATAAATTTAAATGAATGCATCTTCATAGTTACAAATCCAGCAGATCATGACATGCAAGTAGATATGTCATTCCCATGCTGACCTCAGACATGCCACACTTTGTCAGACACTGACAATTTGCAATTGTCCAAAGACTCTTGCCCTGGCCACTGCAAGAGCAGTAAGGAATTTAGAACAGTGTGAGAATGAATATTTCTTATAATCTGCCATAATTCAGACCTCTTAAATGTGACTGCTGAACTGTTTACAAAACTGTTAAACAGCTAGTGACCTATATGCCAAGTATGTCTGTGTGTGTGCATTCAGAGAGAGGGAGAGGAGAGAGCCAGTGTTCTAGGATTCATTTGAAATTCATTGCATAATCTTTATGTTCACCAGGATCCATCCCAACTTGAAAAGCACAGTTTATTGCTACGCCATAGCCTTTGGTGGTGTGGCAGAGTGGGACTTTGCCTGGAACATGTTCAAGAATGCTACTCTGGCATCTGAAGCGTCCAGGCTCAGGTCTGCACTGGCCTGCAGCAAAATACCTTGGCTTTTGAACAGGTGTGTTGTGGAAGTATAGTAATGTATTAGCAATGTAAATGCTTTTCAAAGAAGCTAAACTGATTGTTTATTCAGAATAAAACTCACAACTGAACACAGAGAAAGAGAACCTGCTTTGCAGCATAAGAGCAATTATAGCAATTACATCTTAATGATAGAACCATTAAAAACAGTAAATGTAACACTGTGAACTGGTGGTGAAGAGATTCACATCATAGCAGAAAAACAAGTGTGTCGAACTGAGCTTTCCCAATTGGCTTGTACTCTATTTACCACCCATCATGGTGCTATCTAAACAGTACTATTTTAATTATATCCTCACAAACAAATAAATCTTGCTTGTGGATGCTGGCCACCAAGGGTGTTTTTATCTTGTCTGGGATGAGTTTGTTTTTATGCAGTCCCATAAACTCATCAACAAATGCACGGTAATTCATTTTTAATCAGTTTGTCAGTTCGATCAGTAAGCGAGTGGGTTACACTCCCTAAGGACCCCTTTCCAAATAATGAGGGTGGCCATGCAAATTAAAGAAAGCCTTTAGCAGCCCCCCCACACCTCCAAGATATTAAGCTGTGTGTTATTGCCTATAAATGTGCTATAATTTTGTTAAATATTAATGTGGTCACAATAGAAAATAGTTCCCATATACCATTAATGCTACTTTATCTCCTGGTCTCTGGTTGTTGATTCCCTCCCTTATAGTTTAATTCAGTTTTATTTATGCAGCACTAAACTGAGCAATATCTATAGCAGGCATTGTGCAGTCACAACTTTGAATGATATCAGATATTTTCCATTTTCCCTCGGAAATAATCGTTGTATGTGGGTATATCGTTGACTCAGGTATCTGGAGTACACACTAGACCCAACTAAGATCCGTAAGCAAGACGCCACCTCTACCATCCAGAATATTGCCCGAAATGTTGTGGGGATGCCGCTAGCATGGAACTTCATCAATGCTAGATGGAGTTACATCTTCCAACAGTGAGAGCTCTATCCTTTTGTTTCTAAATAGTCAGTACTCACAAACTAATTGTTAAAGACAGAAAAGAATTTTAAAAGCTGAATTTAAGAAGTAATCACATTTCTTTAGGTGCAAATCCTGCTGGGTTTTTTTCTTTTTTTTTCACTTACTTGCCCAGTTTGAGTTTTCAAGCATGACTACCTACCTATTACTAATTCCTTCTGCTGAACTACAGCTTTTTTTTTTCCCTTTTCTTTTTTTAGATATGGAAAAGGATCATTTTCCTTCTCTAATCTTGTCAGTGGAATCACACAGAGGTTCTCTACAGAGTATGAGTTACAGGAGGTATGGAGCCAACAAAACCTCAACCACACAGAAAAACACAGAATTTCCCTTTGGGCATTTGGGAGAAAATAAATACAACGATTGCTAAATTTCTGATTTTGTCTGTTTGTATTTGCTCTTCTCTCCAGCTTAAAAGATTCAAAGAAGAAAACCTCAGTGTTGGCTTTGGTTCTGCCACCATGGCCCTAGAGCAGGCCATAGAGAAAACAACGGCTAACATGAAGTGGGTGACAGAAAACAAAGCTGAAGTGCAGCGGTGGTTTGCTCAGGAGTCCACGTGAGAACACCAAAAGCCACCACAGTCCTTTTTTCAGTACTGACAGTGATATGTAATTAATGAAAATCACTATAATCAACGGAAACAACAAAAGCCTTTTCTCTTGACAAATGCAGAAGGACTGTTTAACTGTTGTCACACAATAGCCCACTTAACATCAGCTTTAGTGCAAGGGAAGGGAAGAGACCAAGACAGCGTGTTTGTTTTCTACATATTTTACATTATAAGTTGATCCTTATCATGATTTATACTATTACCCAAGGCAGTAAATTTAATGTAGAGCAGTAGAGGCAGAGATTAATGGCAGCAATTCTACAAGTGGTTAAAATCTGTTGACGACAGCTGTTTTCATGCATGTGCTTGAACTTTCCTAGACAGACAGAGATGCATGGGAGAAATGTCTGATGTGGTGGGATCAGACATTAAACAGTCTCTATCCTGCCAACTTCCTAGTATAAAGTGCATATGATGTGCAGTTGAAGCCATGGTAGAATTATACTTAAAATAAGTCACTGAATTACAGCAAGTGGTGACCACTAAACACAAAGTATTTCCAGAATTAAGAGCACATCTAAAGTTGTGTACTTCCTGTCACCTGTGAAAAAGGACAGCTTTAGACAAATGACCTCATTCACAAAATTTTAATTTTATGTTGCTCATCATCATGTGATCGTTTGCTTCCATCATGTGACATCATGTGTCACACCAACACTGTCCTCCTCCTTCCTCGAATTTCCCAGAGGAACCCACCCGAGGGATTAATAAAGTTCTATCTTATCTTATCTTATCTTATCTCTCCCTGCATCCATAAACCTCCTCTATGCTTTTCTTCTTCTCCTGCTGCTTGGCAGCTCTACATATTTAACATCCTTTGTCCAATATATCCACTGTCTCTCCTCTGTACATGCCCAAACCATCTCAGCCTTCCTTCTCTAACTTTACAACACCAACCAAAAAGAAATGGTCGTAGAAAGAATAGTACCCATGGACACCTTTTAGGTGAAGGGTTTCAGGGAGGAGACTTGCGAACACCTTGGTAGCCCTCCTGAAGAGCTGGAGGAGGGGACTGGGGGTTTATGCTTCAGCAGCTACACTGTAACCGCAGACCCATCAAAATCTATAGCCTAACCTGTGTCATAACTGGATGTGCATCTTCCCAGAAATGTAACTACACATCAGGCTGATGCAGCTCACAACTATTGAGATTGTCCAGTTCAGTGCGATTCCTCCCATGCCTTTCTGGCTACTTTTTTACGAAATTTTTTGAATTTATCAGCGAAAGAATAACATTGTGTCAATACAAGAAATAATGATGATAGCACCAATGTAAGGGCTCCCAAACTTCAGCAAATTGTTGCAGGGAGATTGCTAAAACTATCTGAATGGACGTGAAGGAAGGTCCAAAGAAGTGGTTATGTTTGCCCCAGAAGCAAAGAGTGAGGGGAAAAAGTCCCAGTATTTTATTTATAGCTATAGGCTGGCGGATAGTACCACAAAAGTAAATGCCGGCAGCTACAAACTGTTTCAGGGATAAACATTTTACTAATCAAGTTTAATTTTTTTTAAACCGTCATCATTCTCAAGTAGACATTTTGGAAAGGTGTGGGTTTTCTGATTTCCTCCTCACATACTGTTGTTTTATTTTCCTTAGTTGTCAAATTCATCAGCTTTTTTTGCTTTCCGTACAACACCTTCATGGCTCCTCCATGACTGGCATTTAGATAAACAATTTTCTTCCTTACAAAGAGAGGTGGCAACATACAGATAACAAGCACAAACCCTTCCATTTAAAATCATTCTGATTCTCCAGATGATTCCCCACACTTGTGTTTATCAATAAGAATCATTTGTCCTGATTCATAAGCCAGTCACACCTGTCTAGCAATCAGGCAAAGATCTCTTACCTGGATTTGATTCACAAAGGTGTATGATGAGGGCGCACTCAATTACTGTGCTCCTGTTCTTTGGAACAAGCTGGCTGCTCACCTAAGATCAGTTATATCTGCGCTGACGTTCAAAAACAAACTCCAAATCTCTTTGTTCACACAGGCCTGCACTCAATAACTAAGCGTGTTTTTATGTTTTTTTTTATCTTCTGTGTTAAGCACACTGAGCTTACATATGTATATATTTTCCAAAGTTCATGTGTGAAAACAGCTTGCCTTTAATCCAAACTTCATGTCACATTTCAAACTGATTTCCCATGAATAAACTTGCATTTGTACCTGTTCTTGGTGTGTTTATTGCAAACGGGCAGTAACTATAGATTCCTCTTTTCTTCCCATCGTTGTTTACTGACAATTTCTGCAGCTTTTGAGTTTTTAATTGAAGTGGATGAGTTTACATTTAGAATAATAGTACATGTTTCATTACGCATTTTGGCTTTTTTAAACTTAATTATTACATTTTTAATCACCTGCCAAATCAAAATAAAAGACCTGCAAACCCTAAAGAGTTAACATAGATGAATGGAGTCGTTTTTCCCCATTGAGCAGTGACAGGTTAAAAACTTTCCCATAAAATATCTCATTAGAAACATAATAGGTCATAAGAAGGGTTGTTTTTCTAAGCTGAGCGCTTGGATGAACTTTCCCTGTCAGGAGCATCTCACTGCAGGTCTAATCCTGACAATACAAGCTTGTACTTTTAGCCGCAGGAATGTAATCAGATGGAAAATGGAGTCTTTTCCAATATATTTTTAAAAGGAATCATCTGCCGGTAATTACAGTCTGTGTAATTACAGTCTTATTGGAAGCCTCAGCATCTGTCAAAAAAAAGATATACGGGATAAAGATGTCAAATTAGTCATTCTTGTTTCTACTCGTTTGAAATGGATGTTACACTTCAAGGTGAAACGATGAGCTGGTGAAAGTTTTTACCAATATGTTTAACATTAACACTAAGGTTAATAAAACATTATTCACTTTCCTCTTACACTCTATTGATTTTTTTAAACTCATATAGAGTCTGTCTGTAATGACGGTGAAGCTGCTTATATTCAATTTAATTAAATTAATTAAATTTCTTACTTGGCTTAATTTTAATTACTAAACGAACAAAAGAACAGGACAATTTAGGATAAGAGCGGAACAAACAATGCATGCAAATAATGACAACAACAATGATAATAATTATAATGATGATAATCATTATCTTCTTCTCATAGTCATGGTCGTCATGGCCTATGCGGTGTATTCCTGCATCTGTAATGTAGTGCATTACACAATATCTACAATATCCACACAATAAAGAATACAGATGGAAAATCGATATGATAGAACATTATAGTATTAACGTAATTGTAATAGTAATAATACCTCTATCATGAAATACCTGGAACACAGGTGTGCTGGAGAAATGCCAGTAAACATAACATTAACCTTATCAAGACAAGACACAACAAGTCCAGAAGTATCTGCAGTTCTGGCTTTATGACATCAGTGCTTGTGTAATAGCTTCCAATGTTATTTGTACGCAGTCACTGTCGGCTCAAATCTGAGAAAGTCCCAGCTGATTCAGTAAGTATTTTCCTTTATCATCAAAATAACAGGACATATTTATTCTGGTTAAGCAGCCGCTTTGCTCAAAGTTTGGAGGACAACAAGATAGTTGGATCCACAGGTGAAAAGGAAACTGAAACCAGTGACTTGATGCTAAGTAAATTCAAGGTAAGAAAAATGTTCTACTGTTTGTGTTTCTAGCTGAAGGTTTAGAGTTACAATGTATTTTTAGTCATTTTTATGTGTGTGTGTGTGTGTGTGTGTGTGTGTGTGTGTGTGTGTGTGTGTGTGTGTGTGTGTGTGTGCGCGTGCACTTTGTTTAACCATTTCAACCGTGAAGTATGAAAAAAGCAACACTATCCGAAGTGATATGCATCAAAAAATGTTTTTGTTTTAGTGCAAAAACTACTTTAAAATAGAAAAAGAAGGATAGAGAAAGAAGATCTTTTTCGCTTTTCTTCATAAGAGAGGGTTGAGAGTAGTGTTTGGGTTATCACTTTAGATCTCACACTTAAGACCACCCACACAGCAAAACTCATTCATAAGATGATCAAGAGAACGCTGCCAAATATTTAAACGTGAAAGATGGAAAAACCTTTGAAGAACATGTCTAAAATATTAAAAGTTTAAGGACACTTCACATTAGATGACCACCAGAACGTTTTTGAACCAAATTTAACCCCATTTTAGTCTTGATGGGTTTGTACTATCTTGACATTTTTTTTCACACATCTAGTCAACAAAAAATTGCGCTCTGAGTAAACAAGGCCCAAAGGATTGATAATCAGTTGAACTGGACTGAATTAAAGTCTTTGTAAAATCCCAAAAAGACAACTTTTAATAAACTTTAAATGTTAAAGGGCCTCTTTTTAAAGTCTATCACTGCCTGAGGCTGGAAAACAATGTCCACATATGTCTGCTACTTGGTAGGGAGAAAGATCAAAGATAAAATGTACATTTAAACAATTTATTTTGCATCATAGAAACATTGGACAGTTATCTCATTAACTGCAACGATTTGCATACTTTTCCAGAAAAATTATTTAAGCAATGTATAGAGACAAGCACAAAACTCTCATTTCAGTTTACTGTTATATTGGAGTCAAAGCATTTTTTCTGTTCCTACATAAATCAGAAAATATTTTTGTGAGTGAAACATATTTCATATAAATCCAGCTCTAAATGATACAGTGGCTTGCAAAAGTATTCGGCCCCCTTGAACTTTCCCACATTTTGTCACAGTCACAAAGATAAATCAATTGTATTGGAATTCCACGTGAAAGACCAATAGAGGTCCGAGGATCTGAAAACTGCTGTTCACAAACGCTGTCCATCTAATCTGACTGAGCTGGAGCTGTTTTGCAAAGAAGAATGGGCAAGGATTTCAGTCTCTAGATGTGCAAAGCTGGTAGAGACATACCCTAAAAGTCTGGCAGCTGTAATTGCACCAAAAGGTGGTTCTACAAAGTATTGACTCAGGGGGCTGAATAATTACGCACACCCCACTTTTCAGTTATTTATTTGTAAAAAATGTTTGGAATCATGTATGATTTTCGTTCCTCTTCTCACGTGTACACCAATTTGTGTTGGTCTTTCACGTGGAATTCCAATAAAATTGATTCATGTTTGTGGCTGTAATGTGACAAAATGTGGAAAAGTTCAAGGGGGCCGAATACTTTTGCAAGCCACTGTATGTACAACTTTCATATTTTAGACAAGATGGAACTTTAGGTTCATGCATGTAAACTGGAGATCCTTGACTGGTGTGAGAAAAACACTAATTTAGGGAAAATAGCCTGAAAAACTCATGAATTGTTTTGAATGCATGGGTAGCTGCTAAATATAATCCTGTATACATGTAAGATTTTGGTCCTGTTATGTGTTTCAGATTAAAAATAGTGAATCTTTTAAGAAAAAAAGATTATTTTGCTTCGTGTTGCTCAGTGCAGAGGGGGCTGGATAATATAAATGTATATTATGTCCACAATATGATTATGAATCTACCCTAAACAGAGGCCACTGTGTGAATTTGATCTGCCTCATTGGATGGTGACAGCACGTTGCCATCCTTTGCAGATAAAACCACAACATTTTCCAGCTGACAAATATCACTAAAAGGCCAAAACCAACAATGAATTGCAATAAATATGTTAAGCTCCCTTGATTCACAGTTACAATGGATAATATTTGAACATATGGGAACCAGTTTATTAAAAAACAGTGACAGAGAAGAAAAATGATTACACTCTCACTTTCCAGAAACAACTTTCTGGTTGTGAAACTTATGGGATTTGGTGATAATAAGTAAGAAAAAATTGAAAATCGCTCAAGTTAAATAAACATGCAGCTGGACTTCTCATGCAGTGCTACTGGAGCCTTGAATGCAGAGTTTTGCCTTTTTGAGGACATACGGGAAAACATTACAAAACCGTTGTGGAATAAACACAAATGCTGTATAATATGCAGCAGTTATGAAAAGAACTGTGTGGCATATGCCTGCTCTACAGCCGCCAAATAACATGGAATAAAAATAAAGTTGTGCCTCAATGAATAGTGAATATTTTCAGATGGGGACCAGCTACCCCAATACCGTTTCTGTAAGCCTTTATTCTGACTCCTGCGTTGTTAGGCCATTAGAAACAGACCCATGTGACACATTAGTCACATGGATCTGAAGCAGCTCAGATGTGACTACTAAGATTTTTGTAGATGTAATATGATATCATAATAGCTAATGTATTACAGAGAAATGTAATGTGATCACAGTACTATTTTGCTTTGCAATGCATCACCCTGTGCTGGTGGCAAAACAACCTGAATGAATGCATCCTGGGTGTGGCGTGGGTGATGTAGTAACTACGGTGGTGCTGAGCTGCTTCTCAGCACTGACTGACTCATAAACCACATCTCATTATTACAGTAAACTTTTAAAGATACATGACTCACTTACGCTGAAGTGACGTTGCCAACAGTATACCTATGCTTTCTGTTTAAGTGACACTCATTTTTGCTTTTCTCCTTCTCCTTGTTGACCTAAATCCAGAAATTCAACAATATACTGTTGAACTAATCTAAAAGGCATGTGTTTTCATTTCTAACCCTACAATTTCTCTCTTTTTTAACATCTCCAGTCACTTAGCTGGAGTAAATTTAGATTTTTCACAGCATCTTGGGAAAAAATAAAAGTTTATGGCCTTGTGTAAACCCATACTTAGCCTATTTCATTATGTAATTTTGGCTTCTTGACTTGACGTTTGAAAATTATGCACAGACGCATATGCAGACAGACACATAGGAGGCTCTGCCGCAGATCTCCCACCACATAGTTTACAACACACAGAGACGAAACAGGCCAGTTTCTACAGAGGGCCTTTGTTCAGAGCCTTTATGCAGATAAAAAGTTTAAAGATTAGTAGAGCTTACTCTTATCACTGGAACTTTTTACAACTCAACATTTTTGACTTCAGGATATTTTCTCCGCCCAGGAAATGAATCATTAACTTTGAATCCAGCAAGGTAGGATATAAATTACAATCATTCCCTAATTTCTGTCTTTCTCTTCTTCTCTGGTGAAGACATGGGTAAAGGCTTCTTCATCAGCAAAGTGGTGGCAGTGGTCTGCGTGGTTGTAGCCATCAGTGCTGTGGCCACCATCATAGCCCTCTCAGTTGTTTATGCTCAGGAGAAATCAAAGAATCAAGAGACTCCGACGACTGCAACGACTGGAACGACTGCTGGACCTGGCACCCAGACCACCACACCCTCCACCCCAAAAGAGCCCTGGCAGCACTACAGACTTCCAGATTCATTGTCTCCTATCTCATACAATGTGACCCTGTGGCCCCGGCTGACTCCCAACCCTGATGGCCTCTACATCTTCAGCGGATACTCCACGGTGCTGTTCACATGCGTGAACGAGACTGACCTCATTCTCATCCACTCCAACAAGCTGAACTTCACAATGTTTGACGGATACCACGCACAGCTGAAAGCTGTGGATGGAGCCTCTGCACCCCAGCTGAAAAAGAGTTGGCTGGAGGTTCCTACTCAGTATCTGGTGATCCAGCTTAGCAGCCCTATGCAGGCCGGCAGCACTTATGAGCTCTTCACAGAGTTTGTCGGAGAGCTGGCTGATGACCTGGGAGGATTCTACAGGAGTGAATATTATGAAGACGGCGTGCGAAAGTATGAACTTCTTTTTTTATTAAGCTTAAGTTCATGACATGATTCAAATGAGCAAAGTGTTGCAAGTTGGACAAGTCCTCTGCTCTTTCTAAAATTTAAATGACAGAATGTTAAACTAAGATTGTAAACATGGGGAAACAGCTAAAAGCTCACAAATTAATTTGTAATGTCTAACAAGTTGCCTCATTCCCAAATTTAAGACTGTTGCATCTAAGTATTACCTAATAGCCACTCCTTAATTTTAACTGTTCTCCCACCATTAATGAAATATCAGATGTGCACTAGTTTAAAAGTAAATGCATGAATTAATACATTTAGAATAACTTTACTTTAAATCAAACCACTGTATGTTTTCATTTTTAATCATTTTAAAAATGTAAAGATTTAATTGTGTAATCACAATCACTTTATGGTAATTTAAATATATATTTATTAAAGTGAAAAACAAAAAAAACAAAAAACAAAACCGTATGTATTGTATATGATCACTTGGAGCCTAAATGCAAGCACCTTCACAGCCAGGCTATGATTCATGGACATCAACCAATGTAGTTTTAACAAAACCACTAATATTATGAAATGAAGTCAAATAAGAATTCAATACAAAACCAAGTTTTGCTTTTGGACCTCTGTAATTAAAGCTGATATGTGTAGGATTTAAAATACAAAACACTCATCTTGATAAGGATTTAATGAAAGTCACGGTCAAGTTTGTTTTAAACTTTCCATTTAAAGAAAATCAAGTACGTCAAAAAGAATTCAACACCTGACTCGATTATGTGGATGTAATTATTACGTTCTCTCTTCTTCCATTATCAGAATTTTGGCCACGACTCAAATGCAGCCGACGGACGCGAGGAAAGCCTTCCCCTGCTTCGATGAACCAGCTATGAAAGCCGTCTTCCACATGACTCTCATTCACCCTCACGGGACTGTGGCTCTGTCTAACTCCATGAACTATGGCAAGTTCTATTCTTGTTTAGTGTTCAGAGCAACATTTAACGTATCAACTGCCCCCGTGTGACGACTTTAAATTAATCTCAATTACATTTTGTCTATTTTCCTCTGTTTTCCTCATTTATCATTAATACGGAGCTGTCTCTGACCCCAAAACAGAACCTATAAACATCACCACTCCGGATGCTTTGAATTTAATCCAGACAAGCTTTGGACCCACAGAGATTATGTCAACCTACCTGCTGGCTTTTGTTGTGTGTGACTTTGGATTCATTCAGTCAGATCTAGGTGCAGAGGTTTTGGTGAGTATTTACTAAAGCTTTCAGTTAGAATCACAGAAACTAATGGCAACATATTATTTAATATTTTTGGTTCCTTTTAAATAGATTAAAATAAATAAATAAACTACTATCTCTGGTCTATGTTAGGCCCGATAATTCAAGTTGATCTGTGCTCATGATAGTTTGAATTAAAATTAGAGCAGTGAGGCCTCATCTAAAAGATTTTAAAATATATGCAATGCTCATTTCTGCTCTGGATTCTGGTGCATAGGCTGAAATGGATAAATCATGGATGTTGAAGTAAACTATCAGAGATAATAGGTGCTATTTTCAGAGAGAATAATTGCTGCATTAGTTCTTGGAAGAAATGTATTAAACTGAAAATAATCACAGCAATACTCAGTTATTTTCACCTAAACCTGGCCTTTAATGTAATGGATTTTTTTTTACATCACGAGAGCGGCTGTTTTCCCTCTCTGCTGGTCACAGTGATTGTTTGCTGCCCTCTGCTGGACTCAGAGCTCACTTCAGCTCTCAGGTCCACATGCATTTCCTTCTGTCTGGTTAATACAGCTGTTTTCCCTTTTTCAGATCAGGATCTGGGCTCGCAGGAAGGCTATAGATGAGGGCCAGGGTGCATATGCTCTGGAGAAGACTGGACCCATACTGTCTTTCTTTGAGAAGTACTACAAAATTCCCTACCCCCTTAAAAAGTCAGGTGAGAACAACAAATACCTAGAAAAACAACAACAAAAAGGACCATATATAATCCAAAAATGACATCTTTGATAAATTTCAGACCAGATCGCTCTGCCTGACTTCAGTGCTGGAGCCATGGAGAACTGGGGTCTGATCACCTACAGAGAGACTGCGCTCTTATACAATCCTGCAGTGTCATCTAACGGAGATAAAGAGTGGGTGGCAACAGTCATCTCCCACGAGCTGGCTCATATGGTACCTAACAAACCTTAACTGTAAATATGGTAAGACTCAAATATGTTTACAAACCAATACAGTGACATGAAGCTTTGTCCTCACAGTGGTTTGGAAACTTAGTGACCACGAGGTGGTGGAATGACTTGTGGCTTAATGAGGGATTTGCCACCTACGTTTCTTATCTTGGAGCCAACTACACAGAGCCAGACTGGAATATGGTGAGTTTTTTGTTGTTGTTGTTGTTGTTGTAGTTTTACGCAGAGGTCAATTTAAAATTTAATAATGCGTCTGGTTGGAACACAGTACAAATATTTCTCCATGTCTTTTCCAGAGCGATTTAATAGTTTTGAACGAGATCATTGGTGTGATGGCTGTGGACGCTTTGGCCTCTTCCCATCCCCTCTCATCCAAAGAGGCGGACGTCATGAGACCAGAGGACATAAATGCACTGTTTGACTCCATCACATACAGCAAGGTGCAGTGTAATTTACAACAGAACTAAACTACAGTAACCCAGTGTGTTGTATTCTTCAAGCTCCGCTAATCAAGTTACTGACCCAGTGTGTTGTTAGGACAACTTCATTAGGAACTTCACTTTCAGAAATATGGGTTCAATTACTGGACCTGAAGATGACTACTATAGTCGTATTTGATTTGATTTGACTGTTACTTACATATACAAATCTACTTCCATGTGCATCGACATATAATCAATAGCTACGTAGCTATCACTAGAGGATCACAACTTAAATCGTTAATGTACAAAAAAGTACTCCAATCAAGGGTATAATGGCAGATTCTTTCCCAAGAGTTTAAAAATGAGCATAACTGGACTTTTTTGGTAGTTCTTTTAACAGCTGATATGTTTCTTCACAGGGAGCTGCAGTTCTCAGGATGCTCTCCAGCTTCATCACCGAGGAGGTCTTTTCAAATGGACTCAGTGTGAGTACTGTTAATTCAACTTATAAGGTTCTGTCCATAAATCAGGATAAATGTTAATGTGCTCATATCAGCATTTTATTGACATGCATCAATCTAAGTCATTCATAATTTGTCTACAGATGTATTTAGAAGAGTTCAAATATAAAAACACAGTCTACCAAGACCTGTGGAAGAACCTGCAAACGGTAAGTTTGTAACACTGAAATAATTTTTTTTTTTTAAAAAATGTATTCATTCATTTGTTGGTTTATTTTATTTATTTATTTATTTATTTATTTATTTATTTATTTATTTATTTATTTATTATTATTATTTAAATATGAAAATATGATTTAAAAAGGAAAATGTCATATTATATTTATTTTATTATTAATTTATATTAAGACTATTAAAAGAATAACAACAGCAAGATGTTTCCTCATATGTCCTAATATAACTGGATCAATTATCCTCTGAAGCAAATTGTGTGATGGAGCCAAGAACTATGGGTATTGTAGTGAGTGGGACTATAGGGAGCATGGCTCAGTGTTAGCACTGTGGCCTCATCACAAGTGGGTCCTCGGTTCTAACCCAGTCAGAAACCTTCTGTCTAGAGTTTGTAGGTTCTTGCAGGGTTTTTTATTCCAGCAACAAACATGCATACTGCTTTTTCTTTTACACATTTCTGTTAAAACAGGAGAATGTTGATTTTAAACATGGCCACGTTTTAAAGAAAGAGGTCCATGTATGAACAACTAATCCAACTAAGCTGAAAGATCTGGCTTCAGATTGCTTTAAACGCTCCACTTCAGTCCGTTTTTTCTTGTCTTACTTCTGAATGTTAATGAGGTTATTTCAGGCACACTCAGAGTACAGACAACCCAACAATGTCTTAATCAAAACTTTGGATTGTGTGGGGTAACCCATCAGAACAGAGTGAGTTCAAAGGCAGGGTATCCTTAAGGGTCCATTAACCCACCATATCAGTCGTGCTGTGCATGAACATTGAGGGTGCCACATCTCTGTGGTGGTTTATACATCTGCCTATGGAAAGGTTCCTTGTTTGAAAAGAGGACAAGATACAAATGTCTTTGGAGTGTTTTGAGGGAAAGGCAAAAATCTGCCAAACTGGCTGTACTGCTGCAGTATTTGCCTGAATAACAGGTTTCGTGTGGAGCTGATGGTAGTGAAGAAGAAGTCAGATTACAAAAACTGAGAGGTGCACAGCCAAAAAAACTCCAAAATGAGGCTTGTGCGTTGCGAGTATAATGGGTCCAAATGAGAGAGAAAACAAATTGTTTCAGACCGTGTTTCAGAACGTGAATGGCCTCCTTCCATTTCTGTATAAATAACATTAATGTTTCTACTATATTATAGCTTTCCACCCAGTTTAAATGTACTTAAAAAAATGCTGAACTAGTGACTGCAACACAAAGATCACTGCAGAGTATGAGATGAGCAATTTAAAAGTGCGATGACTTCATCATTTACGATAATAAATAAATAAACGATGATGACTTATACTTGAAAAAAATATCAAAAATATTCTTTGTTACTGACCATACTGAAATGTGAAAAGGAGCTGACACACAGATTGTTATACTATTATATTAATTCGGTTGTTCTTGTTATCAGGCAGTGGATAATGCTGGCATACAGCTGCCCCACTCTGTGGAAGTGATTATGAACCGGTGGATCCTACAGATGGGATTCCCAGTGGTCACCATCGACACCAGTACTGGAAAAATCTCTCAGAAGCACTTCCTGTTGAACCCAGATTCTGTGGTGGACGTACCTTCAGAGTTCAAGTATGATCCTTTTTTTCATGTTTCATGAGCACATTTTTTAACATGTTCTGATCATGTCATGTTAAAATCACCCGCTCTCTTCTCTCACCTTATTTACTTACATGTGTGTCTGGCTGATGTGGCTCCAGTTATGAGTGGTTTGTCCCTATTACCTGGATTAAGACTGGTGCAGCTAAAGATCAGTACTGGCTTCTTACCAAAGAAGGTAAGATTTACTGTGTTTCGGGTCACTGTAGTTTGGCAAAGATAAATTAAAACGATTAATTCGTTTTTAATCTTCACCCAAACAGCAACAAACCCAGACATGACGATTGGTGCTAGTGAATGGTTGATAGCCAACATAGACATGAAGGGCTTTTATAGAGTAAATTATGATTCTGAAAACTGGGACCGTATCCTCACCAAGTTGAGCACCCAACATCAGGTATAACACCTAGAATACCTCTGCGTCATCTCGTAATAGCTACGATTGCCTCCAAACTAATTTTTTAATGTGCCTTTTAGGCTATTCCAGTGATCAACCGCGCTCAGATTATTGACGATGCATTTAACCTGGCAAGGTGAGGCCATGCTTTTTGATTTTATTTTATTTTTAGCAGTACTGCTAAATACTGAAATAAACAACTGAACAGCTGTATGGGTTATTTTTAGGGCGAAGATAGTCAGCACAACTCTGGCTCTGAGCACTACGAGGTTCCTCAACGCGGAATTGGAGTACATGCCCTGGCAGACGGCCACTCGCAACTTGGACTACTTCGTCCTCATGTTTGACCGCAGCGAAGTGTACGGACCCATGCAGGTTTGTAGGAAAACTTTAAGGCTCATCATCATCAGTACATCATCAATAAATTAATCCAAACAAGTTTTTGGAACAATGATGATTTGAGATTAATCGTGTAAGTTAATCATAGAAGTAGAAGAGTCAGTGGCAATCAAACGTAGATCATTTTTTCTGCACAGTAAACAAACTGTTTCATCTTCATTCCTCAGGGTTACATAAATAAAAAGGTCACCCCTCTATTTAAACACTTCAAAGATCTCACTGCCAACTGGACAAAGATCCCTGAAAAGCACACCGACCAGTAAGGATGTTAACCTGCTGCCTGTCTTTTTTACTCTTTTGAACATGTTATAAATGCCATGAATGACAATTACATTGTAGGCTAGATAAACCTTATTATCCCAGTTGCAAAAGCCTGCAGTTTGCAAAGAATGTGCCGTCAATGTCATGTAAGACACAGTACTTCACATATCTCTTGAAAGTGTTCACAACAATCATTGATCAAGTCTGCACATAATTCTTCCCTTTCTCTCCCACCACTGCATTTCTATAAGCTAACCTAATCTAGTCAGTTATCATCAAGTTCGCTTTGTGTGTCCTCAATGATTTCCATTAACTTGAGCTATTAGTGCTGCAATGATCTTTTTAGCATTATCAGATCATTTTTCTTGGTGACCCAAAAGGAAATCAAATCAGCTATACTGAACTTATATTGTTAATTAGCACATATTAGCATGATGATATAATAAACCATGTGATGTGAATGTGTTAAAGACATTCTGCGTATTAGCACTGCCAGATAGCATTTAGCTTCAGTTCAATTCGATTCAGTTTTATTTAAACAGCGTCAAATCACAACAATAACGGTCTCCTCAAGGCACTTTATATTGTAAGGTAGACCCAACAGTAATACAACAGAAAACCCCCCAGCAATCATGTAAACCCCCCACCATGATGAAATGCTTTGGCAACTGTGGGAAGGAAGAAACCTGCCATAGAACAAGGCTCAGGCCGGGTGAGGGAAGGAAGACAGGACAAAAGACATGCTGTGGAAGAGAGCAAGAGATTAATAATAACAAATGATTAAATACAGAGAGGTGTATAAACTTATAGTGAGTGAAAAAAGGAGACTGAAGAAAGAGCTTATCTGCTTTTCTGCAGAGTATATCTGCTAGTGTGGCTACAAACTCACATTGTCTCTGCTGCTGAAAGCTACCTGGTTAGCATGACCTTGACAACTTTTACTCCTCCTGGTGTCTAGACACTGGTTGGTGGTCCCTGAATTCTCTTTTGCCACATAGCAAGGTTAACATCCACTGAGAGTGTGAAATGTGCAGCACTCCACACTCCATTATGAGTACTACAGTACTTTTGGGTACTCGCAGAGCCCTGAATGCAGTCAGTTAAACACTTTGCATGCTCCACACTTCTAGCATTCAGAAATGTGAAATACATTTTGAGCCATGTGTCTTTGGCTATGCCTCGTCTTAATGGATAGCGTCATTAATGTTTGCATTCTCCTGACTCGCTTACATCCAGGTACAATCAGGTGAACGCACTCTCCTGGGGCTGCAGCACAGGAGTGGAGGGTTGTAAGGAACTGACAACAGCGTGGTTCAAAGAGTGGATGGACAACCCTGATAATAACAAGTACGTTAAACAACAATTATTACTTATATTCATCCCCTTTGCTTCTTGTATAATCATATATTCTTACTTCATATGTTTGCCTACACTATAGGTATTCACTACCATACTTTAACTTTTATTAGATATACATTTCCCAAACATTTTAGCTCTGATCTGACATGTATGATTCTGTTTTGGGCAGTGATTGTCATCACCTTTTTTCCTGTCTTGTTCAAACCATCCAGGATTAGCCCCAACTTGAGGACCACAGTGTACTGCAGTGCAATTGCTGAAGGAGGAGTGGTGGAGTGGGACTTTGCCTGGGGAATGTATAGGAATGCTACCATTGCCTCGGAGGCTGAAAAACTTTTGTATGCTCTGTCCTGCACCAAACAGCCCTGGCTGCTGAACAGGTCAGTTGCAATAGCAGCTGGGTAACGCTCTGCCCTTTCATTTGGTACTTCTTAGGTAATATAACATTTTACAGACTGGTCTGAGTGACTTTTACAACACCTTTGATGATGCATTTTGTCTTTCAGCCTCACTGTAATTGTGTTTTATCAGAATCAGAATCAGAGTCAGAATATTTTATTAATCCATATTATTATGTAAATGATCTTTTAGGTATCTGGAATACTGTCTGGTCCCAACGATGATCCGTAAGCAGGATGCCACCTTCACCATCAATTACATTGCCGGTAATCCAATTGGACAGCCCCTGGCTTGGGACTTTATTAGAGCCAACTGGGATCACATTTTCAATAAGTGAGTTTTCTCCTTATTTAATAATAATATGTACAATACTATGCATATTTTAGTAATCCTCTGTAAGGAAATTACTCTCTGCATTTAACCCATTCACTCAGTGAAGCAGTGGACAGCCACCAATCCAGCACCCGGGGAGCAGTGTGTAGGGACGGTACCTTGCTCAGGGGTACCTCAGGGTAGCCATTCTGTAGATTTGACCCCCCATCCTTCCATTAATGGGGCGACCACTTTGCCTACTGAGCTATCCCTGCTTTACATAGCATAGCCAGTTTCCCACATGCATTGCATCCCTGAACTTTTCCAGGACTTACCTGACAAAGGACCATGTTAAAGCGCTTTAATTGTAGTTGCACTAGTTTCTAGTAGTGCAAATGCATATGACATTTCATGTGATACGCACAATATTTGGCAATACAAATTAAAAATGGATATTTCCTTGATTCTGGAGGCATATTGGGATGAACGTGCACAGCCAAAGAGCTGTTGTCATACGTAGCTGTTTGCATACTGATAAAAGCCCTCTAATGTTTGCCTTTTCTTCAGCTATGGTGGAGGATCAATGTCCTTTGGAAGACTTATTAATGGAGTGACCAAACGTTTCTCCTCTGAGTTTGAGTATAAGCAGGTACATTTTCTTTTCACCTCCATATTTTCAGATAAAATTAAATACTTGCTAACATTGCTACAATTACAGCAAATTAGTGTCAGTTTTAAATGTCGGTTTTTTCACATTCTTCCTCTATAGCTGCTGCAGTTTAAAGAAGACAACATAAACCAACTTGGCTCAGCTGCCTCATCTCTTGAGCAGGCGCTTGAGAGAACCAAGGCCAACATGGACTGGTTGGCTCTGAATAAGAAACTAGTGTTTGACTGGTTCACCAATGAAATCTCAGGGACAGTTTGATAACTGAAACACAGTTTTCACTTTTTAAATGTCGAAAATGTTCAAATCTTTAACTTTGCTGAAAGCAAATGTATTTTTGAAATATGTATATTTTAAATGTATTGGAGATCTTTTTAATTGTAAATTTTTGATTAAAAAAGGCTTTTTAAGAATAAAAAAGGATTTGATTAATTCTCTTGGTTTTTGTGTGTGTTGGCACGTTAACTTTTAATATGTTATAGGGTTAGCTTGTCGTCCCCATTTTTAAATATTAGGCAGATGTAAGTACATAGAAAAAATGTTTTGAAGTCTTAATTTGTTACTTTTTGTAATTCTGAGGGTAGATAAAAGAGTCAGTTTGTCTGCAAAATGCCACACTGGAAATGAATGTTTGAAAAGTTTTGGTTGTTCTTTGCTCCAGACATCTGTTCAGCATCATAGATCACACTGTGAAGCATCAACTTACAAGTGGGATGGGGCAAAATTGTATAAATAAAGCATCCCAATGAGACACGCTCAGTCTGTTTAACAGTCAAGTCTGAAATTATATCAGACCCAAACATTGATTAATTAATTAATTTTTTAAAAAAGGATCTCAGCCATCAAGTAATGTTTACACAGGATGTTAAAGGGTGCTGACTGACTGGTTCTAGTTCAGCTGTCATTTCTCTCAGTGGGGGTCTTTCCTTAAAGACTTTAGAGGGGATGTGCTCCTTGTTTAGCACCTCATTGTCCTGCAGCTGCAGTGTTTGTTTAGGAAGGAAGTGGCAGGCAAGCTACAAGTCTACATCATTCATGATGCCAAAAGTAAATGCACCAATAAGCCAAGAAGCAAGGATTAATTTGATAAATAATGTTTATTCTGCTCACAATATGAAAGTTCAATAAATACAAAGATCTATATACAAAAATAAAACGTTAGAATACATATTTTGTTAAAATTAACAAAAGAAAAACAGAGGTTTTGTGCATAAATCTTGTCATTGTTGCAATGAAAAGGGTTCAGTGGATTGATCACCACATCTCTCAACACAGTCCAGAGAAGGTGACATTTTGGTTTTGTTGCTGTAGCATCCAGTACTGCTCGCTATTCAAGCAAACTCCACCTGGAACCTGACAACAGAAGACAGTTTTTTTTTTTATTAGAAACTCATTTAGCTTTAACATTTTGGAATGTAATCAAAAATTGTGCTGCAAATCTTTATAGAAAATATTTTTTCAATAATATATGTTATGTTTATTATATTAACATACCTGATATGAATTCTGCAGAAAGGGCTGCTGGGCTTTGCTCATGGTGTTACAGCTTGGCTCTTCGGGACTGTAACTGGCTGCTGGCTGACCCAGGAAATTGTTGAAGGTTTGGGTATGCTCCACTGAGTTTGAGGATTTCTTCTGCTCCAGCACTTCCTCGCTGAGGCCCAGTTGGGCTGACAGGAAAGAGATGTAGCGAATGGTGAGGCGCAGAATCTCAATCTTGGTCAGAGTCTGGCCGGCTGGTGCCACTGAATGTGGGAGGTATGATCTGAGGTGATGCAGAGCCTTGGTCAAATCCCTCATCCTCAGCTTCTCCCTCTCGCTGGCAGTCTGGCGCTTTTTACCCGGGTACCTGGATCTGGACTTCTTTGTTGCAGAAGAGGATTTGGAGCAGAGTGGAGTCTGGTGAGTGAGATGAGGTGCTGCAGGGGTATTAAAGATTAAGCAGTCCAAGGGATCTTGTTCACTTCCAAATGTTAGGAGGGAAGTAGGGGAGAAGCAGAAGGAGTCCACAGAGGAAGTAGGAGACAGGCTGTTGCCAGTGCTGCTGTAACCAGCGTCTGAGGCAGGATCAGAAGCCAGAGATTTTTCTAACAGAGATTCGCAGTCAAAGAGGAAAGAGTTCTCCTGGAGTGGGAGAGGAGAAAAGTAGGATACCTCCATTGTGGCTGCTGTAGGCTCTTCTTTGAGAAGTCAGCTGTTAGTATGTTGCTGGTAAGGCAGGCAGAGGATACTGAGGAGGTACATGGAGGCTGCTCCATATATGTGGTGGGAGGTGTGAGGTTGCACCTCTGACAGCCACCTCTGGTCCTGAGAAACTCTGGGACCACAGATGACACCTAGGCTAGGGGGTTCCATGGGAATCTGGCATGCTTCAGCACAAGGTGTAACCTGGCAACTTGCGTGGTCATTATAAACTCTACAGGTTCACACTATATGCTCCCACAGCCTGGGAACATGACCCTGGCACGACTGGGGTTGTACCTGGGTCACAAGTTCTTCTTTGAATCTTAGAATTTTATTAAAAAACCCAAAGGCACCGATTGGAAGCAGCAAATGTGTATGTTACCAAAAGCGCATCTCAATTTCTCCACAAAAGGAAAAATGTTCACTTGCAGCATTTCTGCTTCATGGATGCTCACTGAATGACCATTCAAAATATGATCCTACTTTAAAAAAATGCTGATGATGTAGCTGTTGTGTGTATTACTAACTGTTTTTAGTTCTGGCATGTGGTAACAGAGGTCAGGCTGGAAGAAGTGTGTCTGGGCAGCTGTGAGGTGTGAGGATTTTGCACCTTGAGCTGTTTGGACAGCAGCAGTACTCAGTGCTTCTGGAAGGTAAAACTGTGGATCGTCAAGAAGTAATGCCAAGACAATAAAAACAGGTATGATATTATTGTGGATATTTTTTTTCATGTTGCTGTGCAGTATATATCTGAAATTCATCTTAATTATGCTCAATAACACCTATAACTACAAACACATAATATTCACGCAATCACATCCCTTCACTAATTGCCCATTGGTGGGTTTGTTTTCACTCATGAACCATGGATCTGAGTCCTGAGCAGTGTTCCCACAAACCAGCGCGTCACATTTGTCTCCTTTTCTGCAGCAGAGGTGAAACCTATGTCTAGGAAGTGCGAACCCATTTCGCACAGCACCCACCAACAAACTTCCCCAAGAAAAACAGCCACCTTAATTCAAAGAAAACACTTTTTTTTATATTTACATTTGAATGTTTTTTGTTTTGTACATATTTCTGATGTTGCCTATTGAATAATGTGTTTGAGAACTTGGTCAACTTTGGTTATTTTGAAACTTGATTTGATTTTTTTAAATTAATTAAGCTTCAAAGGGTTTTAGGAGACACTAAGCTAGTCAGCTCACTTAAACATTGCAGTCTTTTGTGCTTAAGAAGGTTCCTAATGAGGGAACAATAAAGTATCAAAGTGACAGCCACAATATGAGTTGGACATCTGATCTAGATGAACAGAGTGTCGGTATTTATTCATTCCAGAAGAAAGCGAATAATGCCATCCCACAATCCAAAGCAAGACACCATCACAACATCACTGGCAGGAGTTGTAGTGTTTCACATAAATTACTGTTGTGTTTTCCATCTTATTTTATCATTCGCTGAAGTGTGGATATATTTCGAACTCCCAAAAACTGGGTAAACTATGAATGCTATATTAATGTGATCATATCTGCTTAGAAATAAAGTTTCTGAGCTATACTGAAATGAGAGACATTAAAGTCCACAGCTGGAAGAAGGAATAAGTCTGGGAGAGGACTTCCGTGACGCTGTAACAACTGGTTATACCACTGTTATATATTTATGATTTCTCTGGATAATATTTTTCCTCATTCACCAACACAATAAGTACAGACAGGTGCATAATAAATTAGTGCCAAAATTATGTTTACATGCCTTCTGTTTTCTTTTCTTTGTAGAACAATTGTACAACTGTACTTTAGTTGTAGCAAAACTATACTGACAGACCGTTCAGTTCAGTTCAGTTCAGTTACAGTTTTTCTCAAATGCTAAAACACATGTCACAAACGTTACCACCAGGTCCCCCAATGTCCAAACACAACACCCTTCTCTAAAGCTACATAAACACAACCACACCTTCCCACTGCAAAACTCAAACTCCCACACCAAGAGAGCAGCTCGAAGCTGTCAAAACTGTAAACACTATACACAGCATTACACACTACAGCAAAACAATTGAAAACACAATGCTCAATTTGTGAGAAGGTTCTTTGTTTCATAACTGCCAATGCATATTTTAGAAACTATACAGTAACGGATCGTCGTAGATCTCTGCAGAGGATTAGGCATTTAGATTTGTGAGTTTCATATGAGTAGTATAAATCTATAGAAAATCCTGCATGTACGTACACTACTGTAACACAACTCAATGCAAAAACAGAATCTATTGCACACAACAGTAATCTTGAAAACATGAACAGGGTGTGAAGTTTTTTTATTTACGTTATTCACACCACACACACACCACAATCACTGTGCGGCATCATGTCGCTGAGCTGTTGCTCGCATCTCGTCCGTAATGATGGTGCGAGGTTGTCTTGCTCTCCCTCCTGGACCTTCTCCTCTCCCATGTTGGCCTTCTCCTCTTCCTCATTGGCCTGCTCCTCTTCTTCCAGGGCCAGCTCTTCTCCCTCCTCTGCATCAAATTCCTCTTCCCCTGACTCTGCCTTCATCCATTGTGTTTGTTTGGAACCTTCAGCATACTGTGCACTCTGAACTTGCTTTTACATGTGGGTACAGCATTAGCAACAAGTGTCTTCAATTTTGAGTCATTGTGTGTAGTGAATGACGCCAGGTGTGTTCCCTGTGTTCAAAGATTGGTGACTGTGGCAAGCATTTTGCATCACATGGGCTTTCATTTGAGAATATGAGCAGAGTTGTTTTGCAACATGTGTTTTAGCAAGGAAAAATGTGTTTAGATTTATGAGTACATAGGGTTGTGTTTTGTGAATTGTGTCTTCATGTGACATGTGTTTATGGTACTGGAATATGGTGGCTACATTTAGTAAATGTGTTTAGACTACTGGTCATTTGGGTTACAGGATTGGCTTTTGTGTTTTAACATTTGAGAAAAACTGTATTAACATGATAAAACAATGATCTTTAAATTTCAGTTTGTAGTTTTGTGTTATGAATCCTATCCTGTCCTTATTGTTGTGGAATATAGCACAATACTTGGGATTTCGTGTAGAAGATTTCATTGAATTTTTGAAAAGTTCCATTGAAACAAAATCTACGTGGTGGCCATGGTGGTGATGAAATCAGTGACTCAGTAATCAAATAACAAAGACAAGACAAAAACACTTCAGGACAACGTTCATAATGACAACATTCAAAAGAGGGGAAGCACTACAGGTTGGCACAAGTAAAATTGCATACAGAGTCTGTAAAAACACACACATACCGGCAAATGCACATGTGAAGATAATGTTGGCACAGTTGCAACCTTAAATTTTAGATGTACTTTTTACAGTTCACCCTCAGAACAGTGCAATTTCATTACAGCACGTTACATTAAGCATTTTAAATTTCTGTTGATTGGGGCTGACCTTTTTTTCTCTAAGTCCTCATGAATTTTTATTTGTTATTGAGGAAAAGACAAGGGACATAGTGTAAGCAACTAAAGACTACAGTGACCTTTGACCCTGTGCCACGAGTCACCGTTAAAAACAACATTGCATTTATGTCTTGATGCATGCTCAGTCATCCAGTTAAGTAAATCTCCAAAAGTTGATTCTGTTCATCTGGACGTAGCATTTTCAGTGGGAGAAACGTTGCATTTATATATATGTTTGGATTTATATATGTTTTATTATTCATTCATGTGTTTCTGTTACATATCGAATGAACTACCAGCTGGTCCAGTGCTCTTGTTACATACAAATTACTTTTTTAGCACAAGCACACAAAGGTGCTATATATATATATATATATATATATATATAATTTTTCTTTTGACAGAACTTGCTTCAACTCTGTATTCACATTTTATTCATTAATTTCTTTTTCATTTTGAACTTCTGCAGATTTTCCCCAGCTGTCAACTGTCTTCTTCCCTCCCAGGCCGGTGATAAAGAGGATCTTCCTTCTCTTAATCCACATTAGCTCTGATGTTGTTTACTCACATGTAATGAGTGAATAATCGGCACAGCGGTGCTAACCCTTTCATCCCAAACCCTTTTAGCCCAGAGTTTATTAACTCTACCACGATGAAAGACCTCAGTGAGAATATTAGGCTTTGTGTTAGGCTTACTGCTCGCATATCAAATGAAGCACATGTAGGTGGCAAATGAAACACTGGGGCCTAATTCTCCAGCCTGATATGCAGATCCACTATTCTCTATGAATATTAAAGTGTTCTCGGTGGGCTTAGCAGGTAATTAGGGCATGAGGTGAAAGAAAAGGGAAAGAGCAGGGAGGGATCCTAGTCTAGACTCAGTGGTGCCAGGAACCTCTCCGTGTTTGCAGTGCCCCATTAACAAAGATACACTAAAAGAAAACTAGATAACCAGTCACAGAGACTGATCTCTGACATGTTGTGGAGATTCTTCAAGTACTTTAGCCTCCCAACAGAGATATTTTTAAGAGGCTTCTGGAAAGGCTAGTTTCCAGGGTATATGTGTGTGTTTGCACTAAAGAAAGATGACTGAACTTGTAATATTCAAATGAAATTTTTATTTTTCTCATTTATGTGAAATAAACAAAAACAACTGTTATTCAAATATAAGGCCAGGCAGTTTCATATAGAAAGAACTTTTGTACACACAGACGTTGTGCGGGGAAATTAAAGCAAAGTTTAAAAAATGAAATCAAAACAGCACAATTCAAACTTACACCACTACAGTCTGGTGTTCATAACCTAAAAAATGATGACAGAGCGATACAAGAGCAAAAGTAAATAAGATATGAAGATAACATGATTCAATTTGAAGATGACGGCTAAAATAATAAAAGAGAAATAAATCCATATGAAAAGTAATGATTATTTATGGATTGTCATCTACTGGAAGATGTGAGGGGCTGTTATGGAAATCATTTTCTTTTTATGTTATTGATATTTTTCTGTATGTGTTTGCAAACTAGTTAAGGCTATAAATGCCATTCAATGTGGCACAGTTCACGTAACATACTTATCCCTATAAAAATATAAGTTAAATTAATTTTTGCAGCCAGCTGGAGCCTTCCCAGGTGGCTTAGGGTAAACCTGGGCAGGTTGCCAGTCTGTCACAGGGGCAACGCAGACAGACAGCCATGACACATCAACCTAACATGCATGTTTTTAGACTATGGGGGGAAGCTGGAGTACCTGTACATGACTTTCTATGTTTCTATAATGCTATATATGAGTTATATTTGCTAGTGGCAAATATCTACTATGTTATAATACCTAAAAAGCCTACAGATAACATTTAATAAAAGTAATAAAAACTTAACCATAACCATAATAAAAACTTGTTAAATATTAAAAAACAAAACAAAACTGAAATGAAACAAACAAATCCTGAACCCAAATGAATGTAAGCTCAACCAGTGCTATAATATAATATAATATAATATAATATAATATAATATAATATAATATAATGTAATGTACCCCGCCTTTCGCCCTATGACAGCTGGGATAGGCTCCAGCGCCCCCCGCGACCCTCAAAAGGATAAGCGGCAGCAAATGGATGGATGGATAATATAATATAATATAATATAAAAATTCCCATCTAAAATTATTTTTTAAGGTCTGTGAAATATTATATATTTTATTGAATATATATATATATATATATATATATATATATATATATATATATATATATATATATATATATATATATATATATATATATATATATATATATATATATATATGTTCCTTTCAAAGTATTACAGCTACAAATGAGTGTGGGAGATGGGCTCTTCTCCTCTGTATTTGTTACCAGCAGAGGGCGCCCTCTGGTAAATCCCCAGAGCTCCATGCTGCTTTACATGTTTAATATAGTTTCTCAGTACTAAATTATACAAGAATGAACACAAAATATAACCACAAACATACATGTTTGTTTTTTATTGTCAAAAGTGCGCTCACTTATATTTTATTTAGCTGTGTGTTATTGCAGTCTTTCCTTTTTCACATGTGCACACCTCATCCATGCACATGAAATGTGAATGAAAGAAACTGACTGGCGTATTGTGCAAGAGAAGCTTCGAATCCGGACAAGATATTTTATATTTAAATGGTTTATTATAAATAGTGGTATACAGAAATAGAAAAATAACTGTTAGTCATATCAATATTTACATGGAATTTTTCAGAGGAGAAAATAAATAAAAGATAGAATTAGAATGATTATTTCAAATAAATAACTTGATTCACAGTGAGGCAGTAAACACAGTAAAGTTTGTTGTCTTTTTCTGCTGAGGATCACACAGAGATTGGAGCGTTCAACCCCAATACTCCCTTGGAACCAGCGGGGTGCAGAAGTCTTTGCCACACATCTGTTTTGAAGAAAGTGGAAGATATATTAGTATTAGAAACATGCAAAAAAAATTGTTGTACAAACAGTGAATTCTGAATTATGTGACTGATTTAATATTCACAAACCTGACAGGAAGGCTGTGGCACTGGAGGCGACTGTAGGATACCGTCCATGCTCATATCTCTCTGGGGAGCTTCATTGTATGGTCTGTGGTGCTGATCCACTCCAATACTACAATTCCCAGAATGCAGCACAGTATTCTGGCTATGACATGGTTTTGGGTACAGGCTGCTCTGGATCAGATTCTGGCTCTGCATCTGAGTCACTTGTCCTCCTGTGGAAGCACTCTGGAAGTAGCTGAGGATGTCAGTGGATGACGTGTCACTGACTGAGGTGTCTGCTCGTTCCCTCCTCTGAAACAGCACCTCTTCGCTGAGGCCCAGCTGGGATGAGAGGTAGGAGATGTAGCGGATGGTGAGTCGGAGGGTTTCTATCTTCGTCAGAGTTTGTCCGGCAGGTGCCACTGAAGGTGGGAGGTAGGACCTGAGGTGATGTAGAGCCTTAGTCAGATCCCTCATCCTTAATTTCTCCTTTTCGCTGGCGCTCTCCCTCTGCTTGCTCCGGATCCGAGTGGGCCTCCCAGTCCTGCGCCCACGTCCGGACAAGGAGCACGGTGAGGACTTGAGGCTTTGGGAATAACCGGTTTTGGCTCCCTTGGGAGTACACTGTGGGAGCTGCTGGTAGCCAGGAGAGAGGCTGGAGTCCATGGAGTGGACAGGAGAAAGTGTCTCTGGGGAGGAGATGCTGGAGAGGTCCGAGTCGGAGAACCACTGGTACTGCAGACTGTAGTCAAGGTGAGGAACTGAGGAGGTATCCATGTTGTGTTTAAGGGTCTCAACAGTGTGACCGGAGAGACTGGAAAGCTTTAAGTGCTCCTCAGCTCTGCTCCAGTGCTTTATAAGCCCAGGCCAGGCCACAGAGGTGCGAAGTGACACCTTCACAGATTCTCACAATCACTGTCTAAGCAGAGGCTACTGCCCCTGAACACACACACACACACACATCATGAGTGGGACCCTGTCTCTGTACCTCTCCCTCTGGTTCTCCCTCTTCTCTGAATCTGGGAAAGCCCAGAGCTACAGCAGTCGACGTGTGAATTTTGACTCCTTCTGAAAACAATAAACAGATTTTGGTTTTTTGGCTTTTTGTCCCTGCAGCAGGCCTGATGCATTTTGCACATGTTTAAGGGATTTGTTTGGAATAATCTCATTTCTCTTTCTTACATTCACTTGCTAACAAACACACACACGCACAAGCAAACATGCGAAAAGGTCAGCGCACTCAACAATATGACAGAAGAGTGTGAAGAAGACATACACTGCAGAAATAAAGCAATGATATACGATACAGAAAAACCTGCCTGTATGCTGACTTAACCACAGTTTTTTACATTGGCTCCTGAAGATGGATGTTATGTGCATATGTACTTCACACTAATCTGCAAAAGTACCAAGAAAAGTCAACGTTTACTATAAATTAGAAGTATGTGGAACTTAATCAGGATTCTGATCCATTATCAGCAAATATCTATCAACGAGCTAAATTTCAACAGCTGCATGACAGATAGTACTAAAGATAGATAGTATTAAAACAATAACATTTTCTAAATCTGATTCAACATCAGAGTTATTATAGTACTGATATTATAGTTTCCACTTAGCTTTCCATTTCCATTTTCAATTCTCGGTTAGGGTTTCCAAAGTTGGGTTCTTCTTTAGTTACAGTTTGGCAGTAACATGCAAGATTTACATTCAGAACAGGTTTTTATAATGCAAACACTTAAACATGTATTTCAGCAACCAAGCAATATGTTGCATGAGGCTGTAAACCCCGACACCCTGTGCGATCAGCTCTTAAATTCTTCTATGAAGTGCAGTTTATGCCTAAATGCATGTTTTATGGATTTAAACCAATTGAGGCAAGCCCAGATATTAGACTGCTCCTATTATCAGAATCAGAATCAGAATCAGAATACTTTATTGATCCCTGGGGGAAATTATTTTATCTGATTCATTTTGACGTCAGATGTAGCAGGTTGGTCTGTGCAGGGTTTGAATTGGGTATAAATATTGTTTATGTCTTAAAACACAACACTAATGAATGACATTAAGTAAAATATTAAAAGCTGGCATGCAGAATGAAAACGCTAAATCGAGAGTCTGGGATTGTGTGTTGTTTTAATCATGTGTGGCATGTATTTGAACAGTGGATGTGCTGCTTCAACAGGTCTTTGCCTCTCCTCACCTCTCTCTAGCCTTGAACCTGACAGCGTCCTCTATTCTTCACTTCATCTCCTTCATTTTACATCCCACCATTTCTCACCTGTGTGATCATTTTATTGTCACAGCAAATCAGGCGTGAGCGCCAATCCTCTTCTGTCTTTACCTCAATCGGTGAACTGAAACCGCTGCTCTTGTTTTTATGTGCTTCAAGGAAGAAAAGTTATGTCCTGAATGGCTAAAATGCAAATATAATGAGGTTTAATGGAGCCTAATGAACCTCTGTTATCCAGTTAAAGCTGAGGTGTGATTATTTCACACTCATGGGAACTGATGAGTCTGAAGGCGTCACTTCACACCTCAGCAGTGAGAACCAGGAATGCTGGAAAATATAGTCGCTGGTAACCTCTCTGTGTCCCCAGTCTTTCTGTGTTTTCCCTGGAAAAGGCTCGGTATTAAAGGAACAGTTCACCCCAAAATTCCCTTTAAGTGTTCTATTTTTTCCTCTGGTCTGTAATTTCCATTATTTTTGATGTGAGTTGTCAAGTTTTTGAGAGATTATACTTGATTTATGGTGCTAAAAGTACCAAATTAAGACTAAACAGAATTTATCTTTCCGTAAATTTTGGCTAATGTACTTAGAATAATACACACATACTGTGAACAGTTTCTCGTACGAACTATTGTCTTTCCACTACACATCACCAACCAAGAGATGGGTGAGACCCACAAACTCTCTACACATACAGATACATGGCTTTTTCTTCAAGGATAAGGCTGGTAGAAATAATTCCTGCATTAAATGGCTCACAGTAAGTTTGTGGATGTTTAACTAAAGGAAGATTTTTGGAAAGAGACATTTCTGTCAAGTTTTTGAAATTTATTTTTATGTGTTTGTACACTTTAAGCAAGGCCAGGTGAGCACAGTTTAGTTCCAATATATTCAAAGAGAAGGCAAACATTTCCCCAGTTCATATCTCCCAAAGGGGAGACCGGTGTGCCTTCTGTCCCCTTAAATAAAAACGATTGCCCTACTGAGGGCTTTTTATGGGGTAGATTTAGAACATAACAGAGATGATAAATTTCCCATTTTAGTGAAAAACTAGTTTTAAATTTTGCATTCGTGTCTTAAAAAAATATGGCATCTTAAATCTGAAACCTATTCCAAATAATAAAACATTCAGGCTTTATTCGAGTGTACAACTTCACTAAAAAAAACAACATGACATGTTTACTGATTGTCTGTGAATGCTGAGTCTGTGCATTTATGCTTTTTCACAGCATTTTCCAGTTGGATGCATCCCCTTTTCTGAGCTAGGAGGCAATTTGTCTTTCCTGTCTGTGTTGGACTGTCTGCTCTTTATTAAATCATCTATTAAACATCAAAGCTGTCATAAATCCAAACCCTGTTCAACACAGCAGTTAATTCTGTTCTTTCCAGTTGGCTTTGTGTCAATGGTGTATTCTCCTTGATGGAGAACTGGCATGCTGTAAAGCAGGTAATTAAATAAATACATGTTTGTAGACAGTGTCCTCCAGTTGGGAGCACATTCAGTTGTTCTGACTAGAAAACTGACGAGCTGGAAGCTCCAGAAGGCTTAAATATGACAGATAAAAGGACATAAGTGTATAATATGATACTGTTGTGGCCTGAGCTCTGAAAGTGATGGATAGGTATGTGCTATGTCAGGCTGCGGGCAGAGTGAACTGGGTTTGAACCCGCTGATCGACCCTGCCAGTCACTCTGAGCAAGGTGAGGCTGTGGGAGCCTGGCTGAGAGTTTGGCACCTCTGGGTGGATGCCCACCCACAGAAGGCTCAGAGGCTGGGCTGCCTGCCACCTGTCTGTGCCTCCCTCAACCCCACCACGACCTCCAGGGTGTTCCCTCTGCTTGGACTAAAAGCTAGTTTGACATCATTTATAACATCATTCTTTGGATATTCTGGTAGTGACATAGCAAATAAAAAATTTTAAAAAAAGATAAGAGATATGAAATTTGATGAATCACTGTAGAACACAGTAGAAATCAAACATATTATACATGCATGCATAGCAAAATAGTTTGCATAACTACGTTATTTTGACTTTTATCTCATTGATGTGAAACTCATTTCAGGAGCAACAGTAAAAGAAAACTTTATAGCAAATATATCACTGTGCACAACTCTGTAGTTCACGACTATTATGGCTCTCAAGGGTTTTAGATAATTCAGGTTCTCTTGATACTCAGATACACAATTTCAGGGTTAGGTTAGTCTTACTGTGATTTCTCCTTCACTGTGAAACACCAAATATCTTCAAGAAAGATTAAATTGCACAATATCATTGGACTGATAGAGGATAGGTTTGGTTTTGGGGGGAATTTTGTTGTTGTCGTTCTTGTTTGTAGAGATGTTAGACATGTTCAAACCTAAAAACAAATCCCAGGGCCTGCTACAGTTTCCAGTTTAAAATAGGTTTCCTCGAAACAGTCTGCAAGAATATGCAATGGATGTTGCTCTATAAGCAGAAACATGAGTATCAGCTATCGCAATGGCAGTGCACACAATTCACTTGGGTGACAGAACAAAAACATTTTGCTAAATTTGGTCAAGGCTAAAAGCCTTTTTTAAAAATTCCAAGAATCACTGCATTAGCTAAATTGCAGATCAATTGCGAAGGTTCTGGGTGTCAGGCCGCATGTTTCACAATCATGGTCTACACTACACTGCAAGTCAGTCCTCCCAAGTGGACTATAAATTAATATTATAAGAGTAACTACTTATCTGTGGTGTCTACAACTATCCATGTGGACATCCACAAGGCATTATAAACCTAGATTTACACTTTTTGCTACTGTGGGCATGTGGGGGTTTGCTTGGGTCTGAATGACATACTGTACATTTTGTCATTATAGGGTGCACTCATGGTTCTGTGTGGACACCCATGTAGCTGCAATGCAAGGGCGCCAAAGGAGTAAATGAGTCCTACAAAGAGACTAGAAAATGATGATGATGACTGAGGATGAAGAACTCTAATGTGCCGAAAAAATGTCAGTCTGTTTTTTTCTTCAAGAGCCACAGCTGCTTTAGTTATAATAGGTTTAGAGAGCTCACAGGTTAACTCAGAGGTCTCATTATTATCCAAATGGCATTGATGGAGTTGACAGAGGCAGTTAAACATAGCAAAAAACAAAGTTGTGAAAAGCAGTATCACTTTAGTCCTATGTGTCCCAAATTCATGCGGCAATAACAGCTATTTTGTTAGATTCTGTGTGTGTGTGTGTGTGTGTGTGTGTGTGTGTGTGTGTGTGTGTGTGTGTGTGTGTGTGTGTGTGTGTGTCAGTGGGTGAGGTGGCATGTGAGCGGAGCACATTTTACACCCTAGGTGTGAAACAGTGCTGGAACCGGAGGGGTCAGCCAGAGGTGCACAGTAAATTTCATCTAGTTGTTAGAAAGTGACGTTCACAGAACATCAAAGAATCCAGCTGGCCAACACGACTCAGGTAACTTCTTCTCCAAGCAGGAAGACGCTGTCAGGCTGCAGAAATAGGTCAAATTGCGCAAAAGTCAGTACGAGATTAAATTTAAATATTAGCTTCAGAGACAACGTTTCACTGGCCTCTACAGCCATGAGACATTCTGATAAGCCTGGTAGACACATCAGCAGAGTGTCTTTCACACCTTAGCCAGAGTAAACACATCCTCCTACTACTGGCACTTGCTCACACTTGTGTGCTGCCATGTTTTTACTAGTTCCCCACAATCACACAGCTGGCTCTGACATGGGAACAGCTATTTTTTTCCGCTCCCTTTCGCAGTCATCGTACCTGAAGGAGAAAACAATTTGCTAGAAAACAATCGAACGAAGAGGTCACAAATGCTTACATTAAAAAATAAGCAAGATATAATTTCATTTTTTTTAATCGTGTTTACATGACCAAATAAATAAATTCAAATGACATTTTTTTTAAGAAGGCTATGCTGATTGTATCTTTCTTCCTTATCTCTTAACAGATTTTTAAATGTTCTGCCAGTATTCATCACTGTGTCACAGTTTATATTCAGAGTGCACCTCCCACTGAAAGCACACCTTCATCTGTCAAGCAAAACACTATTGTCAAATGTTTTCTTATGGGTATTTTGTACATTGTCAGATTATATCAAATGGACAAGCTCAACATTTTGAGAAATGCGCTTATTTGCTTTCTTGCCAAGACTAAGATAAGACACACAACCCCCCTGTGATTATTGCTTTGTTTTTGTGTGACTAAATCAAATGAGATGTAACATTAGTTGGGACACTTCTGCAGGGTGAATCAAAATGAAGCTCAGTATTTACTGAGGATTAAGATTAACCTCTGGCAACAGGACAACAGTGAAAAGTGAACCCTTTAGTGCGATGATGATAAATGCACATTGTGTCTGAATAAAACATAAATAAATATTCTGTTTCATTATAAAACGGTGAAGCTTGTATGCAGAAGATGTGCAGGACATGTAAAGAAGCACATAACCTACATTATTTCTCTACTATGGGAACCAGTCCATGTCTTGCACAAGTCTCCAAGTTTTTATTTATTATTTTGCCATGGTTAGCATTGTCACCTCACAGCAGTAAGGTCATGGGTTTGAATTCATACCGGGGCCTTTCTGTGTGTAGATTGCATGTTCTCTCTGCTTGTGTGGATTCTCTCCAAGTTTTCTGGCTTTCTCCCAGAATCCAAAGACACGCAATGGCTATGCTGAGCTATCTACTGGTTTGGAATCAACCCTGTCTTTTAAATATGGTCACTGTTGGCTCCAAAATTAAAAATGCAAGTCCACAAACCAGTGGGTGACCACAATCAGATGGGGTGTGTCTTTGAGCCAATCACACCTGTACTTAGAGGGTCATTGGATCACATAGAAAAGATTTTAATCCCCAGAAGAAGAGCACCTCCATTGCTTTTATATGCATCTGTCAGTGACTTCTAAATCAACACAAAACAGGTACTAACAGTTTTCCATAAAGTTTAAAATGTATGACATTTTTCATGTGTTCATGAACCAGGAAACCAGATCATGAGCCCTCAGCTTTATTCAAGTCATGATGCAGCTATTATGTTACAACTAATATACACAGGTCTATATGTACAACCACAAATACAATACTGGTATTCAAGACTGTTGTGATTCAGTGAATTCACAGATGTGTGGATAACAGCCGCGCGCACATACACACCTCAGTTGTGCCAAAAAAAAAAGTAACACCTTCTTTAGAAGTCTTGAAACATAATATGCAACAAGTTCTGTAAATCAGTTCTTCATCAGTATGTTAAAATGAGAGCATCATATCAAAACATCTATTTTCACAGTCATTCTTTAAAATAAAAAAAACAGACAAAAACAAATTAAACAGTTCCTTACACTTTGTCATGGCAAGATGTGACAAACAAGACTCTGATTCTACATTATCACCAGCAAAACACAGCTCTACCACTGAGGACAGACACAACGTCTCAGAGTCGAGGACACGACGACAGACAAGGAGAATTGTTTTGGTTGGATACGCTGGGAGAAATGGACGGGAGAGGATTTCATTTAAAAGAAAAAATCTTCTACATTATTGAAAATGGTGAATCTGGATTCAAGTCTACAGAAAACAAACCAAGCAACAACTAAAGAAGACTACAGACACCACAGGACACCGCAGAATAAACAAAGACTGTGTGGGTGAAATGGGTGTTTTCTCTGAATAACAACACCTGCAGTGATATTGCTGCTGAGTCTCGGCGGTGAATACAACAGGATTCTAATTCATTTCAAGTTATCACTACGAGTCCTTTCTCTTTCTCTGAGGGGGAATGAAATCAAAGCACGACATGGTAACAAGAACTACAACACCTTTCAAGTACACATTTTCATCTCATATTAATCTTTTACACGAACCTCAAACAACACAAATGTTACTACAATGTGTGCAAACGCAGGTTGGGAGAAAGATGGAGGGAAGACAAAGACTAGTTTTTTTATTCAATGTGACAGAAAAGCTGGGCAGCCTGAGGTACTTAGAGACAGAACAGAAAGCAACCACAGGTTTATATAGGCAACCAGACAGGTTTTCAATAGTTTTACTCATATAACCATGACACACATCTAGCACAACGTGGCCTTTCTTTATTACCTTTCTGTTTCAGTTTAAAAAGCTGATACTTTCCCCAGAATATGCGGCTTCACCCATAGCTAGACTGCGTTTGGGGCCCAGAGGCTGCAGGAGTTTGGCTTTTCAGGAGAGGATTTTCTCCCGGGTTTCGGGCAGTTTAAGAGCCACCATGCCTCCACAGACGAGGGCGGCGAAGGCCAGGAAGATGGGGATGATCTTAGTGATGCCGATGAAGGCGGCAAAGATAGAGCTGGCAATGATGGCCGCAAACTTACAGATGCCATTCAGGATGCCGAACGCAGTTCCTCTGCAGAGTCAGAAAGACAGAGAAGGGTTAGAGTCATAACTTGGCTGATTTACTGATGAAGTGAATGTGTGGAGAACCGAATTGGCCATGGATGCAGGTTAACGTTTGAGTTCATTTGTTCTCCGCTGGCATTGTTTTGCACAAAGGTGTTCACTTCTGTCTGCCAGGAAAAAACATCAAATATGCCTCACAGGTGCTGTGAGGTGCGAAGCACTACCTGCAATGTTAGGAACCAAGAACAAAGCTGCCAAACTGAAAGCTTGAGCCTCACAGAAGACAAAACAGAATGCAGGCAATAGGACATGAGGCATCAGCAGAAAGAACAGCGAAAACGCCTGTGTGTACCAAGCATTGTGTCACCGATGTTGTGAAATATCCAAGTCATTTTTGCGCAACTAGGGGGTGTCAGAGTTTAGATATCTGAGAAAATGATTTAGGGAGCCAGCTATGAGCGCAGGCCACAAAGAATAATGCACGAGTTTGTGCAATGTATTTGTTCAGGAAATAGCTGGTTTTAGTTAAGCTACTTTGTCATTTTTGTATTGGTTTATATATTTTTACACATTAGCGCGATGGCACGTTCCATCTCGGTGGTACACACTGGTGTATGCTTTCCTTATTTCAATCATTTCTAAGGGCAGGTGCCACATTTTGAGTTTAGTTAAGCTACTTTGACATTTGCAGTGTGTTGCTGTGCAGTAATGGTATACTGTTTTTCATTCCTCAGCAAACCACAGTAACACAGCTAAGATTGGTGTACTAACAGCTACCTTTCTATATATAATATGTATAATTTTGTTATCAACTGCAAAATAACTCCCTTTATATCAGGCATTAAATTCACATATAAGCTCCTGGTTGCATATTTTTTCATTTTCTCCCCCGGCAGATGTGATTACTCAGTTACTCATTAAAGTCCTGCCTTTACTAGTTACAGTTCTTATATGTTGTAAATATCTCACTCCATTTGAAACAACAAGTCTTCGGGTTTACTGGATGTGGATGTTACACTTTGCCTCTCCCAAGCATAAAATGGACATGCATGCCTAAGCTGCAGTACCAGCAGGGGGGGAAATTATATATTTAAAGCTAACGAGTCACTACTGAACAAAGAAGGCATGAAGTGCATTCCAGGCTATTTTTGGTTAAAATGCAGCTGCATATTTGTTGTTCTAGCCTTTACTGAACGGTGGGTTTGGCCTACCCTTTTGGAAGAGTCATAATAATTTATCTGTACTATAATGGAGCTCATATTACACGTAAAAATGGGATAGATTACCGTTTAGAGGACGGGTAGAGTTCCACAGAAATTACTTCTAGTCCATTCCAGGCTGCCACACTGACGCCATAAAAGAGACACTGCCAACATATTACAGCTCCTTGACTGAAACTTAACAGCAGAAGGAAAGTGCAGGCCGATGACGCCAGCATAGAACCACCTAGAAAGACAAATAAATGAGGACATACTGACAAATATTTGACTGAATATTTGGCTACGTAAGCTCATCGTTCCTGTGCTGCTCTCTCCTGAGGTCACCTATTATGCGGATCCTTCCTATCTTGTCCATGAACAACGCTGAGATGATGTTCCCAGGCAAGACAGCCAAACTGCCCAGGAAGCTGACCATGTAGATGACGATGTCATTCTCCTCCTGAAAGTTCAGATGGCAGCCTTTCTTCGGGTGGAGAAAGGTGGCATTTTCCATTCGACAGTTCTTGAACTTGTCCTGCCAGAGATCTGAAGAGTACAGAGGGTTAGACTGTAAAAAGTGCTTACAGGAGAAACCTATTGCTTTAGCTAATTGTACAGTTTCAGTGCAGTCTGGTCTGGTACCTGTGTTATAGAAGACGGTGTTTTTAATAGTGCAGTTCTCAAAGAAGGTGTTGGTGGATTTGATATCCTCAAAGTAGCAGTTTTCAAACAGAGAACTCTCAAACTTGACCGACTTGATTTCAATGTTGGCGAACCTAAATGAAAATAATGACATGAAGCAGTAGCACAAACAAACGAAACTGTGAAACTGAGAAAAAATTTATAACATTAGGTGTTACGGAAATGTACTTGTCATGGATGTACTCCCCCTCACGGTGGATCTGGTTGACCAGAGAGAAGTTAAAGTGGAAACGCTCCACACGTTCTCGATGGAATATTCGGACTTTGGACTCGTACTCCTCATACTGCATGTACTTGATCATATCAGGAAACCACACTCCAAGCCCGTGATAGCTGATACACACAGAAGGATTGGAAGCATGAGTGGAGAAAACTAAAATGATTCGCCTGAGATAGAAAATTTTAATTTTTTTCTGTAGATGAAAGCACAGGTCTGTTTTGACCTCAGCTTTCAATGTAGATCTACCTGAAGGCCAAACAGAACCAGACAATAACCAGAAGGAGGCCTTGTAGTCGGAGCTCCGGCGCTGATAGAGACATGATATTGGCCATCACCTAAGGAAGGAGAAAGAGACCGACAGACAATCAAACTTGACATGCAAGGTCTGCATTAAAAAAGAAGCAAAGCAAAAAATTGTCTATTTTTTTTTAATTCTGTTTTATTTTACTGTAAAGTGTTGCAGACCTGTTGCAGCATGGTCATTTTTCTGACAGTCCAGCGCTGGAAGGCAGTCCCAGTCTCACTCTGGATCTCTATGAACTCATCCTCCTGAGTTTGTGGAGTCTTGATGTTGGTTACCTTGACAAAGGCATCAAGTTTTTTTGATATTTTTTTTCATGTACAATTACAGATGACACAAGTGTGACATAAAAAAAACATTAAAAATAAATAAAACTTTAACTTAAGCAGAAAACATGTAAATTAATATATGATCGAGTTTTTAAAAAATGTTTTTGTGTTAGATCCTTGAGTTGAAACAATAAAACAAACAAAAAAACCTGTCGGGGATATTCATGGTAATGAGTGTTGCACACAGACAAACAAACATTGGAAATTTTGATCAAAGTTTCCTAACCAGATTAATTAATAAAAACAAATGATTATCAGGACTTGTGAATAACATTTCATCAGTATGTTAACAGATGGGGCTCTGGGATTTATGTTGTTTTTTTGGTTTTGTTATGAAGCATCTTCATCATTACTCTAGTCTAATTAGTTAATTTCTTACATGCATGTGTTCCTTTCAGTTATTCTGAATTTCAGACTCTCATTTGTCCAACCCAATTCGCCCCCATCTCCACCTCATCCTAGTTGCACAGAGAACCTCAATCAAATCTTCAAGTCCATCACCACCAGTGTCTAGAGTTGTAGGTCCTGTTATGTTAGTTCATTGGAGTTGCTGAATGGTCAACTCTTTAGTTCAATAAATTATTATTTTTTGATTCTTTCAAATGATTTCTCCTCAATGATTTTTACTTTATTGCACACTCAAGAGCCCAAGAACCGTCTTCAGCTTCATTTCACCAAGGCCTCTCCCTCTGACTGCCACCCTATCCACACAGGCACTTCCTGGATGAGTTATTTTGGGCTTGTCCAGCTGGCACGTGCAACTGGACAAAAATGTTCCTGCTGAGCAGCAAGCCCCAGGGCAGGCTCAGAACATGCTGGAGAGATTATGTTCCTTAGCTTGCTTGGGAACCCTTTGGTGTCCCACTAGAAGAATTGGAGGAGGCTGCTAGGGAAAGGGAGGTCTGGGAATCTCTGCTTAGACTGCTGCCCTTGGACCAAGATAGGCAGCAGACAATGAATAGATGGACGAAGAGATGTAAGACTAACTCTAAGGTATTTACATAAATTACAAAGAGATATCACCTGCACAAATGCAGGGAGATTGGAGCTACATTTATTTTATTTTGTTAATAAGTAGATAACTTTTCTGTCAACTGACTGAGCCAAACATGAGTGTAAATGAGGGCTTACAGTGAAAACTCTCTCTGGCTCCCCCTTGGCTTTCCAGTTGGTGTCATGAACTTGTCGCAGGATCATCCACGCCTCATCATGTCGTGCATTCTGAAAAACCACACGTACAAACATATAAATATCTATTTAAACAAGTTTAAAGAGCACCCTGTGAAACCTCTCAGGGTTTTCCAATGTGTAGCTGAAATTATAAAGTTTAGTGCACTATATATAAGAGTGACTCTTTTAATCATGGGTTTTGGTTTGAGCGCTTAAACTTTCCCACCAGCACTGCAGCCAGATGAATGTTCCCATTAGGTCTGCCTCTTATTAGAAGGGGTAATGTGTGATAACTTGTGGTGCAGCAGTAGCATACAAATACAATACCACATGTGGTTAAAGCCCTGATATTGTCCAGGATGAGAAACAGGGGTGGGTGGTGTTCTGGTGCTGTCTTAGCAGCTCATCGCTACCTTTGCACAGCAGTGGGATGTTGGTGTGGTGATGACTCAACATTCTTAACCAATCACAGCTGGATGCATAATCCTGACAATCAATATTATTACTACAAACTGGCTACACTGGTTCCAGTATCTGACCTCCAGGAGGAATCTCGGGCTCTCCGGCATGAACACGAGTCCGATGAGTGCGGCCAGTGCAGGAAAGAGACACACCAGGATAAACAGTCTCCAGCTGTGCATCTGAAGATGTGTACCAATGGCAAAACCCCAACCTGCAAAAACCACCCAGTGAAGAACACGTTAATATTTCCACAAACCTTGTTTTCTGGAATGCTTTAATTATGAAATCACAGAATTAATGTGTTGCAATTTTTTTTCTTGAGTTGTTTACATTTGAGTCATCAAAAGTCAATTACAAGTAGCCAACTGTGAGGCTGTTTGGGAATCTTTTTCAAACTGGATGCTGGCGGTATGTTTGGTTTTATTGTGAATAATTAATTCAGAACATAACTGATTAGATAAGGTTCCAGATAAGCCATATTAATGAGTTATTCAATACATTTCACCACATTATGCAGACTGAGAAAGAAAGAGAAGAAGCAAAATGTTCCCACTATGAGAAAAATTCCAACAAAAAGCAAGGGAGGAGCCAAGGGCGGGCTACACACAATTTTCAAGAGCAAGAGCTACATTCTCAAACATGATTAGATGACATTTACTAATAGAGAATCAAGGATGGATAGTAAGCAAAGATCTTCAGAGTTCAAATCCTCCTCTGGCATAAACAGCAGCACAGAAACAGTGTACTAGGGGCTTTGTGGCAGCTCCTCTAAGTGTAATGGCCCAGTACTTTTGTGAATAGAGGGTATGTGGGGCAGGATGGTGCAGGATGGTGTTCATAGACATAAAAGTTAAAAGGCGAGTGTATGAGGTGTCAAATTGCTGTTGAACTTCAGATAAATTGCCTCCAGAAATTACATTCAGTAACTATTTTTTTGTCGTCGTCATTTCTCTTTACTGTCACACATGAACACATTTTAATCAAATAAATTTTATTGTAATCTTATGAACACGATTATTAAGCAAAGAGATTAACTTCAGTAGCATTTCAAGAATTTTGGGCAAATGGGAGTAAGAGGCAAAAAAATGTGACATTTTGGACTGCAGTGACTTCCCATATGGCAGAAAAGATTAAGACATCAGCTTCTGTTCAGCAAGTAATGGTCTCAGCCACTGATTAAAACTGAAATAGTAATGCTGTTCTCCCTACGAACACATTACGAATTGCTAATACTGCATTTGGTATCACATACCAAAATTGGGGTATCGTCACTATACTACGTTATTAAATGTAATATTTTTAGAAGGCAAACGTTTAAATTTGCAAACTTGTGCAAACATTAATGCACGAGGCATTTGAACTGACAGCCGTGAGAGACTAACAGAGGACACTGTTATTACAGACTCCATTTGTGGGGGTCTCAATTATTCATCTTATATGTTTCAATACTCTACATGTGTTTGTCTGTTTATCAGAGTTTGTGCGTTACCATAATGAGGGATGATTCCCCAGGCGGTGAAGGAGGCGTACAGGCCTCCAAACATCCAGAACATGCAGAGCCAGCTCAGATGTTCTCCACGTTTATCCATCTGCAGGAACTCAGTAAAGTAGGTGTACACAATTGGAATGGAGCCACCAATTCTGGAGGAGGGATCATAAAACATAAAATGAGTGTAATCTTACACAGATGTTTTTGATTTTGATGTGATTTTGTCCATATTTTAGGACATCCTATTCCTTTGGATGTTCGTCAAATTTGCTTTAAAGACAACTTGTCACACATTTGCATTTTAAATGAAAAATTAAGGCCAAACCCTAACTGGAAATGGAAAATTCTTATCTAAAAGTCATGATGATGCAAGCTTCAAACACTCGTGATTAAAAACATTTTGTTATATAATGACAGAATTACTGGCATTGATAGAATATTTGATAGATTTTTTAGAGCTCATTTTATTGAACAGGCACGAGTTAAGTCAAGATTTTGGTTCCTATCATGAGGGTGATTATTGATTTAATTCTGGAGCCTTGCGATAAGGAAGTTTCAATGCTGACGATGGTCACAGTTTAATAACGGCATCAGCAGGGATATTTGATCGTTTTGGCCAATGCCGTTTCCATTTCTCAGATCTTTTACATACTTTGTGGGACATTGAAACATTTTTTGAACTGTGGGGAAAAAAAATCAGATTATCACATCTGTAGGTTTAAAATGACTTCAAGGATTATTGGCATTTTTGAAGATTCCTCTATTTTTTATGACTGTAGCAAATCTTTTCATACAGGGATGTGCAGTCAGCCTCCTGTTAGCATGCCAGAAAAATGCACGTAGTTTTTCTTCAAATGTGAGTGTTAATGACTAACGTGGGACTCATTATCACCGCGAATCAGTGACAGCAGAACAGTTTATTTCGGTGACCTTGTATTTTCTTGCTGAACAACAAGCTCAAACATCAATATTGCAGATCTGGCTGGAACCATTATCAAAATAAATGTGTCTTTGAAAGTTGCAAAATCAATCAGTGCGCACCAATAGCTTCACCGTAAGGTGCTGGCAACAGCAGGAACTGAGCAATAAAGCTGAAAATAAGAACAATCAAACAGCACTCTTTACTTGTTTTAATTAGTGTAATAAAGAAATGCTCTGTTGAAGTAAATAAGCAGAAATCTCCTCGTGTGCAGCATGCAGTCTTTGAGGTGGTGTTAACAGTGTGTTCTCGTGACATGTGCCAGCAGGCTGCACATGATAGCATGCAGAGTAGAAGGTACTACAAGACCCCTACTTTACTGTAATCTTCCTGGCTCTCTCCTGCAATTGTTAAATGGCTTAAACAACAGTTTTTGCTTTACACTTCCTCATGTAGTTGGAGGACCTTGCATAGTAGTAAAGAACTGATGTCAAACTGCCCAACACAGTAAACACCAATTAGACTCAAACACTGGGTCAGTTTTTCTTTTAGAATACCAATTAAACTAATTTAGCAGTCTGAAATGTCTAATATAGCCCACCAAATTAAAACACTCCATTATTAAAGCACTAAGAAGCATAATAGGTTAGATACAATAGAACATGCAATGTTTTAACATGCATATCAGTTACTTTCTTCTGAGCAGTCTGACTAAATGTACCACAGACCACAGTTTTTTTTAATGTTAGTTCTACCAGGTACATTTTTTTTCTTTAAATGTCAGGGGTATTATTTTGAAATCTCTTTCTACTAACTTATTTATAGAAAAGGTCAGTCAGTCTGACAAAAGCCTGTGGATGTTTTTTTCTTTGTTCAAGTAATGTAAATGTAAATTTGGCTAAGTCAGTGTCTCACCCAAAGCCGGAGCAGAACCTCAAGAAGAGGAAGAAGCCGTAGCCCTGAGCGAAGCAGGACAGGAAGGAGAAGACCAGGTCGATGGTCAGGACGTAGATCAGACACTTCCTCCTCCCCATTTTATCACACAGACCACCCCACACCAGTGCACCCACCATCATGGCCACATACACCAGGAGACCTGCAAATACACACGCACATATTTAATCACTTGGGAACCTGGTTAACTTGAAATGTGACCTTTACAGATTCACACATCCACACACAAACAAACGCTTCACTTTTAAAACTCAAGTCAAACACAAGGGGGCTCCCTTTACCCTTGTATGAAGTAGGAAGAAGAGAAATCGTCACACAGTGTTTCAGTGTGACACATTCTTACATTTGAGACAAAGAAATAAAGGTCACAATAATTTCCCAGGAAGAGCGTTCCGCTTCTACAACACTCACCTTCCATATTTTAAAACCTGCTTTCAGTTTTCTGTTATTTGGGCTTTCTCTGACATTTTATTGTTTCTTTGATTACATGCTTTATCACTGCAGACTCCCACTCTGAGTCAGGCCGGTCTGGAATCTGTCAGCATGCAGCAGGCAGGTGGTCCAGCCTGCCATTTCTTCTTGTTCTGAAGCTGTTCCACAGCTCCACACAAGAGCATACTCCATTTTTCATTTTAATGTCTCTGGAGAGAGAAACAAGCTCTCCTGTCTTAGCTGTTTAGGGACTCAAATCTACAGCCTCAGCTATCTTCTTCAGCGTGTTGTTTAAACCACTAGAACAATGCATACTTCCTGCCTAGTCTGTGTTTTTACTACACAGCCATAACTACAGAGGAACTAAGCAGCTTAACAGCACGTGGAGCCATAGTGTGCACCTTCCCCGTGGATTACTAGACTACCCAAATGCTCTGATGCTCCACACGCCAAGTTGCATATCCCATTCAACTCGAGACTGCACAGGGGAAAGAAGAGTAAAAGCTATCATACCATCTAATATGCTGGCCAAATAGTTGCTTAAGGAAATGTGTACGCCTCAGATATCTGCAAGGATAAATTAACAGGATGGCCTTGCATTTAGAAATCCCATCTTTCACATGGAGGCCTAGGATCTGTCCTGGCAGCAACAAGCTTGCAAAAGTGTCCTTGAATACAGTGAAGACACTTAGTCCCTGGAGGAAAAGGGAGAATTTATCTTTTCCTTCCTGTATTAAAAGTGAAAGCACTGTGCTGAAGTGCTTTTATCACAACTGTAGGCACAGAACAAAATACAGCTGCAAAAGATGCCAGAGATACAAAATATATAGTAAAAGAGACTCCATGCTCTTGAACGTTAATAGATGCTGTATAAATTAATTTCCAAATAAAATGAATTAAGCCCACAATAGCACATTTGTGACTATTTCAACTGTTAAATCGATGCATTTTTCTAACCAGGTGAATGATCCACATTTTTGCTACCTACTTTCATGAATCAGTGCAGTTTTTCTTTGTGATTTTATGATATTTGATCATTTGTTAACTTACTAATCCATGAGTCCCTTGAACACTGGGAAGCAAACGTCAGCACTTGTGAAACAAGTGGGTCTATCCCTGCATGGGAGTCACTTTGTTTAAGAGAATATCATCTTTTATAAATACCCAACATTAGACCCAACACAAAATGGTTTCAAATCACTGAAAAGCCTTTAAGTGAAAATGTTGATCGTTGCTGCCATCTCACACAGGGACCAAACTAAAGGATGGAAGTTATTTTAATTGTTAGCTTCTGGCTCAGCTACTTTAGGTTGTTTACTATGTTTAAATGCCTCACTTTTTAAAACACATTTATCACAAATGAGTTTTCATATACATTGTTACTTCAATTAAAAGTGTAACTGTTGTTAAGATAACCAAACTAAATTTAAAAAACTAGCATTAGCGTGTTCATTTTTCCTTAATCGACTGTGTCCATGGTTGAATACTTTTCCAACTTTTCTGAAAGTATTTGAATTTATGTTTTAAGAAAAATGTATAATGTGTTAGGGCAGTAGTTATTCAACATTGTTGAGTACATTAGCAAAGTTTTCCTGCTAAAACTAAATTAGAAACTACTGAATCTGTGAGATAAAAAAGAAAATAAGAACTGAAGGCTCTGAATGGGCAGTGAAGCTGCTGTTTTCAGAAATCTCTAGAAACATGTGAAAATTCAAATTCTGAGCATCACAGGCCTTGACATTTTGAACGATTAGCGTGATTTCTCCCAGTCTGCCAAAACATTTCAGTAATAGACATGAAGCACCAAAGACAATCTGGCAGGTATCATAAAATTATCTACGTACGCAGTAGCTGTGGATCAAGTATAGCAGCTTGGGTTGAGATTAAATCTGAGCAGAATTTCTGATATCATCAGTCAGGTGTAGGTTCCTTTTGTTTGTGTCCACCACTGTGTCTTCCTCTACTGAACACTTCACCCTGCAGATTAAACAATATAACTGTCATTAAAGGTAAGTGTGCTAACCCTCCTGTGTTTAACAAAAGCTTTGGGAGTCTGTCTGCTTTCCAGGACTAAGGTTACGATTAAAGTAATTTCTGTTCCTGTGTGTCTAGTGGACAGAGCATGAGCATGAATCAGACAGGATCATTCTGCAGATCTACTTCATATTCTCAGCCAATGATCAGCTCTCTGCCCCCATTCTGCGCAAACAGACGCTGTGATTTCATTTTCGCCAGGCCTTCTTCCTGCTACCGCAGCCTGTCAGAGGCCTGAAGCATATCTGACAGCTCTGCACCAGCTCCGCAGGCCGCCAGGATCTCTGACTGCTGCAACATGCTCCATATTAGCCTGGGAACACACACCGAATGCAATCACCACCGGGTTCCTCATCAATCTCTCGCAATGCTTCATCCCAGGAGCCTGTTGTTAAGATGAAATGAGCGATGTGCAATCTGCCACATCGCCTGGCTACACACGAGGTCTGGGAAATAAGGTGAAAGGCTTTAATTTGCAGTTCAGTTGTCTGCACAGAAAGTGAGGAACTGACGTTTTCAAGGTAAATCTCCCGATAAGTCCACGCTGCATACAAATTTCAGTCCTAAAGATAACTAAATAATTAAAATATATCTGTTGGCACCCTCAAGCCAACTCCCAGACACATGGAGGACCACTGCCAAGGCTCAGTGAAGCTAATCTGGTTGCTCACAGTTAGAGCAGGGCGATATGGCCAAAAATATTTATCACGATATATATTTGAAAATTTGCGATAACGATATAACCGACGATATAATTGATGTGAGACAAAATACAACTCCACAACATTACTAGCGCAAAAAGACAACCTTCCATTTATTTTCACTTAAACAAGAAGCTGGTTTTTATGTACATTAAAGCTTTATAAAAATGTAACAGTGCAAATGCAAATTCCTTGCTGAAAGTTTAACCAAAAGGCATTTCCAGTAGAAATGGGCTGACATATCCTGAGCATAACCATGTATAATATCCACTGAAGTTAAAAAGAGGTGCTTTGCAACATTAAACTGCAGTGTGCAGTACACATTTTTCGGACCATAAGGTGCACGGGATTATAAGGCACATTAAGCGAAACAAAGCAGTCAGATAAATCAAACTTTATTAAACTCATTCTTCTTGCTTCCTCCACTTCTGTACCATTGATTCATTAATGTTGAATTCTCTGGTAGCTGCTCTATTCCCATGTTGTTGCAGTATATTAATGACTAACCTCGTATTGTGGATGGATTATCTCAGTTGTTCTCCTGACTGAAGTTTGGTCCGTTTACAGCATCCTGCCATGCGATTGCATTTGTCTCTAACCATGAAGAACCTTCACGTTAACTTTTATAAGTGGAAAAGTGTTAGTGTTCGTCCTCCAGCTTCACTGTTTATGTTATGCTAACATAGCTGTGTCGCTAGCGATCACGTAGCACATCATTATATACCAGCTAGCCAAACTTCAGTAACCCTACAAACGTCACTGCTGTTTAGTTTCCTGTCTTCATTTATGTTGGAAGTGATAGCAGAGCTGTACGTTTGAATTTTTTCAGAAATCTCTTAGTCAGAACATGCAATATCATGCTTAGGTAACTAGCGAAACTAGCGAGCTAACTTCCGCTAGCTTCCTGCTAACTTCTAACTCCGTTAAATGTAATACATTTTGTTTTCATGGATGCCTGGAAGTTAAACTTTATAGTTACACCTGGTAAAGCAGCAATGCTGATCGTTTTATTAAAGATGAAAGAATTTAGACAGTTTTTAACTCTAAGTGATGCTGCAGTGTTGTTTGACCTGAAAATACGGAGTTTAGGACCCAGATTACTCCCAGATTTAAGAGCATCTTAGAACGGCCGCTTGCATGTTCTGCAAAAAAATGTGCTTTGTTGTGTATCTGACGGACAAACACCAAACCAGTTCCACATCACGGAAGTTGCACCATTTTTACAAACCAATTCTGGTTCATCTGTTTCACTCAACAATCGGCCATGTGCGTATGAAAACAAAGGCACTGCGCATGCGCGTTTTACTCATATTCTATCGCGATATTTCATTTTCCTATCGTTGCCTAACATTATACCGGTATTACCGTGAACGGTATAATATGGCCCAGCCCTACTCACAGTGGACCCAAACTCCATTAGGACACACAATGTTCATTATGTTCTTTATTTTTGCATTTGCCCAGAAAGATCCAAGCCTTTTCCCCCTAATTTGCTCCAGCGACTGGGGGATATTTTTATCTGAAGCAGTGGGCTGCAGCCATGTGCCGTCAAGAGCCAAGCATATGCGGGATTTTGTTCCAGCCAAGCACAACAACAGATCATTTCACTGATGAGATCCTCCTCCCTGGGTAAAGACTGAAACTCTTCGACAGATGACTGTAATTAGGTAGTCTTGCAGGTTTTTATGTCTCTACATATAATTTATGTTTGTCATGCTAGCCATATGATAAATAATGGCAGAGGGAGTAGTTTGTCAGTAGTCTGTTCAAACTGACATACTGTTGAATTGATTTTTTAAATAGATTTAACTCTACTGACTTTAGGGATGTCTTGATATTTTTTTAGCCTCGTGAAGTTGAGAATTATGGCAACTATTGGACAGAATGCTATGAGTATGCCATCTTTTGGATGAATTATAGGCCTCTCCGGGCCTTTCATATGGGTAAAAGTTACATTTTCTGACCAACTGAAAATCTGTGAACATGACTGTGATCTCTAATGAGGATATTTATCATATTATCATTATCATATTAAACAATATAGATAAACTGTCAAGAAGGAACAAGATTTTTTTTATGCTGAAAGTTAACATACTCTGGTTGCCATGCAGATAAAACAGCTGTGTACAAAAAAGATAAACAGGTCTTTGCATTTGTTGTCATTGATCAAATTTAGCTGCAGTTGTTGAATTCCACACTGACGGACATTTGGATAAGATCAGTGTTATCCACTATCCAGATATTTTGTACCTGAAACACTGTCCCAAAAGGCGAGTCAGCAAATTACTGCAGTTTTTAAAAACAATTCTTAATCATCAGTGGCTCAGAAAGTGAGCGGATACACTTAATATTCACTATATCTCACATTTGTGACCTTAATTTTTCTCATTTAACAACGTCAACATTACTTATATTACCTTGACCCAACTGTTGATTTGATTTGGCTCTAAACAACCCTTGATCTGCATAAAATTTAATTGAAATTCAGTTAAACTCACCCAGTAATCCTTTGTCAGCGTTAGATATGCACATGTCCTTTTCAGCACTGGGCAGGACAAAGCCCACCATGAAACCATCCACGCCATCAGCCATTAGCGCCAAGCCCAGCACAAAGAAGAGCATCCACTGGAAGCGTCCATGGCCACAGTCCTCCATGATGGTCTCGTATTGCTCTGGCAGGCTTTCCTCTTCCTCTTCCTGCTGGGCAGCCATCCGGGCTTTCCTCCTGGCCTCCACTCGAGCTGCCCGTCGTGCCTCCTTGATCTCGTCGGGGTGCGGGATGCCTTGGTACTCCCCCTCATACATCTGATCATCCTCATCTGCCCCTTCAGTGGCATCACTAGCAGCATCCTCATCCTGTGGAGGGTAGTCCGTCTGATAAGGGTAGCCGTCTTGACCTCCACCATCTTGGGTGTAGGTGTAATCTCCACCTTCGGTCATCTGCTGGTTTACATTGTTGTGATAGGGGTCATCCATGGTTCCTGCTGCATGTAAGGAGAGCAGGAGTGACTTTGTCTCGGAGCCGTCGTGTGCTGAGGAAGCTCAAGTTGTCAGCTATAATGGCATAATCCTCCCAAGAAGCCGTGAGCTGCTCTCGTGTAGCTGCAGTCTCCTGGTGTCAGAAGAAAACTGCAGGTCTTCTGTAGTTAAGTCTCAGGTTTAAGGCCTCAACAAGTATGCTGAAAGACTGTTACCTTCCGTGATACGTAAAGTGCTGCATGCTGAACCTGAAAAACAATGAACACCACACATTACATATTGTCTGTTAGCCCCACATCACTTGTAGAGGAAAAGCCATTGCTATGCAACGGTGCCCTTTGGGCAGGTAACAGGTAATGTCTCAAAGGACTTCCAAACAATCATTTTATAAAACTTACATCAAAATTCTATAAAAGTATCGGGGAAAGTACTAGAATAAGATTTAATGGTTAAACTTTGATTAAACGTGTTAATTTTTGAAAGATTTTTAAACCTGTTTTTATCTTTGTATTGTATTTATTGCATCTATTAAAACAGATTTTGAGTTGATTTCCTTTTTATTTTTCCAACTTTTAAAAAACTTGCTTGTGAACTAAAATCCTATCCTTCTTCCAAAAATTCAATTTTTCAAAGTGTCTTATGGAAGGAAAAACAAGTTTGGTAATGCTTTTCTCCCTCTCTGTAGGCTGCTTGTCCTTCCACACAAGCAGATAATCTCATCGTCTCCCCCGCTCAAATGCTCTGGCGCCATTTTGATCCATCACACAGCATTGCTGCAATGACACATTCAGATCTGTCTTGATTTTTCTGGTGACCAGAGGCCAGAGCATCTAATGCCGACGAACAGAGAAACACAAATTCCATTAAATTTGAGGATTTTTGTTGCTGCATCCGTTCCTGACGTGATTAAATGAGTATCACAGTGAAGCCAAACACACACATGCTTGTAAAATCAAGAAATTGCTAACCTGAGGCTGTTATCCTCTGTAGTTTAGCGATAAAATATGATGTCATGGTTTTTTTTAATGCTTTGTGTCAGATAACTAAATGGCTGAATACCAAACACAGCACACAATTCAGTCACACAGTTAAACATTTAAACAAGACAAACCTTTATTTAACCTCTAACTGTATAGTCACAGGCAAATTTTAGCTTTTTATTCCTCCTCCAGCTACAGCTTCACATTCACACTTACACACATCTGTACTACTTATGAAGTATATAGTACTGTAAAGCAACCTATTAAACCTTTACTGCAGAAATTACATAAAACTGGTAAAGAAGTAAATCTAGAAAACTGAATCGTCTTTGCATTAGTTAACATTAGCATAAAGTAGCATTAGGAGCATAAATATTGGCCACGCCAGACCAAGTAATGCTGTACTTGCAACTGTATGTATTATAATTATTAAGATCTTGTTTAATTATATATTTTTCTTCATTAAAAACACATTTCAAAAGGTAACCCACAAAGTTCACCTTAAATAACAGAATATATTAATTGATTTTTTTTAGCCTGACACTAATTAATGCAAATGACAGTCTTTAACATGATTAATTAATAAATACCTAGATCACCTAAATAACCCAGATCTCCACACAATCTCTGTTTCTCTGACTTCTGTTGCTTTTTGATGGCAAACTGATTTCCCCAGAGTAAACTATACCAAAAGGTTTTAGCATGTTTGTCCTTAAATTTCATCAGCCATACATTCCACATATGCGTTTTAATAGAATCCTTAATAGTTTCAATGAATAAGATGAATGATAAGTTTGTTTGAAATAACTAAGTGATACAAGTTAGAAAGACGGTTTGCTAACTGTATAAAAACAGTGGTGTATTTCCACCTGAATCCTTTCACATAACTTTTATTGTGATTTGAACCGTTTTAATCCTGATTTACTGCAGTTTTCCTAATGGACCATTTGTGTCCACCTAAGTGTTATTGGCATAACTTTCATCCGGTGATTATTAGCCCTGTAGAAATATTTGTAGTCCTATCATGTGACAGTGCTTGGTTTGGTTTGGGTGGGTCTGTGCTGGTTTGGAAGCAGGATGACGAATACTGTAAATTAATCCAGATTACGACAGCAGGTTTTTTTTTATTCTGCCCTTGTTGCCTCACATCATTGTTTCATCATGAAAGTCACAGAGGTGGTTGGTAGCAGCGATGGATTACACAGTCTGGATTGATGCACTGAAATGTAGGCTGTTTGGTGCTTTCAGATGCGAGGTTTTTGAAATCAGAAAGTCTGAGTTAAAATCTACGCTTGAATCAGTTTTACTGTCGGAAGTAATGAGAAGAAGTCGAGTACTGTGATAGAATCACCATCATCTATTTATTATTTCTTCAAGCGGTGTGAATAATACATGAACAGTTCATGAGAGGGAATGTGTTAGGATGGATGCGCAGTCATGTTGAGGGAAGAGAAGTTGCTTTCATCATCCTGCTGCAGTTCCTTTTCTCACACAGCTGCTGCTTACATAACAGTTGGGCTGCCTAGTCTTTCCCCTCTATCTCCCGCCCTTGTTTTCTAACCTATTGATCCAGGTTTGCGTTCACAGCCGTAACTCACACTGCATACACACTTACACAGATGTCAAATCACCATTTGTGCCTCTGCAGTTTTTGAATAGGTCATAATCTGCCTTTCTCTGAGTGTGTCCCGTTGTTGAAAAGTCAGAGAGCCCCTTTGAAATCACGAAAATCAATGTGAGTCTGAGGTTTAACAGGAAGCAGAGAGGTTGCCACCTAATTTACAGAAAGCTATTTCAATTTCACAAATGACCTTTTACCATTCAGATCATTTATTATTTTGACTGAGCCAAACTCTGTAGCTCATTCTACAGAGAGCAATGGAACCACAGACTCGTGTGGCGTTACATATTAATGCTGCGATAATGGACTTTGGAAGAATAGCTCTACAGACACACGCACACACACACATACATATGCAGTGGATAGAGCATCAGAGCTGCCCAGTGGTCTACGTTTTGATTTTTTTTTCCAGTTGCAATTCTTATATTTAATTTTTAAGTTTAATTTTAAACTGGAGCTGCCTGCAGTACCACTGCAGGCAGCTCCAGTTTAGCTGTAGGAGCCTAGCTTTATTCATTCACTTTTTCATACCCAGCTGGTCCAACCTCCTGCTTTTTAATCTATGTTTTAATTACATTTGAGGAAATGTAGAAATTGACAAAATCACAAATCAACCCTAGAACCCAGAGCGTTGTGCTTATTAATTGTCTGCAACAAGTCACTGTCCTCTAATTAAATTTTAGCCTTCAGTTTTACAATAGTATTTTTTAATTTGGCCCCTTTTGGTGATTGGATCACTCCCCACCCCCACCCACCCCTATTTCTGCAACACAGCTGTTTGATCAAAGCCTTACCTACAGCTAAGCAATTCTGAGAGGATCCAAACATTTTTCTTGCTCGCTAAAAATTGTTAGTCCAAATTGAAATTGCTGAAATTCTTATCAGCCTACAACACCAGGATCCTGCTAAGCAACTCGTGTCTATTGAGATATAACACAAAATCTGTTGCACTACATCTGCTAAATGTCGTGCATCTGTTGATAGAATAACTGGACCATAACAGAAACAAGTTACTTTTAATCTCAATTCTGCACTGATCTCCAGAGGTCAAAGGAGAATCCCGTTTGATTTCTTGGGACAACTGTCTGCTAACTGACCCATTTCTATGTCTGATAGACAAGAGATTGGAGATTTTCCACTCAACGCATAAAATCTCATCAAGCATTCAGCTTTATGTCTTTTTGTAAAAGATAAACCAGTTGACACAAATAATTTCAGACTAAAATTTCTCTGTTTTATAAACATCAGAATTAGTGCTGACCATAAAGGAGCATTTGCTGCATATCATCAGGCCTGTGTTGCTGCACCACATCAAAATCATACTGCAGCTATCTTTTCCATCATTGTTATCTACTTCCTCACTAGTTCATCTCACAAAGCAGCGAGCATTGAAAAATAACAAATGTTATCTTACCAGAGAAAGCATTCCTGTAATATATAAAATGACTTCTGAACTTAAAAATGTGCTAAAGTCCAAGTAGCATTTTCAAATGTCGATCGCCTACATGTCAGTTTATCCTAAGGCCGTGCTGTAGACAAACCTAAGGGATTAGGGTCCAAGCTCACAACTCCCCCACCCCATGCATACACATACACACCACACACTACCCCTCCCTCATCCCCACAGGAAACTCCCCAGAATTAACCCCACCACCCCTCTGGGAGGTAATGGTACAGTCCTAAAGGTTTAAATAGCAACAGGCTGAACTGACACTGACTGCAAACTGTGTAGTTGCTCTGCAGGATTTTTGGGATATTGCTGATCTGTATTAACAGAGGTCAGAGTTTATAGTCAGCTGTCAGAACAGCAGCCTTCAGATTTTCTGTTTTCCTTTTCTCTTTTTGGCTCAAGGACACATCAGCAGGGCAGATGCTCGTTGTCATGGGTACCTGAATGTGGTTTCAGTAATTTACATGAAGAAAGTTCCAAGAGGTGCACATTTTAGTTTACATCTAATCACCACACCAAGTGGTTTTCACTGCCTACGCCATGTTAGGATAATGACTATCTATAGTAACCCTTTTGTCCCGCTCCCTTTTGTCCCAGAAGCAGAAGAGCTGCTTCCTTTGAGGAACAGCTGTATGCCAAAGTATCCTTGAATGAGACATTGGCTCGCTTTGCTGGCTGCTCATCCATCCTGAGAAACTCTGGATAAGCATATCAGCAAAACTGGATGAAATATTCCTTTTCCGTTGAAGCAGGAAGGAAGGGCTGGCAGTTTTATTTCTCTGGGTGTGGATGAGTGTAGAGGTTATTATGGATGTGTCTGAGTGGCACCTAGAGCGGAAGATGGATAATCATAGCTTTGCTGCTCCACATATCATTCCTGTGGTTTACATACACAGAATATACTGACTATGATAGAAGAGAGGTCTGATGCTACAAAAAAAACCCTGCAGTTATGGTTTGACGGTGCGGTATATGGATGCCCGGCATTTCCCAAATGATAGTAGATTATATAATATAAAAGGCTTTAATATATAGATGTATTACATAGGCCTCAAGAGGCCTTCTCCACCGTCTATCTGCAGTCTCCCTGGGCCAAAACATCCTTATATAGTTTGTTTTTACTGAGGGTATTTACATTGTCCTGTAATATAAAAGTGAAAGGCTAGAAAGTGTCCAAATCTGCTTGAGCAAGACATTAAAACACTTATGTATAGGTCTATTTACCCAGATGGATATGATACAATCCACTTTATTACTGTGATGTGATGCAGGTGGGTAGCAGGCAGAGGATGTACCCAAAGTGCAGGACTTGAAAGACAGAAGTAAACTAAGAATCACAGCTGTATTTAATGCTGGAATAACAACAGAGAAAATGAACTAACTAACCAAGCTATTGGTTGGGCAGACAGAAACTCACATGCCGTGAGGGAGATGCAAATAATATATACACAGGGAGAAGATAAGACAGAGAGGACACCCCTGGGGAACAAAGTCGAATCATACACATGAAGCAGGACTCTATCAAAATAAAACAGCAAACAACAACACACTGAGATCTAGATTGAGACACATTAACTGGATTCAGGTACTGGACCTGTGAATTAACATGAAAGGACAAGAGACACCAGACAGACATGGGACTATGACCAGGGAGACAAATGATAAGACCATGGAGATTAGACAGGCTGCAAAAGGAGATGCTGATGACAAGACAAGACCAGGAACAGACTAAACACAAAAGGGAATTAACATAATAAAACAAGAGCCAGGAACTAGAAATAACAAACTCAGACACACTAGAGAATACTAACTACAGAAAACTAATGCAGAACTAAAACATGAAAATCTTTTAAATCCCAAAGAAGGAATCACACAGTCATAAACGCAAAAGCTAGGTCCAAGACCCAGGACCATGGCAGCTATGCTCTGAATCATGTTGCTGGGTTGGTCCAGAAAACATACCTGTGAAAATATGGAGATGTCTAGGAGACAGAGCAGTGGAGTTTTTGACCAGACTGTTTAACATAAACCTGGTGAGTGAGAGGATGGCACTAATAAAGGTTAGTGCCAGAGTTGAAGATGTTGAGGCTTTCATTGGGACTGACCAGGATGGACAAAATCTCAGCTTGAGCAGTTAGAGAGATGAGAGATGAGGCTCATTTGGACATGTGCAGAGAAGGGACAGCGGATATATTGGACTATCTATGAATCTACTGATCTATGACCTCAGTAAAAACTTTTTGAGTGAGTTTATGGTTTCAGTTGCCTGTGTCATTTTTAATTAATACATTGTGTTCATTTAGTAAATTCGGGACCCGTTTAGAATAAAGTATTGAATGTAAAAATTCTGAAGGTTCTCAGTCAGCTCTGTCCCTCAGCTGCAATGACTGTTCTGATAAATCAAGATAGTGGTGGTGGCTCTCTTTCAAAAATGTGTGTGTTGAGTGGGTGAATTGAAGACACAATCTAAGGTAGTTTGGATAAAAGTGGTATATAAATGCAGTTTGTTTACAAGAAGCTTTCAGAGGTAAAATTGCCTGGTTATTCACACGAAAATAAGATTTGCGGGAAAAGTCTGTCAAAAAAAAAAAAATCCAGCAGTGTAATACAAATACTTATTTACTGCTTTTCTATTCCGTTAGTCATCTTGTTGTGACCTATCAGATTAGTTTTTCTATGCCTTAACTGGAGTCTCTACAGCTGATATGTAAACCAGAAACCTACCTGCTGGTTTAGATATGTATGCAGCATTTACAGCTCAAAATCTCTTTCCACAGACACATCTAAGTTTCATTATTAAATATTAACAAGATGGAATTATATATTAAGGAATATATGGTGTCTGAGTTGTGCATTGTATATATCAGAGATCATTTGTGCCTTGCTCACTAGTGTACATATTGTGTTAAGATTTTAATTTTAATTTTGATCCAATATTAAATGCACCATATGCAGCAATATATGATAGCTGTTACTAGGCAAGGCAAGGCAAGGCAAGGCAAGTTTATTTGTATAGCACAATTCAACAACAAGGTGATTCAAAGTGCTTTACAGAGACATTAGAAACAAGAACAAATAAAAAGCATGATTTAAAATTGATTAAAACAAGCAAATAAACTAACTAACTAATTAACAAACAAACAAACAAACAAACAAACAAACAAACAAACAAAACAGTATATAAAATCAAAACAGATAAAATCAGAACAATAGATAAAATCAGTAGTTAAATGTAAGTTTTGAAATTTAAGCTTAAAAGTGTGGATTTGGTGCTTTATTCAAATGCAGCTGAGAACTAACTTGCTGTTACTATATAACGCACATTTGTGTGAAATGCCATGACAAAACACACACACGTGCACGCGCACACAAAATTCATATCTGTGGTCAGTCTGTCAACTCTCACACCCCCATCAGAGGACTTGGTACGGCCTGCTATGGGACATCATTATAAAGAGTAGATGTCTTACATAGAGGCAAAGCTCTCTAATCCGAAGGCCAGATAATTCGAGTGCAAAGAGGATTAGCTCCACCCCAGCAGAGCCATTGGCTAAATTTAGCCCCCTTACTCTCTGTCTTCACCAGTCTCCATTTAACCCCTCCTCCAAGCCCCACCTGTGACTGCCTTTACCCATCCATGTAGGGACACTATCCACCAATCACACATTGCAGTTCTTTATTACGCCATCATGACATCTACAGACATGCGCATCCACATAATCCACCCTCTCGGCCTGTTATTCTGGCCCTGCCTCCTGTCAGCGTTAATGATACTGTGTCACAGCTGCGCACACTTGATGTAGACTCTGAAAATTTGTGCTTGGGTTTTACACTTTGTAATGTCTCCGTCCTTCATTTGCAGAGCTGTGTCCTCTGGCAGCACAGTGAGATTGCAGCTGATGGTGCCCGCCATAGGCCTGCCTCAGGAGGAGGGGCAATCCCTGCAATGAATTGAGGAGACGTCTCATGCAAATATCCAGGAAATGAATGGCTTCCAGGGGAGGATTCTGGGAAGGCGTGATAAACCCACTCTTGCATCCCTTTTAGCATGAACTCACTATTTACTGCTTTTACCTCCTGTGAAATCTTTATAGACTGCAGGACCAAATAAATTTTTATTTCTGTGACCTTTGACATCCTTGCAACCTTGCATTATTGTGGAATTAAAGTTTATTTTTGAGTCATTGTCATACAAAGAACTACATTCTACTATATGTTTTGCATTGACTTAGGTATTGACTTGGGTTAGAGAAATTCCTTGCTTTCTCTCCTTTTCATGTCTAATGCAAACTCAATTGTTGCAGCTGTTTGTTTATAGTCTGATTTGCTTAAAATACTGTTTATAAGACCCTCAGGGTTTCTGCATCTTCTGTTCAAGTGTCAGTTCTTTTCAGCACTGCAGCTTCCTTTTGTTGAGTGCCTCATCTTCTATATATGTGGGCGCAAAATAACTTTAAGATAACAAGGCGGAGAAGAATACAGCAAACAAAACCCTGCTGGTACAATTACTGAGACATAGCTTGGTGTTTTTTCTCATCTGCTGACTGGGCCTTAATGGAGTCAGTGCTACATAGCTTAGAGAGGACGCTCCACATGATTGTGGGTCTCCAAGTTAAAGCCGAGTCTTATATGTAGCTCATTTCCCCTGTTCTTCATATTTGCCTATAGCTGAAAGATAAAAAACTATATATAAAAATGTGATCCAACGGACTTGTAAAAATGGTAATAGATGAAATTTATGAGTTTTTTCTCCCAGCTGAGTAAACATTGTTTTGTGGAGTATATTCAGAAGCAGAAAAATAATGGTTTTACATACAAATTTTCTGGTGAAATCTAAGTGAGGCCTCTTTGTTTATTTCCCCAGCTGTGCTTATCATGAATTATTAGTATGGAGTCGCTGTGCCTTCATGCCTCCTGTTTGCTCCTAATTAAAGAGGAAAGATCTGAGGGAGTTAATCTGCTGAGCTTTGGTGAATGGAGGTGGGATGTGGTGGCGGGTGGGAGACGGCCAGGGTCCGACCACCCCAAATCCCAGTCATCTGGTTGGACACGCCAACTTAGCTTAAGTCACCTGACCTGCTCTCTGGCACAGATCCAGGACTGCATGCAAAGACACACAGAAGTGTGAAGAAACAAAGCAGTTGGTTGACTTCAATTCCGGGTGTGAACAAAGTGCAGTCATGGTTTTGCGTCGCTGGAGTCATTTGAACTGGTCAAAAACTGCTCTGATTGGTGGAACACACACAGAGTTTATGTGACAGTGATTTGTACTGTGGTGTGTTTCGACTGCACAGAGACAGTAAATCCCAGGTGATGAGGATCAAATGGACTTACTGACCTGCAGCGCCACAGATACTGACATCTTGTGGGCACTGAGATTATTGATAAATGCTTTTAATTACAAAAACATTATTGATTTATGTCATCGAGATCTTTATTGTGACCTTTCACAGAACACTGTGGAAATAAGCTACACGAGGCCTCATGTCAGGCTCACAGGAAATACTCGTAAATGTTAATTTTGGTATTTTCCTGGCATTTGTTGATACTAAAATACAAGCATCCACATATTCATAGCCACAGCACTCCATGCTGCATTAACTCACCTGGAAGAGCATGGTAGCTATGTGCGGATGCTCTTCGTGGATTACTGCTCAGCTTTTAACACCATCCTTCCACACAAACTGGTGGCCAAGCTACAAGACCTGGGGCTTCCATACAGCACCTGCATGTGGATCAATAGCTTCCTCTCGGGCCGTAGACAGAGAGTCAGAGTTGGCCATCACACATCCTCAGCCCTGAGTCTCAGCACTGGCTCACCCCGGGGCTGTGTGCTCAGTCCACTGCTCTACTCTCTCTACACACACGACTGCACTCCTCGCCACCACAGCAACATCTTTGTGAAATTTGCAGATGACACCACAGTGGTGGGGCTCATTTCCAAGGGAGACGAGTCTACGTACAGAGACGAGGTGGAGCAGCTGACGTCATGGTGTAAGGCCAATAACCTCCTCCTCAACACTTCAAAAACCAAAGAACTCATAATAGACTTCAGAAGGAAAAAGGCAGAGATCCAACCACTATTCATAAATGGGGACTGTGTAGAAAGGGTGGCAAGCTTCCGCTTCCTGGGAGTCAATATAGAGGAGAACCTTTCCTGGAGTGTGAACACCTCCGAGCTGCTGAAAAAGGCCCAACAGAGACTGTACTTCCTGAGAATTCTCAGGAGGAATAACATCACACAGAGACTGCTGGTGTCCTTCTACAGAGCCACCATTGAGAGTGTTCTAACTTACTGCATATGCATCTGGTACACTAGCTGCACAGGGGCTCAGAGGAAAGCACTCCAAGGGATCATTAACACCGCCCAAAAGATCACTGGCTGCCCTCTCCCCACACTGGAAGTTCTACACAACGCCCACTGTTTTAAAAAGGCCCAAAACATCATAAAAGACACCTCACATCCTGGCCACTCCCTGTTCGAACTGTTGCCCTCAGGCAGACGGTACAGGGCAATCAGAGCAAGGACTAATAGACTCAAACACAGCTGTTATCCAACTGCAATAACACATCTGAATACTACAAAAAAATGTCCATCACGCCACTCTTGTGTTAATCTATGCACGGTCTGAAGCATGTGTGTGGGAATGTATGTGAATGTTTTACTGTTATATCTTATTAGTATTTTAAGTATTCTATCTATTTTATTTATTGAATTTTATTGTTTTATTTATATTTTGATATTGCTAGGGATGATGCAATGATCGGGGACCATTCTTAATTTCGTTGTTCTCATGACAATGACAATAAAGTTTCTGATTCTGATCACACACAATGACTGTGGGGTGGCAGTTTGGATGTCAGCCAGTCCATTCAGCTGAATGACAGCAGCATGACTGGTGCACTGTTATCTGTGCAATTATACCACACTGTATCATGATAATAAGGTACACTTTGAAGTTTGGAGCTTTTTTTTGCACACCGAGATGAAGAAAATAAGGATCTGATGGTAAGAATCTCACACCCAGAGTCAATTTAAAGTTGACAGTTACAGAGAATTGGTATGAAGTATCCTGAGAATTGTTGTACCTGTAAGGTAAGCATGTGAAAAGCTCTGCTGTAACAAATGGTGGGCGGCAGCTGAGTGAACAGTGCTGCTGAGAAAACAGACAGCTACAGCCCAGAGGAAGCTTTTATCTTTATGGTGTCAGAACTTTTTATGCTGAACATGTGTCTACTTTCCCAAAGTAACAATGATATGAAACTTCAAAGAACAATAGTCAGAGCATCTGGCGCGATATTTTTTAACATACAAGCTGTGTATTTACATAGAGATTCATTCTTTCCTTACATTTAATCTAAAACTGCATTTATCAATATGGTTATATTAAAGGTTAAATGACTATATGTTATTTCTGAGGGATCAGCCATAATCAAAAACAACAAACAAAATAATAACCTCTTCATCTTTGAATTCAGGTGTTTACACTTGCTGGTATATAAAATCAAACACCTAGGCCCTGTTTCAGGAAGCCGGTTTGGAAAACTCAGAGTGAAAAACGACACTCACGGTTGAGTAACCCCGAACTGTCCAACTCGGAATATTCCGTTTCAGAAAGGCTGATAACAATTAGTTCAGTCAACGCGGAGTTGCTTTAACCCCAAGTGAAGCGCGCGGACGAGGATACATAAAGCCCTGATAAGCGGAGCACAGATTAAGCGAGTCACCATGGAGACGGAGGGAAAGAAGGCGCGGTCAATGTATTTCACAGCGCTTGAGGCCGAAATTCTGATGGCAGCATATGCCGATAACATGCAAATTCCGCGGAAAAAAGTAACACAGCCACAGCTGCAAAAGCATGCATGGCAAAACATAGCCGACAGAGTCAATGCGTGAGTGTTAATTTAAACATTGATCGAGGGATTTCCACCCATTTAACACGTTATTTTATCATATGTTATTTTATTTGTTATTTTATACATTTTATTTTGTGATGTGATGTGAGCGCAGGTGCAACCCAACAGGCCCCAAACGTGCCTGGCAGCAAGTAAAAATGAAATATAAAAATATAGTCCAAACAGGTAAGGTGTAATTGTATTATGAGCCATAGTGCTTGGTCTGTTTGTCCCATGTAAATCAATTGCAGTTAGAGGCTACATTAATTTTCTTTCTGTAAGCACTTATTGAAATTATCTGAGCACATTACAAGTACATATTTGCTTACTCTGTATGCTCAAATGTGGCCCGTTATAGCCAACAGAAAAAAAGCGGAGGCCCGAAAAACAGGTGGGGGTCCTCCACCACCACCACTCACAGAGGCTGAGCAGTTGGCCCTCAGCCAAAACAGTGGGCGCCCTGTGGCCGAAGGCATCTCTGCGGGGACATCCTCTGAGGCAATAACCCCGCAAGACACAAGTGCCTACATAAGGGGTAAATTCAAAATAATACATGATGTGCATACATCCTTTCTTCACAGTCACCTTTGCAGTGCGACACATTCATTTGATAAACTCTTTACCATAATGAATTATTTTGTAGTGAAGTTATTTTCCGACTGATTTTGCCTTCCCTCAGCCTTGGTTGTCTTTGAGAGCATAATGACAATGAAGTGTAAGGTGCTTGGTATGTTTGTTAATTGCCATTTGGTCCCTTGTAAGTTATAAGTGACCTGTATAAACCTCATATTCTATCAGTTGATGGTGATGGTGTACTGCATCTGGTGCAGCCTCCTGTTGAGCCAGACCAACATGCAGTTGTGAGTAATACTCCACAGATTATATGAGTTTACAGTAGAACAGCAATGTTGTTTATTTCTTTACTACAGGAAAATAATGAAGAAACATTGACAGCTGTTACAGAGGAGGAAGCAACAGAGACACTTTATGAGGTTTACATCTTTTAATACTTTGTGTACAGGAAACACAGGCGACCAATAAAGCCAGTTGAACAAAAAATCTGTTTATTCTTCTTTCAACATGTTGAGGTGATGGGTCAAAAGAAATGATTGTGACATATGGTGTCTCTGACTGCTCTTCCATCTTGTATGTCCGTGGGAGGGTCAGGATGTTCATGGTTTGGATCACTGCTGATGTTTGGTTCAGAAGGACAGTGTTCTCCTCTAATTGTGGCAATGTTGTGAAGAATCACACATGCCACAATAATGTCACATGCCCTTTCTGGGGTGACCCTGAGTCTTTGCAGGCACTGGAACCGGGCCTTAAGCATTCCGATAGTCATTTCAATTCTGGCTCTTGTCCTGCAATTAGCCAGATTATATCGCTGCTGTGGGCCCGGTTCAGGGTCAGGGTAAGGGGTAAGCAAATAGGGTAAACATGGATACCCCCTATCACCAAGCAAGTAGCCAGTGAACTCTCCTAAGACAGAAGGATACACCAGTTCAAATGTCCCTGAAGCAATTGGTCTTTATATATTTTAAAGTATTCTCAACTCACCATGTCCAAATTTTGTGCTCAGTGTACATTCACGGAATATTTGTGAGTCATGGACAGAGCCTGGCCACTTGGCTTCCACATTTGTGATAATGTTGGCAGCATCACATATGATCTTCACAGTGCAGAGAACACAAATTAGCATCCATTACTATAATGAAATAATTTGTTAGTTTGACATGCTACAGGGAACTATGTACCTGTACATTAATGCTGTGGAAAGACTTCCTGTTCACATAGTCTCCTTCATTTACTGAAGGAGCAATGATTGGAATGTGAGTGCCATCTGTACAGCCAATCACGCCTGGGAACCCTGAAAATAAATGTGCAATTTAAGTAGTAGTTCAAATATCACCACATCATAAATTAAGTTTTGTTCATCCTGATACCTGCAATTTTGTGGCATCCCTCTTTGATAAATCTTGTGGGTCTGTGACCGGGGAACACCACAGACGAGTACAGGAGACGTTTCAGTGCAACTGTAACATTCCTGACTGCCCGACAGACGGTAGCCTTGGAAACGTGCTCAGCGTCACCAATATTATACAGAAAGCTCCCGTTTGCAAGAAACCGAAGTGCAATACAAATAATATGCAATGAACTGAGAGCATGTCCGCGATGTGTCACATGCGTAATATATGGCCTGAGGATGTTATCCAAATAACTTATAGATTGTGCTGAGAAACGGTAACGTTCGCACAGAAAATCATCAGGAAATGATAAAATGTCCAAACGCGCTCTGATCACTCTCTCCCGGCGGAGAGCTCTGCGGAGAATTTGGGCTTCACGATCTACTGGCTCTTCAAGGAAGGGGCACGCCATGTCCGACACTTCCTACTGTCAGGTTTCCGACAAAGGGGCGGAGACAGTCAGGGTTAGTTGTAGTAAACCTGCTAGGGGGCAGGTTAGCTTCACGGAGTGTGTCGTCATAGTGACTCACTCAGGCTGCAGCTGAACTCGCTTTGTGAAACCGAAAACCCAGAGTTTTCGTTAACTCAGGGTATACTTACTCAGTTTTTCCACTAAACCGGCTTCCTGAAACAGGGCCCTAGTCATGCAGCCTCTCTTTACTAACATTTGAAAAATAATGGATAATTCTTGTGGGTTCATTTAAATCTAGTATGGTGGTGTAATCTGATGTGGATGTGGTTCCCAAATTTTGGGAACTACAGCAACTCAGCTGAGAAGTGTCAGACTATGCAAAGTTACAGAGCAGGGTTGCTGAGTGCTGCTAGGCATGGTGCATTGCTGTTGCCTACAACTATGGCATTAACATCTGCATGAAAGCGTGTACCAGGAGCATCATCTCATTTTTCCATGGGTAACCAGCTCCTGTAGGTTAATGTGTACTGGCTGAAGTGACTTAAATGACTGAAGACTTGATAAAAATGCTCATTTTGAATGCAGATTTTGCTTGAGTGTTTACCTTAGACACCATATAGAGTGGTAGTACATACATTTTGTCTTTAACTTGTGTTGTGGACAGAAATCCAGCAGCGCTGCTTTAAATCAAGCTAGCATGTTATCTAAATCAGATTTTAAGCAAATTTTTACAAAAAAATCTGCATGATGCTGCAAAATATAACAGAGCCTTATTTTATTAAGTAAAAATAACCCTCATAATCAATCTTTTACCACAAGCTATAATAATAATAATAATAATAATAATAATAATAATAATAATAATAATAATATGAGTTTACTAACTTTCACCTTTCTAATAATTATCAAAGCCACTAGATGGCGTTGTGATAATGACACTAAGGGTGTGTAAAAATGGCCTCTGTTGGCTTGTAATTTCCTGTTTTGTTTAGTTTTTTACCTAAAGGTAACCATATCTGGCTGCGATGCGGTTTTAGTTGTAGCTTGCAAGCTTTCTTAGCACACTGCACCTTCAGACACCTTCTAATTAATTGTAAGTAACGTAACAGTAAAATATTACAATTTCATTTGTCCAACCTGGAACACAGACCTCTTTGGCTGGCTGTCGAGGCAGTTAATTATAATTAACCACACAACTTGCCATGCTATTTGTCAGGCAGTTGCATTTAATATGTTTGAAATCGCCATCAACACTGCAAACACAGGCAGTCCAATTCAGTGCCTTAAATAATCATTTTTGAAAAAGACTTAGCAGTCTAGTCACTTGGAGTGGCCACATTCCTTACTTTAAACCTTTTATTAACTAAATAGATGCCTCAGCAAATAAATTCCCTATTGTATAGCTATGGAGAATACCGTTTTGTAGTATAAGCATGTTTTATTTCTACTGTAAAGTCCCAGACACAAAGGTCTAGAGACTGGTTGGAGACCCTTGGGAACCGGTGGTTTATATATATTCATTATTTATTTATCAGATGCTGGAGGTTATACAGATTTGGGGTTTCCAGGGGGGGTCATCATCTGAAATCTAGGTCTGTGCAGCTGGGTCTTGAAGGTGAGCTTTCTAACACTGGGGTCTGTGTGGACTGAATGACTTTTTAAGGTAGCCTCAAGTGGCTTAGATGAGCTGTATGCACGAGTGTCCTGTGGAGTCAGTTTTTGTAAATTGGCAGCTATGACTGCTTTGTTAAACAAGGTTAAAACTAAAAATTGAACCTCAAGCAAGATCCCTGGAGCGTTATGTGTTTATAAATTTAAAAACCACAAACAAAAGAGCTGCTAAATTGACCTTGAGTATTAAAAACACTTTCAAACATCTCCCCCACTGTGGCTGTTTGGACTGCAAACATTTCCCAGTGTAGCTTTAACTGTATGTAAACAACAAAGGTCAGAGTTAAAAGACTTGTGGACACTGGTGCTGAGTGAGAGGGTCCTTCCACTGAGCTGTGAGGCAGTTTATTCTGAAGGCACTTCAGCCAAATGATATGCCTCTCACTCCTCTCTTTGCCACCTCCTCCCTCCTCTTGCAACTAGTGCGTTTTTGTCTCTCTGTCCAAGTGTTTACTCAGGATGGGGCTTTTTTTTCCAGCTCTATCTCTTCCATCCAAATCCTCCAACTTACAAAACCTTCTTTTATCACCACACAAAGGCAGCTATGTACTTCTTTGTGTCATGCTTGTTACCCCGTCTCACTCATGTTCTGGCACTCTGTAGACCGCGCCTGCTTCATCATTCTCCCCACATCCCTCCACTCCTCCTCCAGGCTGCAATAATGTGTCTAAGTGCAGCTCGGTATGGCTGTGAATGGGGACCCTTTTCAATACCACCTGCCATTTATCTAACCCTCGGCTGGTTACAGGTGCAGGAGAGAGGCGTAGCTCCGAGCCCAGATGCTTGTGATGGCTGGGAGGCCTGGATCCCTGCTGGGCCTCCAAAACAACTTTTATGCGGTTCAATTTCACGTACAGTGATGGAAAGAGTACGCCTGTTGTGTTGATGACACCGTACGCATGTGTTTGATGAGGTGCCAGATACCAGCGTCTGTGCAGAAAGGTGAGCTTTAAAGATGGTAGTAAGTTTTATGTCTTTGTATGAGTTTCAGGTAAAATCTTGATAGCTTTTATTTCAGGTTCAGCATTAAATATTTAAACATTTTCTAGTTTCTAGTGTTTTTATATGCATGTTTATGACATTAAAGCTTTCATCTTTTTCAGCGTGATCAGTATTTTCATTTTTGTGAAATGACAAAAATGGAAGCACAATAACCCACGATTCCCAGAATTGTGCAGAAATTTAGTCTAAAAATGTTTTATTTATTTTACACCCATCTATCCATCCGGTTCTGCTGCAGCCAAAGACACACCATTGGAGATTATGGGGTATTTATTGTGATTTTCTCTTTCTGGCAAGAGACATTTACTTGCACAAGGCAGCAGAGTGGTCTGATTTATCAGTAATGCTTTTGTCACAGCTGTGATCCATAACAGCAGATAATCTGTGGATGGAGAGAAACAGCCTCAAACTCAAATTCTGAGCTGGGAACTGATACTCAGAAATATTTTTTTCATTCTGACGGGTCAGTCTGTCCATACAGGCAGCCAGTCATCTATCTAGACTCTTAGTTGGTTCATGAAGTTACACAGTAGATTTTCTTTTTAAAAGATTTTCTCTTATCAAGATTTCTTTTTTCCTGCCCCAGGGACACTGTGACATTATTAAAAGTGATTCCATCCGGAAGTGTGGCCTCACATGTCAGCAAGGCTCAGCTGAAAAACAGTAATTTTTTTTCATTAGCTCAGTTCATGTCATTCTAAAGATCCAGAAATAACTCTGGCTTGATTTTAAACACATAAGCATGCATTATCCTTTTTTTGAATGAGGATATGTGATGGTATTTGCAAGCTCTAATTCATTTTGTTGATGCCCGAAGGCAAATAATAGAAGTCACAAACAACATACATTTATTTATTTATAAATCTGGCCGGCTTAAGCCAGAGGGAATGAAAGCTCCTTTTCAGTGCTGCCCTGCTTTGTATCAGTATGTATAAGAAAGGTAAGGTTATTCTAAACACTGCATTCTTTACAAGACTGAGTAAACCGAGCACACAAGGTCTTGTTTTTTGTGCTCTTTTTTTTTCTTTCTTTCTGTTGACATTTAACACAGAAAGAGACTAATGTATTTCATGGGTTTGGAAACTACTTATGTTTGCGTTTCCAGCATTTTGGAGGGGGGTGTTATAAAAGTTTCAAACAGCATTCCTTTACCAGTATATTGTATATAATGTGTTGGGAACAGAGATCCTTGCAGAAAACCTCCTGTGCCTGCAGAGGGCAGCTGAAACCACAGGAGTTTTTTTTCGCCCCTCTGCCTGGAAGGGATTTGCAGTCATGATGAGACAACACTGAAACTCGCTGTTCTACATTATAAGCATCTACCTAATGTTTGCACTGCTGAAAAATGAAAGCGCCTGTGATTCACAATGTAATGTCAGGAGATTGTACTTTTCACCTCTCATCACTGAGTCCAAATCATAGATCATAGATAGTCTAAATCATAGATCACTTTTTGATACATTACCAAACTGAAAAAGGGGAAAGCAAGAAAGGAAGCTTAATGTGTTTGGAATCATTTGATCCATACTGTATGGCATGCAACCAGCATGGATCAAATGAATTCAGTGTCTTTGTGTAATGCATTTTAATCTCTGTGTAGCGTTACTTACAACTAATGTTGCTACAAGACGTGATTTATAGCAGCCCTGTGCAGAGCAGTTCTGTGACTTCAGCAAAGTAATAATAGAAAAGTAGAGTCCGCCCAGCATATAAAGGTCACTGTAGTTCAGAGAAGCTACAACTTAAATTAAGAAAAATGTGCAGCAACCTTCACTTAATTTCTTCTTTAGCCTTATTACAGAAAGCAGTGTAGGATCACTGTCTGTCAGCTGAGCAGCAGTTAGTGGTTAAGGTTAGTGGCTTGAGGCGCTCCCTTCAAAATAAAAGTTTATATGGTGGAAGATGGGGTTTGCTATGGTTTCAGCGTATTTGACTACAAATAAATTAGTAACTACAAGATTACATTTATAGTTAAATCATCTGGATTTGTGTGATTATGTTTTGGGTAGTTAAATTTTCAATATGCTGATGAATTTTACTGTATAAAACAAAATCAAAGTTACCCCCCTTTCTTCTAGTTTCTACTAATGACAATTTGTGAACTATAAAGTTATTTTATTTCTTTTTACTGAATGAAAATCGAAAATAGAAACTTTGAATAAGTGTTTCCCTGGTGTTACACAGAGCAAAGTGCTTTGTGTGTGTATGTTGTGGATGTGCAGTTTCAAGCACTATTTTTTTTTTTTTTTTAAATTCTGATTATGATCTGCTGTCAGTGTTGAGTGTTGGGAAATGCATGACAGTTGTACTGAAAAATAAAAATAAATATACAATTATGTTGCAAGTTCCAATAATTGCCATGTAAGTGACATCATTCCCAAATAATCTGACCCATCATAGGACCAATAAATGTTGTAGTACTCCCAACCATTCCATTAGAAAAATGCAATACAGACTATTGCATTGGGCCATACAAACAAATTTCAGTTTCTAAGTTTAAAAATTCATTCAGATACATGGCAAAGTGATGCCAAACCATTATCGTTTGTGTGTTTGTATTTAAGACGATGTCTCCCAGAGCAGGCGGTGTCAAACACACTGGAAACCACTGGATGCAGTCATCCTTCAAATCATTTGCATGCATTACTGTTACTAAACGCATTACTATTCCTGTTCTGTTACTATACAGTAATGTAAATGTCTTGATAGTTTAAAGTACTTTTTTTTTGGATCTATCCAAATGATTAAATGATTTTTAAGCACAAGGCATTTTTCTGGGGAGCTGTGCACTAGCTGCCCCTAATTTGACTTAACACCGGTAACATTTCCTTGATTATCTTAATATTTGAGTTTTAGTCTTGTGATTTCAGCTTTAATTTTGAAAGAAAAAAAAACTAATGTTTCTTCTGGATGTAACTTTTCACATTTATTCCGAGATTTTGACTTTATTCTCAAAGCAATATTTCAGCTCCACCCATATGTTTTATTTTCATAGCTATCACAATTTCAACTTTATTCTCAAAATAAAAATGAAAAGTCCTTCTCATATATTCCTTTCTCATTTATGACACAGACTTTCACGTAGTTTTCATTTTCAAGTTTTCCGAAGTAACTTTGAATGTGTTTTCATTCAGTGATCTAGTTATTAGTTCGGTGGTATGCGGTCCATGACACCTTGGTCCTAGTAGCGTGCAGGGTTCGTGTTCCTTTATTGTGAAAAGCACAGACGGGATGTTAATCTGATCTTTCCAGCTTCCTCCGCTTTTTCATTTCGACTCTGGGGACCGACCACGATACTTTTTCACAAACCCGGACAGTGACCGTTTCACAATATTAGTTCCCTCTCGAAGTAATTTTTGGGAAATCACTAAAGTTACTCAAGCCCCCCCTCACGAGTTTACACTGACTTCCTCTTGTCTGAAAGTCTACTCCATGAAAAACAAACCACTGAGCTTTTAATAGTCCTCGTGCTGACTCCTCCCCATTGAGTTGTCCTGGGAAACACTAACAACTCTGAGAAAGTCAGTCTTGTTCCTTGAAGAGAACACTTTTGGTTTGAAAACCTGATCGCTGCGCAACTTTTCACTCCTTTTTTGAACATCCAAATACTGCGAGTTCACCAACAGGAGGATTATTATGTGTTCAGAACATTCCTTTTCATCTTCTTCACGCTGAGCTTCAAGTGCTGAAGGTAAGAGGACTCCTTTATGTAAACCCGTTATCAACTGTACTATGAATGGAGCCCGGCGTGGCTTTGTACGTATCGGGGTTGTTTTACATTGAAAGAAGTTGTTAAATGGCTGCTGGGTGGGTTTATTAACATGTTGCTTGGTAGCCATGACATCTTCACTTAGAGCCTGTGGGGCCAAAAGCTAGAGCTTCTCACGTTTCTGCTAGCTTTAAAACGACGAAGACCAACATAGACGTGTAAAATGATACTGTTCAAAAGAAGCTAAAGTTTAGGAGGTAAAGAAGAAATGCTTGTGACTTATGCAAGTACGCTTATATCACCACTCCGAAAGCTCTCATACTAGCATTAAATGTTGTGCTCATTAGATAATAGTATTTAGGATTGTATTATTTAAGGAGCCCTATTATTCTTTATATGTTAATTCTACTAAAGTAGCTTTGCATGATTTCAACTAACCCTTATCTTATACTAGGCCCCTCATTTCCACCACCCAGCTCGCTGACCTTCTTTTACCATGATTTCAGGCTGTTTTGTGCTTTGTGCAGTGTATAACCCCCACCAAGAGAATTTTAAACCAAATGTTCCTGGTGTTTGGGCTTGGTTAAAAAAGTCTTCAGGTGTATGTAGTTTAAATAGATCAAGTCATAAAATAGTCAAAGAGTAACTTTGCATGATTCAGAGTTCAAAGTAATCATTATTTATCTCATACTTGGCCTCAGTGTAGCTCTTTGGTTCCTGCGTTGCCAGAAAAGAAGCTGTTTTCCCTTCTTCTACAAGTTTTTTGTAGAAGAACTTGTAGAAGAAGTCTAAAAGCAAACAGAAAGTCTAAAAGCAGGTGGGTCTGCTACCTGCTTGAGTCATTTAAAAATTAAGATATATCTCTCATCTCTTGCATCTGAGATGAATATTTTAAAAAGATCCCTTCTTGTTGACATGATACAGTTTTAAGGGTAGAAAAACTGTCAGAAATCAGGCATTTAAAGCTTTTTATTGGCACATAGAGATTACTTGAATATACGTGCAATGTTTAAAATAAACATCCACCAATGTGCCACACTAATGCCACACAGCATGGTGGTAAGCACTGTTGCCTCATAGAAGAAGGTTCTGAGCTTGTATCCACCATCTAGTGACCGTCTTCTCCTCATGGGTTCTCTTTGGGTACTCTGGCTTCTTCCGACAGTCCAAAAACCTGGTAGTGATGTTAGTTCAATTGGTGATTCTAAACTGCCAAAAGGTGTGAATGTGAGTAAAAATGGTTGTCTGTATCTCTATTTTAGTACAGTGACATAATGGCAACCTGTCCAAGGTGTACCCTGGCTCTTGCCCTTTTTGCAGCTTGGCTAAGTAGCATATCCCACTGCAACCCTGAACTGGATAAGTGCAATAAGATAGATAGATTGAAAGTAGTTATTAAATTTAAATGGTTATTTGATATGTGGCAATAAGAAAATGAATCTATCTATCTATCTATCTATCTATCTATCTATCTATCTATCTATCTATCTATCTATCTATCTATCTATCTATCTATCTGTGTGTGTGTGTGTGTGTGTGTGTGTGTGTGTGTGTGGGAATGATGGGAAATGATGTCATTACATAGTTTGTTTAGCATAGCATATTCTCCATTGTTTACAATAATCTCAGCACTGTCGTAAAAAAGGAAGGTGAGTGTGAGTAACCATTCTCTGGTTCAAAGTACCATAGAGGAGAACAACCTGATTGCTTCGAGCTGATAGGAGGCCAGTCGTAAGCACCTGGATGAATGTGTGCCATGAAAATTAAGGTAGCTCTGGTAAGGTGTATCTATGTGCAAATGTAAAAAGAATCTGAAATGGATACATGCTCAACAGTGATGTCATAGTTGGTTCTCAAAAAAAGGCCTGGAATTTAATTTAATAATTAGCTATATTTACATATATATATATGTCATTCTGAGAGAAATAAAATTGATTTGTATGATTACTTATTTTCAAATGATTGACCTTTACCACTCTTAAGGATTTAATGAGGAACACTCAGATTACCCAGTTGTTATCAGAGTTTTTTATCGGCTTTTTATCGGGGGGGCAGGGATAGCTCAGTAGGTAGAGTGGTTGCCCCATGATCGGAAGGTCGGGGGTTCGATTCCCCTTAACAGCTACCCTGAGGTACCCCTGAGCAAGGTACCGTCCCTACACACTGCTCCCCGGGCGCCCAATGGCTGCCCACTGCTTCACTGAGTGAATGGGTTAAATGCAGAGAGCAATTTCCCCACGGGGCTCAATAAAGTACAATAATGTACACACTTTCTTCTTCTTCTTCTTCTTCTTCTTCTTCTTCTTCTCAAAGTTGGTCTTTTGAAGTGATTACACCTATTTTGGCTGTTTATTAAATTAAATGATCAAAATTTATATTAAATTATGTTAATTATTAAATTAATAAAATGATCTATAACCAAAAATAAATCAACTGGTTTCATTAAAAAAAAAAATTGTCGGATCTTTGGCACTATTTTTCTTTTGTTTTTTGTATGAAGCCGAAACCCTGGTAACTGTCAATAATTATACTGACTCTGCCTCTAATAACCCCCCACAAGCACAAAAACAAATTAAAGTCATTGTTGGGTTGGGCAGATACTTAAAATCTTTCCGGGTTATTTTTTTCCTCATTAAGGAAGCCTACTTCCAAGAGCTGATTTTACTTCCTGGTTTGTTGGGAAGGTCTGCACACATGTAAGCAAAAGCAGTGGCCTACTAATTCACTTACACCCGCTTGACCTCACCCATTTGAACATGTTCAAAGGGCGAGGCACCAAGGCATGGCTGCTTTCTGGGTTCCCATGTTGTAACACACCCATAGCTTCGCTCTGAAGTCACAACACAAGCCTCATCTTCTTCACTTCCTGGTTAATTTGAGTTTATCCCACTTGCCTGGGTACAAGCAGTGAAGCCGATCAGTGGCTTGTTTAAAGAGAATCTTCTTATTCTCTTAAAAAGAGTCGGGTGCTAAATGTTTTACATTTTTCCAGTGTCTTTGAGGATTATCTCTGGTCTCAACATCAACACTAATCTGACAAGTGATTCTACGCTTTCTTAATACTCACGCTATCACCCAGTCTATAATAATGTTGGATCCTTGGATTCCACACTAGTGTTTCATCTTTAAATAAGCCCTAGTAATGGCAAGAGTAAAAGTGAGAACAGGTGACACTGCTCACATTTGTTGTCACTCCCTCATGACCCTGGTAATCTGACTTGTTTACAGAGATTTCCTGCTGTCATTGTTGACTTGGTAGAACTGGCTCTGTTATCTATCAAGCAGCCCACTCATCTATTTTGTATCGCTCCATGCATGCCTTTGACTGTGCAATTGTCCTGTAAAAATGAGTCGGCGCCAATGAATGTAGGCCAAGTATCCATCATCCCCATATTATATTCTTTGACCAAGACAGAAAGAAGGAAATGGACCTGTTGCCACTTCCTTCTTGAAACCTCTTACACAGTGGGTGTGTCACATTTGCAGTAACACTTCACCTAGTTGATATGAACTTTTATGTTGCAAAAGGAAATTTCCAAGTTGATAAATATGAAGCAGATATATTGTAGAGATGTGAGATTGCAGTGCCTTAATTATTAGTACTTTGACAGCGAGTACAGAATAGCTTTATAAAGACTTCGAATCAGCCCTGCAAACTCACCTAGTTCATTAACTTAACACTTCTATACTTCAAATGTGCTTTGTACTTGTGTAATGTGTCAATGTGTTTGAATAATGTTAAACTGTTTTCTCAGTGTTTGAGCAGTTGCTTATCCTGTCAGGTGTTGGTCAAAGAAGTTTTCAGTTGCAGTAATTCAAAATCATCCAAATTTTCACGACTGTTTGTGAATTTAATGGGAACCTGTTCATTTTCATCTTCCATATTGGTCTTTTTGAGGACACTCCTAGATAAGCTTTGTATGTTTTGCCATTTAAAATAATCCTTATTTCACTAATATTGGGCCTTGGTGTGGCCTCAGTTCTTCCACTGTATGAAGTAAGCAATTGCGGCCTCTCTCCCTTTAAACTAGCTTTGAACAGCAGGTTAGTTTAGCTTTGTGCACACATCCAGAGCTTTTTGACTGAAATGACTGGTAAGGATATTTGCTCTCATACATATTTGCTGTCATACAACTTTAAGAGTGGGGAAAAAAACTATCTGAAACGTTGAGTGGAGTATGAAGCCTGAGCTTTTGGTGCAGAGATTACTTTGACAAACAGTTTCTTTATTATTTGAAACTTTGGGCATATTTTTAATGGGCATCTATAAATTTAAGAGAAAGCATAATAAGTCTCATTTAATATTTTACAAACATGTTTTTTTTTACTTTCTTTTGAAGTTTTAGATGTGAAGATCAGCGTGAAATTCAAACCACTAACTTGAGATTTGCAAACCAGAATGAAATGTTAATATCGTGATTTTGTTAGAGTGGCACTTACTGGATATGTCGTCTTTTAAAAATGGTCTCACACCATGTATTATATCCATCTTCAGATGATGGTATTAACAAACATGACAGAAAGTGAGCGCAACATTAAACCGAGCTGCAGCTGAGCTCTTTCACCAGTACACATCATTCCACGTTTTTTTTTCCATAACACACAAGCTATCAGGAGAGGACTGTGCAAATTTTCCACTAAACAAAAGCTTATTACTTTACTCTCTGCAGCTTTCCCTGCAAAATTCAGGTTTATTTCTTAGGACGTCCTAGTTAGCGATATATGTTTAGCTCCGTTATGAGAGACAAATGAAAGAGGAGTTGGCCTCCCATTTTGAGTACTGTAAATTTCCATGAGGATCCTGCTGGCTCCAAGCAGAACCCCGTCAATTTCTCATCTTTACAAACCCCCTAATTTAATGATGATGGAGGATACGCACAGTGTGGGCCTTGTAATTACACTGTATTTGCTATAGAATGGAAGCATTAGAGGAAGTCTTACAGGTACTAGTTCATTATGTAGTGCTGTCTCAGGGATAAGTTTTGGTATGCCTGGGAGTGCGACTGCTGAATTCCCCACTGATATTCACAATAAAGCCTTGACTTAGTTTTTGTTAAGGCTGGAATCGCTGGAATCCTCTCAGCACGCCAAACAGCAGCCGCACTCATTGTTCCAAAACAGCAGCTATTTCCACAGCTTGTCCAAACTTTGTGCCCTGGAGCAGAGTTTATTTTCTTCTGGAAATTATTGAGAACGCTTTGATGTTAATTGTTAATGTGCCTATGTTGATATCAAAATTTGACATCATGAAAAGTACCAGCTTTGTGACAAAATGCTAACTTTGATTTCTTAATGTTTGCTTATGATGAATTATTTACAACCCTCTCTCTGTTACCAACATGTGCAGCAGGATTTTATAATCCTGTAAACAAGTATAACCGTAGCAGTTTCTCCATTTCCATGCATTCTGCTAAACCCTCTGTTATTTACTTGTGTTTGATCAGATTAGCTCTTTTTAATGACACAGATGTCAGATAATTTAAATCACCTTGGGAATTGGTTAGAATAGCCTTTTATTAAAAACCTAATAATAAATATAACTCTGGGAATTTCTTTATTGAACAGAAATAAGCCTTTTTGTGCCAACACAACGGGAAGACAAACAGAACAAACAGAAGACAACATACAAAAACTGGATTGCCTAGATGGATGAGGAACAGCTTGAATATTTACTAGCGGATTTAAAGGCATCTGGAGGTCTTGTGTTTACATAGTGAAATCTGATTTCAGTATGCAGGTGATGTTTGGGAGCCGTACTTGAGAAACAAAGGTGTGCAAGATAGTCAAAAGGTTATGATGATCCTCAACTTCTGCTAATTTACTTGATTTACTTAAACTAGCTAACAGATTATAAAGCCTGCCAGGATACAAACCAACTAACATCTTCTAACCAGAAGTCATGAGATATATCTCTACAACACTTCTTTCTGAATGTTGGTCCGCTGCTTTTTTTCTACCTCACAGTTAACATGTAGAAGGATAAATTGCAGCAGTTTTCTTTATTTGTAAGGTGTTACATGTGTTTTATTCTGAAAGTTCTGTCGCTGCTAAACCAGTCCTGTGTCGTGTCTCCTTTGTGCTACTGTCGCACTGGAGAAAACGGTAGTTGAAGAATGAGGCACGACCAAAATTATTGACCGTATTCAGTAAACTTGTGATCTTGTTTCCTTTGAAGTACTTGATTCGAAAATAGGGAACAGGTCTGCGACCGCTCACGCTCAGTCGCCGTCTTCAAAGTGATTTTGGTGCATCTAGATGGAGGTAAAGTGGCAATAAGACGAAGTCTTAGTCAGCTATTGATTTGCAATTGAATGGGATCAAATTGGCAATTACATGTAATCTGTTGGTTGTAATATGGTGATAAATGATGAATATGTGAAAATTGGAAGTCTGACATGGAAATTCACATGTACTACATAGACTTACATAAGTTTTAAAACATAAATTCGCTTGGCAAATGTGCGTTTATATAGGAACGTAACCAGAATGCAGTCATTCTCGTCTCAAGCAGGTTGCCATCGTATGACTGACTAGCTAATTGGCAGATTAGCTAATTCAGTGTTGTTGCACAGTCCTGTCATCCTTCTGTAAGTGGACTTGAGTTTTAGGGCCAGTCCAATCAGAGCTGGTTCATGTGTCCTTCAAGCGGCTGAAAAATGAATGTTTTGTGAAAATTCTATTATTTTGTTCGTTTTTTAGTCAGTTAGCACTAAATTGCAGATACATTTCAATCGTACAGTTTATTGATGCAGGTTGCTAACCTAGCTCACTAGCATTAGCTAATAACTAGGAACGCCACCCTCTTGTCTAAGTTTGGTTTCTTGTAGTTTAATAACCAAATTCAGGTGCTGAGAAAAAAATAGAAGAGGTCACGGTGGCTGCCTCCAACTTTTATACAGTCCATAGTTTCTGTAGATGGATCTGGATGATACTGAGGTTTTCCACACAAAAACCTGACCAGCATACAAGGAGGGGGAAAAAGATGGAACGGTGTGGGGGTAGATGGTGTCTGTACCTAGAAAATAAAAATACCCTGTAGCTGAATTGGGCTGCAGCTAATGATTATTTTTGTTTTTGAATATGTTGTGACTTAAATAGTTATATTTTGTAAAAATGTAAAATCTGTTCAACAGTGAAAGCTCCCCCCCAAATTTTCTGTAATTTTTTTAAAACGATTGAAAAACTAAATATTCTTATATGTGAGAACCTGGGACCAATTGACTTGTTTTGAACCAAACTTAGCAGATAAATCAAGTCATAAACCATTTTTCTGATGAATGCACACTTGATTTATAAATGTGACTGCAGGACTTTTAATGTACCAAGCCACTGTTGCCATTGATTACTTCTGATTACTTTTCCACCAGATGAAATCAGTTACAGTGTGTTTACTATCTATTCTTTTTTGGTTCAATATCAGGATTTACATTAATATATAAAAATCATCACAACATTTAAGTGATCTGAATTCCCAAACATGTTGCCATAAGTAGAACCTGTGTATCTGCACATTCTCAAAACTGCAGCATTGCTAAAAAAAAAGAGTACACTTGCAGTTATGCCACTGCAGTTGCGGCATACACCTGACCTGTAGTCTATTGGCTCCGCCTGTGCCCTGTGACATCAGGGCTTTGATCAGCGTACTGTCTGTGTTAGCACAAAGCCATATTTAGCTCAGTGTAATCAGTGTGGTGAGAGCTTGCATGCCTACTGAGAATACCTGCCTAGTATAAACACACCTGCTCTCTCTGATGGACTTAAAATTAATTTAATGATCACCTGAAGGAGTCTGCTCACAGCCGGTGTCGTCAAATAAACTGTGGGTAAGGTTTCCATTGATGCCTTCATGTGCGTCTTAGTTGGCTGAGACAAAAGCTTTGAAAGTTGATTCTCAGTGTGATGTGACAGAATTATAAGAGCAATTCAACAAGCAGCTTTTATGTTGTAGGCGGTGATGACGACTAAATAAAAGCATTGCCATGTGTGAAGCGGCACACTGAATTTGCAGGTTGTCTTTCTCGTGTTTGTTTTGATGCAATTCCCTGGGGCAAAGTCTGTGATGCACCTAGCAATGTCTGCCTCACTGATAATGTGTTCAATAACAACTAATATGACCGCTGTTAAAGTTGTAATTGGGCTCTCCTCATGGGAATTTACATATTTATCTCAACACACACGTTTCCTTGAAAGCCATTTTTAAAGCTGCAAATTAATACATTCTATAGGGCATCATTAAACTGGTAGGAATACTGTGAAAGATGTGCTTTGAGACAGAATATGGAAGCTTCACTTCTTTATTTTCCAAAATCTTCCTGTAATTGGTGAAAACAGGGTTCTGACGGCTTTCTCATTCATATTATTGTTCTAAATTTTTTACTCTTCAGTTTCTTTTTTAGTTGTCTCCTGTTTGATCACATGGCAGGCATGATCCGTTTTGGGGTGGATGTCATTTATTTCTCATAATGCAACTTAAAAGTGTCTTGTGTAGAAACTTGCATGCCCCACTGGGAATTCAGTTCCCCAAACAAACTGTAGATTCCTATTTTAAAACCATTTCTAAAGAAGTGGTGAAAAGGTTGACAGCTACTTGTTATCTGAATTGTGGAACTCACCGAAATGATCCAAGAGAGGTCAGGAGTGTAAACACACACAAACACATGCATATTTGGGAGCAATTTAGAGGGTCTGATTGACAGAACTTGCATGTCTTAACTTGACTGAGAGAGTACCAAACCTTAGGTTCAGGCCAATACTGTCTAATGCTAACACTAACCAAAAAGCTGCTGTGCTATCAAAGAATTAAGTATTTACATACATTAATTTCACATGTAACTTTGGTACTTCATGTAGCAGTTACCTATCAATGTGCATCAGTCTCGCTGTAGACGTAATATTAATCTGATCATGCCTGCTGTGAAGCTGGGGTTAGCGTTGCTCAGGATTCTCTTGGCTAAACCTCTTACCTCCCAAATGAGACTAACCAGCACTTTCCTTTTCTAAAACTTTGCTGTCTCCCCATCTTTCTGTGTGCTTTTTGCCCTCTGTTTTGTACTCCGTAGTAGTTCGTTTTGTAACTAACACTGTGGTCCCATGAAATGTCAGATGATCATTTTGAGAGATTTTGTGCAATGCTCACCCATCGCCTGCCAGTGAATGGATTGTACATTTGGAATCCTGCTGAATTTATTGCATAAAAGCTTTCTTGTTCATTTTCAACAGATTTTTTTCATGTAGTCCTGAGAGAATTTAAACTTCCTAATAAATATAAATCATCTAGGTGTCAGGGAAGAATCAAATAGACAGATTTTCCATCGTGTGGAAACAGAAGGGAAGGGATGGCTTTAAACCTAAGGAGGAGAGTTGGTGAAGGCCTGGGCCCTGATTACAGGCTGGCCCCCAGTGTGCCTCACAATAAGATAATGCTATCTGGGCTCACAGGTATTTGGTTTCAGTGGAGAGGGTAATAACTGTCACCACGCACTGAGGAGACCTTTCATACCCCGGCCTTGTGTTGTCAGCCAGCATTTGTGTGCTGTCTCTGGACAGAGGCAGCTTTTGTGAGGCAGGGTGAGGTCGCGTCACCACCGCGGTCTCATATCTGTTCATAGAGACAATAGCCCGGTTTGATTAAATCAAACAGCCGTGACTACCTAAGTGGTAGTCAACATGGTGTGTCGAAGTAACTGTGGTGGGGTTGTTGAGGAGGTGACGTTGCCCTGACTAATTTAGCAGTGCTTCAGAGGAGCAGGGCTGATAGTGAACCGTAAAAAGAACCAGACAAGGGTGCAGCGTAAAGCAGGTGCTCTCTCTCAGCAATGGTCATGTTGTAGCAGTAGGTGAGTAACTAGCGGTTAACCAGGGAGAGAGAATGTGAGAGGTTAAACAAACCTCTGGGTTAAACATCAAACCCAGCTGAGCCATACAGCGCTTTAATCCTCCTCCAGTGTGGCACAGCTCTATTCATGCAGCAAACTCTCAACGGGCCCAAATGTACCAGTGAATTCTTCATGAATTTGACTGATATCATCGTCTAGAGTTTTAGAGGCCTTGTGAGTCAGATATTGTTCATGTTTGGAATGAAACATTTATTTGGACAAACTGCTTGAACTCCTTCATCCTTAAAAGGCCTAGTATTTAAACAGCAACTTTAACATGTAAACTCTGATTCAATATTCATTCAGAGCACGTTCATTTCTAAGTCTTAACAAAGCATTTGACGTGGGGATCAAGGACATTTAATGCCTGTGTTTCGTGAGACTTTAAAACCAGCCTGAAAGCTGTCTCCCTGGCACTCTTGTATGCCATTTGGTGGAGGCTTTCTTTCAAAGCCTCTTACTGTACCTTGAGGCCTTACACTAAAGCAAGCGTGACTTGAGCTGTGAACCTGTAAACTTTCTCCTAGTGTCAGTGATCTTAGTTTGCCTCGCAAAAATCCCAAGTATCACATACCTGAACCGATGACTTGGTGGTGCTAGTTTCAGTCATTATGCAAATGTACTGTTTATAAGATTGGGGAAACCTGCATTCAGCTGAGAACGAAGAAGTCACTTGGATGAGTGACGAAACGTTTCTCCCCACTGAGAACGCTACGTCCAGATGAACAGAATGAACCTTTTGGGATCTCCTTACCCGGATGATTTAGCATGCATCGAGACAAAAATCCCAAGTAGATGCTTTTAAGGGATGGTTTCTGTGTTTTAAAACTATATATATATATATATATATATATATATATATATATATGTATGTGTGTGTGTGTGTGTGTGTGTGTGTGTAAAGCAAAAAACACCAAAAGGGCAGAAAGGATAAAGTATCCAGGCCAGGTTGTCCTCATCTCCTTTGTATTATAGGTGAGGCACAAACTCATTTTTGCCCCTCCCTGAGACTTTTCTATGTTGTCATCATGGAACCTGGGTGTTGGGTGACACCTCAGGTCTATATTGGGCTTCTGTCCCTCTTTAGAGTACCTCCATGTCCTTGATGGCAGCTCCCTCTGCACAGCCATATTCAAAAAGCTGTGTGAAGAAGCAGCCGCAGGTAACTATTGCCCCTTTAACAAGGATCCTCATTGACATTCTTCAAGTTAATTAATGGCCAATGGGAGGTTTTTGGCCTAGAAAGGCTGCTGTATGAAGCTTTAAGGCTATTAAATGCTAATGCAAAGGTATACATGTCTGTCATGTCCAGTGGTCTGACCTGTTTTCTGCACCAGAGTGTGCATGTTGGTGTTTTGGGATTAGTATCCAGGAAAGGTTTGTTGTGTCTTTTGCATTTTGTAACATCACAGGTAAAGATACAGACTCAGGAAGAGGCCAATACAACCAAATTTGATCTGCTTAATGACATTTGTTAAACGAGGCAGCATTTGCTAAATATTTCGAAATAAGTGGTTTTAAGAGGCAAACCGCTTCTCTTCAAGCCTGCTGGCTTTGATGATGCTTTAAATGTTGACCATAATTCTTTAAAAGTCACTACAATTAAAAACATTAATAAAATCTCATACAAACTTTTTTCTTTTTTTGTCCAGTGAATACAGCAGCACTGTAAACATGTTCTGAACTTTATGTCTAATTCAGTTTTATGAATAAGATTATAGGTCATTAAACTGAGGTGGGATAATAACTCTATAAATGATGAGCAGTGCTTCTCTGAGAATGGGCACGTAGATCATACTTGTGGGGTGGGGCTAGGTCAACGCCTTAGGATAATCCATGAAACCATAATGTCTTTATTTCCTGAAGCGTTTTGTTTTTGAAATGCTCTGCCAGTGTTTATACAGCCTTTGGCCGATATATTCTTGTAGTCCTACAGGAATTCTCAGAGAGAGATGGAAAAGATTGTATTTATGATTGCATTTAGCTCTACTTTTGACCCGCACATTTCAGAAGGTGCAACTTTAATTTCAAAGATAAACTGTCTCTGTTTCTGGTTTTTTGCTTCACTTTCATTTCCTGTTGGCAACTAGTTGGTGAGTTTTTGTAGACAACTTAGCCTTACATGCAAACTGCAGGTAACCATAGTGATCTGCTAGTCATAAAAGTAATTGCTAAGAGATTGTTGGTGTAGCACTGTCAGTAATCATTCAGTCAGCGAGGAATACATATTTTTGCCTAGTGGGGTCATCAACATTCCCTAGGCCTGTGTCAATGGGCTTTTACATGTTTCTACATGTTCATCCAATCAATAGTAATCTCAGGCATTTTGAAACAACCAAAAAAAATCCTTTAAAAATCTTGAAATATAAAGATTAAAAATGTAAAGGTTGCACATACATGCATGCTTGTTTCTACTTTGATCCAGGACCAACTAAAGCACAATAAAAAGTAGCATGTTATAATTTCTTCCACATATTCTTTTCTATTCACTACCCTAGCTGACCACTGCATTATGTAGACATGTCTACAAAGCTCTGCACAGCACCTGTGGACTACCAACATAATGCCACTCCAGGTTAAAGTACAGAGTAAAACCAAGAGAAATAAAAAAGATAACAGCTTGATTATTTCACAACTTTGCACCTTGGGTTTGTGTAGTTCTACTCTTTGTTATTCCAGGTTTTTGAACATGTGTCAGAATGCATCTCAATAACTAGACACTATAACAACTTCCTTCTCTGTCGGAAGCTCTTCTGGGATACTGAGTCATGATTGTTTGAGCCAGATGTAGTTGATGTGATGATGCAGGCCGGGATGTCCAAAGATGACATTAAAATTAAACTAGTCATTTTGTGATATTTACCTTTTTTGGCTACATTTTTCCTCAGGGAGAATCACTTGTATGGCAGCCCCGTAAGAATGAGGCTCTTTAATCAGCTAATAAACAGTCATTATGTGTCTTGTGCACATGGCTATGTTAGGGAATCCTCAGCTGATTATCAGGAAGGGTGTTGGAGACGGTCCGATTAATGAGTTGGGAAGCTAATCCTGTTCATCCTCCCATTCACTCTGCAGTCACATGGCTATTATGGCTTATTTTGATAGCCATGGGATCAGCGGAAGCCATAACAGGTCCATTCAGCACCCCTGACTCGTCACATCGCTGCCTCGATAACAGCTTTCAGGGGCCTTTGTCTCTTGATTCATTGGTCCATTTGTGACGGCTGTGCATTTGAATGTGGCTCATGCCCTGCCTCTGTGCAGCCTTTCAGCTACAGAGGGAAAAAAAATCTGTTTTAGTAGCAATTCAAAGGCAGTTCCTGCTGTAAAAGAGACTCTTAAGCAGCTTGGCCAAAGGCTGGCTGCACCCAGTGCTTTAGGTGGAGTTAATGGGTTGTGTCATCTCTATAAGCAGGTGTCGGGTGGCCATAGGGCAGGCTTAGGGGATGTCATTTCTCAAGGTTCTTCTGTTACCAGAGAAAGGGTTTGCTTTATACACTATTTTTTCACAGAGTTTTCTTTCACTGAATATTTTCTTTTTCTTTTGTGGTATGATTTGGTGCAGTTTTGGGTCAACAATTTTTTCTCAATATCTGATTGCACAGGCAAAATAAAGTTTTGTTTAGGCTCATTTCTGTCTAAATGAAGCAAAGCTCTAACGTAATATTTACTCCTGCTTAGTTTCACACTTGGAAATGACACAGTTGTTCTTGTTGTTTTTTTAATCTACCGGTAATTAAAAGAACATCAAGCAGTATTTGTTTTGTCAGGTTTTAGCATTATTAAGGATGAAATCTGTATGTGCACTCTGTAACTTGACCCAGAACTCCAGGTATTATTCACAGCAGCATACTGTCTTGCTGCAGTAAATTGCCTGGAACTTGTTTACCTCTCAGCAGCCCTATGCGATGCAGAAATCAATGCATTCAGTGTGAACCTTTTTTGTAATTTCCTGCACCAGAAATGACCCACAGATGTAGCTATTTAAGAAGTCCCCTGTGTTCTCTCTCTGAATGACTGTTGCTGGCCAAGAGGAACTGTTAGACCAAATGAACTGTCACACCCACTATATTGTATGACCACGAGGTCAGCAGAAGAAAGCAGATCAATGGCAATCTGATGAACTGATACCAGACATGCATTCAGTAATATTTTTATACTTTATTACATTTAATCAAGCGACTCCCTATCCTCCCTGTGAAAGGGCTTCCTGGGGTCATAAATACATAGAGAATTGTTAGTTCATTGTTTTGGTTTGATTTACTGTTATTGTCTGAATCCCACCTCTATTAAGAACCCTGGAAAAAAAGGAGCGAGTGGACAAAGCTCAGAGAAACCTGATTGTTCCTGGACCTGCAGCACAAAATGTCAAATAAGAGCCAAAGTAAACTGGTGCTAGATAAAGGTGCAAATATTTTCTCAGGAGTTTGTCAAGATACCAAACAATTGTGATAAGGTGAATAAAGAATATTGCCTGTGCAGATGATGTAATCTGAAATTTGTATCACAGTTTTTCCTTTGCATCAATGCTGTATTCTGTTATGGTATTTAAACCTTAAATGGATACCTCACTCTGAACACATTTTAAAAATAATTTAGATCTCACTCTTTTGTGTTTTCTTTGTGAAAAGAAACTAAACCATGAGGAAAACCTACAGGTTTTCTGATGCAAACACCTGCAGTTTGCATCAGAGTAAGCAAACTGCAGGTGTCAAAATGCAATAAGGCTCCAGGTCTGTCGGTGAGGATAGTGGTCCCTGTGTTTGTGAGAGGCAGCCAATCAGGAAGAAGCTGTCTTAAGGCGAAAGGAGCTAAAACAGCTTGTTTCAGTGGCTGGTCATCTGCATGTCATCTGGCATACCAGAAACACATAAGCCATACAATGGATATTAACTCTAATCTAGTATTTCTTCAATGTGGTGTTTTTACTCTACCTTAAGCAAAAACTGGGTACTTTTTGTACTTAAAGTTCTGAGTTTAGCTACGACTTTGAATATAGTAACTAACCAGTGGAGTGTAGCCTGTGTGCTAAACGCAGGTTGTTACCATCTGTGAATTCTGTAAGCCCCTGACAGGCTGTGCTTCCATCAACCTGTTCAGAATTTGTTTAATCTTTCCTCTTGATGTTTTGTTTTGAGATATAAATACAGGCAAACTGACCCACTGTTTATAACCATTAGTTTTAAGGCCCAGCCTTCACTGTTCTTCAGGACCGATCATGTTATCCAAAAGTCCTTAAAGGTGAACGCTTTTGTTAATAAAGGTAATCAGTGGGAGGGACAGTCATTTAACAGTTTATTTAAAACCTAAGTGTGTGTGTGCGTGCCTGAGTGTGTGTGTTTCTCAAAGTAATGACAGTATTGTAAATCTGTTATGGCAGAGTATGACATCAGCATATCTCCCACCTTTGGTCTGGTGACATGTAACTTATTTCTTGGAAATTATTTACAAACATGCTAACAGACAAGTATTGGTTAGTTGCATTAACTAGTGGGTTTGTGTTTCTGTGTGTGTGCTGCCTGTTAGTCATGAAGCTGAAGTTAGTTGCCATGACAAGATGAAAAATCACCCAAGAGGAAGTTCTGGAGGTCTGGTGTAATATTAAAGGCCCCTCCATGAACTCTAGGCAGACGGTGGAGCAATTACATCCTGAGATGATGCAGTAGATCTTTGTCAATTTCCTTTTATTTAGCGTGCACAGCTCTACATTATATCAGGAATAAAGAACTCAAAAACAGAAGTGACCAGAGTATGGAATGAGGTGGATGGCCATATCACCACCCAGCGTATAGCTTGGCTTTTTTTTCAAAAGGGAAATGGCCAAAGTGCATTTAGATAGTGTGTTTCAAGTGTGCTTAACTTTTGTACTCCGATTACTCACTTGTTTTATTTTCTCTCTTAACTAAATATTTGTAAGCTTGAACTGTTTTACTAGTTTACGGCTGCTTAATGCACTCTCACTCTAAACAGACGAACGGCCACTTATTCTGTTTGTTGTTGAGATCTGTAGATGTTAAAGATTGATTTAAAACAAAACAAGAGCCTAACAAGAGCTTTTTCTTGGAAAAGAACATTTACCATAACTGGCTGGCAAAATCAGGGTGTCACAAGGACTTTTGGCCCCCTTAATGAATTTGAAGAAGTGAGCAAAATAAGCTGCTGTGTGCAGCTGCCAGGTGTGAAGGCGTCGCAAATGTAAAGCATGGCACAGCTGATAAAGGGCACAAAAAACCTGCATTTGGATGAGTAAGTGTTATCATCTCTGTCCTCAATAGTGAAAAATGTGAATGTAGCACAGCCTCTGCTTCCAACCAGATATTGTTGTGTTGTGCACTGAGTTAAGTTAGCGGTCACTTAGATATCACATTAGCAAAATAACAAGGACCCACTGGCTGCACAAGTCAATAAAGCTGTCAGTCTGCCCTGTTGAAACGTCCTTGAGTAAAGGCTCCTACCCATGTCTTGCCTGGAGTAGTTATAAAAAGAGCACTAGGAGACGACAAATGTTCCAAATATCAAAATATAAAAGAAGCAGTGGGACTGTTGAGGACATTACGTGAGAGTCTTATCAGTCAAAGTTGTGCATGTGGTGAGTGAGGAAGCTGGTCTCTGGCCCAGTGCACTTAAGGCAAGCGGATTAGGCTTCAGAGTATTATTAGAGCTACTGATTATCCCCTTACCTGATCTGCCTAATTCTAGTTCAAGGCTATTTATTTAGCAGAAAAAGTGGAAAAAAGTTTGGTTTGGGCTACAGAAAGTGAATTGGTCTCGCTGCACTTGAGCACTCTGTTGAGTCCAGCAGTTCTCTGCTGAACTCATTAGGTCTTGGCCTTTTTTGACGCTGCCTCCCCCGCTGTGAGGTTCATGTGATTAATGCACTGCTGACCACTGCAGGCCAGCAGCAAGGACTTGTTTTAGTGCCAAAGAACAGCAAACAAAAGAGAAAATTTTCTCTGCAAATAACCAAGGAGAGTGGTCTCAAAAGTGACCAGTCCCTTGACTCATTGATGAATACAAGCAGCCAAATATCTCCACAAGAAAGTTCAACACAAAGGTTTCAAATCCATTCATCCTCAAGTCTAAAGCTGTTATGCATTTGTTTGGATGTAATTACACACCCACCGCCTCTGACCTTGTGCCCAGAGAAAGGCTTTGAGGCCTGCATCCTCGAGTGGGAGTGAGGAATCAAATGTGAACATAAGCTGATAAATCCTGCTAACTGATCATACAAATCCTTGTAAAAGAACTAAAAGTCAAAATATATTGGTGGTTTACTTTTCTTGCTTTATTTTTATTTTTAGTGAGGGACTAATCAGTGATAAGAGGAGGCAGGAACCCACGTGTGATCCAGTGTGTGTCTGTTCTGTACTCTTAATCTCCCACCGAGTATTGGGACAACTGCCAGAGCCAAGCTTAACTGCCACCTTGTCCACAGCAATGTTCTGAAGAGCTGCTGTACATGCTTCCTGTTCCAGTATCCAGACTATTTCAGTTAGCAAGCATCACTAGGATAGAGTAGTCCCAGTGGCAGTTTGCTCGCATTTTCCAAAGTACTACAAAATATGTTTAGGTTTAATGTTCTAGCTACGAGGGTCTTTTCTGCATAAAGTAATTTTTGACACCCCAAAGAGATTTTAACCAAATAAATAAATAAATAACCAGTACTGGAATTAAGTTATTTTTTAGCCTGTTTTATAAATTGGGATTTTATTTAATCAGGCATATATATTACACATGTATTCCCTGTAGCCCGTGTTCTCTATTAATAATGAATGTCTGTACTGTGCAAAAGGAGGGCCTAAGAAAGGAAAGGGTCTTACACATTAATATAATTTTTTTCTTTTTTTTTCAGATATATAATATTCTAATGTTTTGGGAAATAAAGTGTTTATTCCATATTGCATTTTGTTGGCTTTTTCAAAAGTAAGCAATGTCAATGTAACAAATTTGTCAATAATTAATTTTCAGTATGATTTTCTGGATATGTATTTGTCTGACACAGACTTAAAGGATTTTCTAAAAGGGTAATAAACAAAACCCCACTAAGCTTACATGTCGTAATCTCCATTATTTAATTATCTTCTGTCCCTTTTGAACTGTGCGGCAAGCTCTGGAGCTGTGACTGATACATTATCAATTCATTAAGTTGTTATGGCTGACATGTTAGAAAATATTTGCTTATTTATACAACCAGTGAGCATGGAGGAGTAAAGGCATTCATGTGAAGTTGAGTTTCTGGCTACCTGATGAATCATTTGTTTGGTATTTGTCAATACCCTAGGGAAATATCAGGTTTTTTAAAAGCTAAAGGCCTCGATTATATGTTTATACGAGCTCACACCTACCTTTGTCTGGGCAGGCAGCGTATAGTTCTTCCTCAGAGCAGTTTCTCATTTGGACTAAATTACTCTATAAAGTGAAAGATGTCGCTTGTACTGATGAACCCTCAGAGGATAATTACCAGCTGCAGCAAGGAGGCGTTTTCAGTGCGTGCCTATCTCATCTGCTGCTTCTGCCCTTTCTGGCTCTCCCACAGCGGCATGCTGGCTGCTGTCCTCCTCCTCATGTTAGCTATAGATATCTTTTTCTGACCCTCATTTGCTTTAGCTGCCACATCAGTGCTGGCTGAAGCATGGAAATACTGAAATAAATAATTTAAGTGGTAAGCTATCACACTGGTTGGACTTTTGGATATTCTCCTGGACACTTTATGGACTCTGTTTAGTTAAAAACTCTGGTTCAGACTATGTCTGGATCTCAGTAAGCCCTGAGCATCTGAGTTAAATAACTTTAGCAATATTTGATTGCAGGTCTAGTTATTAACAGTTAATAACAGAGTGCTAATCTCCTCAAACCATATCCGACCTGACTGCTTTGCTCCTTATTTGACACACTTGACTGTAGATTATTGAAGGTAATATGGTTATGGAAGTGAATTCTGTTTTAGTTTTTAATGCCCACCCACCCACGCACTTTCTTTCTTTCTTTCTGGGCATAAACATGTTAATAACTTATTTGAGGAGTAAGAGCATTGTCAGACTTTGATGTACCAGTTTTGAACAAACTTGTGTCTTTTATGATGATGTCACCTGTCGCTATGTGGAGAAAGACCAATAATAATCCTTCCTTCAGTGCATGGTAATACATTCAGATTGTGTGCACTACAAAGAAGGACTATTCACAGAAAGTCAATGTGTCAGTCTGTATTTGTGTATGTGTGTGAGAGCAGGTCAAGAAGAAGCTGAGCAAAATTGTTTCCTTGGATGCAGCTCAGCACTGGAATAAAACCGTACCCTTTTAAATAGTAAGGAGATCAAAAAATCAATACATGGCAGTCGAGGTTGCTGCCACAAATAATTTAGTGTATGGATAACACTGACCTGGTCGCCACATATATTTAGGCATTTGTTAATATACGTAGGCAGCCTGCACGAGTAAAAAGTGAAGCAAAACAGAGCTAAACACAAAGTCAATTTTAGACCCACCAGAGTCTAGATGTCAATATATGCTAATTTTGCTTAGTGCCTGCATCAAATGTAATACAATATAAATATCGGTTTTACAAATTGTTGATAGGATAATATTATGTTTACAGCTTGCTGCGGTGCCCTTAACGGCCAGACAGGTTTTAGTACCGCTTTAAGACATGATTTTGTTTTATATTACAATATAGATGCCTAATTAGAGTTGTAACCCTTAATTTGTTCTTCTTTTTACAGTGTCCAGGGACATGAAACTCAATCCACAGCAAGCTCCATTGTATGTAAGTATCACATAATCACACAACACTAGCAGCAAAGCTGTTGTTCCAGTTCACATAATTATTTTTTCTTTTAACGCTTCTGCATTCACGTGCTGTGTAGGTGTGGTGGTGAAGGCGCTCGATCTGTTGAACCCGTTAGGCCGGGAAACCGTAATTCTTTATCAGTATTTGTTTACATGGTTTGATGATCTCATATAATGCCTGGAATGTCAGTTCTTGATTTCCACCTCTCCACCTGATAACAGGTCTAATTAACAGGAACAACTGAAAACAGCTGTGTGGGTGTGCAGGACCAGATAGTGGAGAGCATGCTGGACTGCATGCAAATGAACTAAATGTTTAATGTTTGCTGACTGGAAAATGGTCTATACTGTTTTTACTGTCCGCTTTTATGTCTGAGGTCATCATTTTGCATGTTGACACACTGATGATGAAAAAGAAAGAAAATAGACCCACATAACTGAGTAGGAAGTGAATGACAAGAAATATTACAAGACAGCATAAAAGTAATTTTTAATCAATTTTTTAAATAACATTTAAGCACTGTGGCTTCAGTCAGAATAAAACCTTTCACTCCTGGAAGTGTCTTCTTTGATCCATTCATTTTTGAAGAGATACACATCAGGAATACCCTAACCTAGTGTTGTGTAGCTTTGAAGTACATAGGTATCTTAACCACCTGTTATTATGTCAACGTTACAGAGATAAATAGATGAACATTCTCAAAGACAACCAGCTTTCCAAACATCCCTTTGTTCATGATAAGTTGATCATAGCCATTCATAGTCATACTGTTTTTTTATTGACGAGGAGATACGAATGCCTTTAGGGTTGCATCAGGAAGAGCATCCGGCATAAAAAATTCAGCCAAATCAAACATGCAGAGCTCCCCGCTGTGGCGAGCCCTTGTGAGCAGCCAGAAGTAGGTTTTTATATATTCATCAATTCATTCATATTTTAACCGCATTGACGAATGTTTGGGATGTCAAGGCTGCAGGTTGAGTATGTTGCCCCTGATATCCTTTGCGTAGAGACGTTTTCCATTTGTGACTACATAAAACAATAGCTAAAGGTGCTGTATGCTAATCATTACAAATTTCTGTGCAGTTGTCTGCTGGAATAAACTAGCTGGCGAAAACATGTGGCGAGACACTGTTTCTAAATGACAGACATAGCCATTGTGATGCTCAGTGTGGGCATTTTGATCATTGCTATGTTGATTTTTGGAGCACGAAGTTGGCACGTTTGGACGTATTAAAACCATATTTGGGTACAAATGAACGAGCTGGACATTGGAGTCTGTTGGGAGTGACTCTTGAAGATGGTCTCAAGCGGCCACTACACAATGGCTTAACTTTTTAACCCTGGAGCTTGCTGCTTGCTTGAGTCTCTTGTCATTCTCGGTCCTTTGTCCCGTCCTTTGGAGCGAGGCACCTGTGTGTTTTGCTTCTGCGAAGTCACGTGAGGTAGATCAAGTAGATGAGATGTAGCTTGTTGCTGAGGTCGTCTCAGATTGCTGAACTGTGTGGCATATCATGTGGGTTATGTCAGCAGTTTTCTAGCTACTTTCATTGTCGCTGCCTAAAGCTTGGCAACACAGCTGGTGTTCAACTTGTAAATGTAACGCTTTGCATTGTTGCTTATATTGCTGATCAGGCCATATGGCTTTTTCCACTCACTCCTCCTTTTAAGTTCAATCAATTTCATGATCCTTTTAGCTGCTATTGTTGTTTTGGAGATGGTGAGTTTGCATAATGGTGTAAAAACAGATAACTTGGCTTTACTTAAAAAAACTAAATAAAATAAATGAATAGCAATTCTGCAAACTTGCTTAAAAAAGAGTAGTCTTTATTTAAGGGAGGGAATTATAATCTTTATTTTGAGTGTGCATCGCTTAAGGAGGATAAGCCACATTTGCGTCATTTAGTATTTTAAAGTAAATTTAAACCCACTTTATACAACCTTGGTTTTACAGATAACTCAGTATCTGTAATTAAACTACAAAACCTAATATAGATATGGTTACATGCACCACTTCAAACTGATTGGTACATGTCAGTGATATATGCAATCCCTTAATATTAAAAATTTCCATTTATAGCTCATTTATAACTCTTAATTACTGACTTTTGAATTGCGTCCAAAATGGACTTCCAGGTAGAGTTAAAATGTCTTTGAGTTCTACCGGGGTTTCTGCACTATTTGATAAATATTTAATGAGGTTTGTGTTTTGAGGGGAGTTTCTGAGTTGATCTTAGTGGTTACACTGGTCTCCTATCACTGGCAGGTGTAGAAGGCACATAGGAAATGAGATAAGTGAGGGATGTGTGTGTTTGTGTATGTGTGCCTCTCTAAAGGCTATACTGGCTCACACATTAACCACCCAGACAACCTTATCTGTGATTTACACTCAAACTCCTCAGTGGAACCAGGCAGGCAGTCAGGCCTCATTAGACATCAGATTTTAGAAACTTATCACAGCAGTTCACAGTGAGATAGCTCATAGGGGTTAAGTAGCCAGCCTGTAATTGTATCGTTAAAAAAAGAAAAAAAAAAAAGATATAGTTCATGGGCTCTACCTTCTAGATGAAATGGCAGCCCCAGTCTATAAGTGTAGAACTAAATCTAGAAGTTACATATTCTGAGAAGAACAGAGGTCAAGGCCTTGATATTCTTGCAATATTACTTTGTCCTCAGAAGGATTCTTAATGAGCATGTTATGGGTAAAGAAATTGAGTAAGGGCTGATTTTATTTTAGCGAGCGCTGGGAGAGGGTTACATGATTTGTTAGGCAGGGGATTAGTTGTGGGTGTTCTTAACAAAATGAGTTTTCTTTCCATAACAGCGAGACTCTGTTGTTCTAGCTGTGAGTAAACATGCTATTTACATTCTTGGCATTTAGCAGACAATGTTTCCAGAGCGGCTTACAATTAAATAAGCAGGTAGGGGTTCAGTGGTTAACACAGCATGCGTGACTGTGGGCATGGTACCAGTTACATGGGCTGAACCTGTGAACTGACTGCTTGGTTATTGTCTCCAGGTTAAAGCTTCTCTGGATAACTACAATTATACTATTTTTTAATGGCATCCAGAGCCTTTAAATGAATTGCAGCCAACATTCTATAGCTGGCATATTGACATGGCATGTATCAATACAGCCAAAATGGTTACGAGACGTACACACACTGTCATGAAGTATGTCGGACTGTTTTATGTACTGGCTTTCATGTGTAGTCATGAGAAAAAGGAACGTTTTCACTCTATGAAGTAGGAATTAAGAGGGTAAGTAGTAGCCAGGTGCTGCTAATCAGCACGTGATTAACTAACCATCTGCAAGAATGACCATCTCTGTAAAAACAGACGCTTTAGCCGTTTGCCAATCTCTGAACATTCAGACATGTTTTAACACAGCGGGACAATCTTTCCAGACTGGACATCTCAGGAAATTCACCAGAAGTTGGGTCTGTGTAATGCTCAGAAAAACTGCACATAAGCCAGTTTGTGACATTGTAGTTACAAACAGAATGAGCAATTGTATGAAAGGGTTACCTGAAGAACGCCTCTTTTTTCTGAAACAAATATGGCAGCATGGCTTAGGTGTGCAAACTTGCAAGATGTTTGCCAATTTGGAGATGTTTGTCCATAATAAACAGTGCCAACCAAACCAAACACAGCATATCAGCTCTTCATACCAGTTGTTAAGTGCAGTGGTTGATGGTTGATAACTCGGGCTTTTTTGCAGTCTAAGGATCTGAGCACTTTGCAGTCATGGAGTGAGCTGTGAATTCTTCTATGTACCAAAGTATTCTAGTCAAATGTGAGGCCAGCTGTCAGACAGCTATAGCTTGGCTGAAAATGATCCCAAACACAGTAGCAAATTTACAACAGAATAGCTGAAAAAGAAAAGTGTTGCAATCGCCCAAAGTGCAGACCTCAGTCGGGCTGAAATGTTGTTGTGGGACGTTAAGGTATGCATAAAGCTAAGCTGTAAAGAAGAGTCGGTCAACATTTCCCCACAAAGATACGAGAGCCTAATAAAATGATACAGGAACTGATAACTTCAAGTTATAAAGGGAGTTCTATAAGCTGTCCTGTGAGTACTTAGTTTTCAAAGCAATAAAGAGACCGCCATAGTGATTTCTTGATTATTAGCATAATAAAGACAAAATTGACTTTGAAATGATAAAGCTGCACATGCTGGGAGATTACAGATTGATAGCTAACAGCCAGTGTTGTATTGCTCTTGGCTGCTACTGTGGGCTGTGGGTCATACATACATACACATTTACTTTGCACTGTTATGTGCATGCTGCTAAATTCAATACCATTTGACACAGTACACAAGTTAGTATCATGAATGACATTAACTGGTGAAGTTATCTGGTTTAGCTTTTGTGACCTATTTGTTACATTGCCTGTATCTATATCAAGCAGTAAAGCAACCTCAGGGTTGGACATTTCAGGCAAAAATACTTTCTGATTTTCACTGTTGGCAGTATAGTATTAGGATTATTGCCCAAAGATTGTCCCCCAGAGCAGACTGCTCTAAAATCAGTGTGACATGTTAGCTTCACCTGGAGTAGCCTGCGTGATATTTCACATTTTTGTTCTTATTTAAAGGCGTCCCACACAAAACAGCTTTTCTTGGTCTGACGGATGGTAAATTTGAGCAGTTTCTTTTTTTCTTCTTTTTTTTTTGTGGGCAAACAGTTTATAGGTTTATTTTTTGTTAATGTTTTAATAGCACATTAAACCAGACTACAGGAAAAATAAGGGGGGGTCTTTTAGATTAGAATTAAAATAGCTGCATAAACTATTAGATTTTTTTTGTATAAATTAATATCCCAAAAATCCCGTCCCTTGCTGCGTGAATGTGGCAATGGTTTGTTTGTAACATTTGTAATAACGTAAACAGTCAGTCAGTCACAGGACTTCCTTACGCCTTAGTCATGCTGGTATTTTGCTCCACGAATTTCTGGCTAAAAGAAGTTTTGCCCCAGTTTTACTGACATTAATATTTGGCCAGAAGGGTTTCATTTGATACAACTAGGTTTAATATACATTATCCTAGCTAACATTAGCTTACTTGCTAACTCTGATGATCTGCTAGTTACACCGTTTGTGAAGCTCTAATTTTTTAGATTATGCTGCAGTCAGTTCACATATTGGCAATACAAACATTTCATTGCATGAAGAATGCTGCTTGGTGCATGTTTACCTCCTGAAGGGACAAGGGATGCTCTGTATGTCAGCAGACTTGTAAGTTGTGGGTTGCTTAATTTGCTCTGCCAATGTTTCATGTTAGTGTGTAAACAGGGGCCGGTTTTGCTCCGTAAATTGGCTTTGAAATTGTATGTTGGGAACAAAAGCAGCAAGGGGTAAACCATGCAAAAGGTTGCAATATATGGCTTCCAAAAGAAGGGTCTCATGTTGAGTTGGCTTTAGTTGCTTGTAAAAATAAAAATGGCTTAATACCACGAAGGATGAATCACAATGACAAGCAATTACACCCATAAACTTTGAGGCTAACTTTTTAATGAACATCATTAAAGGATGTTTTTTTTGTTGTTGTTTTTAAAAAATGTGTTGTTATCGCAGATTTCATGTGACAGAGTGCACAAAAAGATACAAATGAAGATCTATTGGATTTAAGTAACAAGTGACAATTAGTTTGGGTGGTGAAGTGAAGGATAGAGCTGCCTGTAGTAAGAAACAAAGCCTGAGTTAAGTGAACAATCACTAAAATTTCAATATAAGTTTAAAAATAATTATCAGTGTGAAGTCGTAACAGTATATGCAAATGCTTAAAACCAAGCCTTACCTTACCTGGACAGATGAAACCAGCGCTGCAGCAGGATGTGTGGAAAAGGCTACACGTATATGCATATTTAAAAAGAGGGGGTTGGGTTCATAGTCTCCAGCTGTGCTTTTGATGCTGCTTAAAAGCTGCCTGTTCCCTATTGAAGCTCCATGATTAGCAGGTCAATACCCCAGCAGGTCACTTAGTTAAGTACTTATAACCAGCAGAGAGCACAGTCATACAGTGTGGCTGAAAGACATCCATTTGAGCACCGCTTTAAAACCACAGGTTTGTTTTTCTATATTAAGCTGGAGAGTCACTGCAATATTTCCTTTTTCCCATTTTAATTACTGTTGTTTTGAAAACTTAATGTCAGCAGGGTTAGTTTTATTGTGGGGCTTCTGTGTGCTCGTTTCCTCCCTTCTCCAGCAGATGTTTCACATCTCTGGCTTTTCACCTTCACCTTCACTCCCACCTCCTGCCGACATATTTGAAGTACTGGAACTGATCAGATCTGGTTGATCTGATCATTCAGATCTATGCTGTAAATTTCTTCTGTTTAAATAATTGAATTTCAAACACCAAGATTGAATATTCTAAGATTTGTGCTATTTATTTTGTCCCCTTTAAAGTGTTTTTCTTTGTTAGGAAATTATCAATCGCTTATAATGTTATTTACAAAGGTGGGTATTAACTTTGGTGGAATAAGGAGATTTTGGTGGGCTGCTTTAAGAAATCTGAGCACCTATTGTGTCAAAAAGCAGCAGAGTGGTATTCAGACTGAGGTAATTTCCCACTCGCCTCCAGCGATGGAGAGAAAACCATTTCTCCATTTGCTTCTCTTTTGTTCGTTGTGAAAATGTGGAACTTATTTCACACTAATACGTTTTCATTTTCACATGGAGTACAAACTCACAAATCCTCTGAGGTACCAATCCTTTCAATAGCACCAAGCCCTAATTTCCAATCTGGGCTCAGGATAAGAGATGAGTTTTTAATGGAGAAAATGTCATGCCTGCTGGCTTCCTCCCATCTACTACTCATTTACTTCAGTGACTCTGCTTTTTAAAACTGATACTGGCTGTGCATAGAAAAGCCTACACCCTTTACATTGTGCGCAGTCCTGGTTGTCTGAAGGTTACTGAAGGCTTTTTTTCTGGCTGTATGGCCTCTGGGCTATGTGGTTGTCTTTGAGCACATTTTGCCCCCTCACATTGTTAAGCATCAGTAGTGGCTTGCCAAACAGAGACCTTGCAATGTTGGGGTTGCTGGTTTGCCTCGCTGCTGTCCACCTGCTGACATCCGCCTGCGAGGAACATGGCCCAGAGGCTCCCATTTTATAAGAGAAGGAGGAGACACCTTTAACCCCGTTAAGCTCAGATCGTCACGACAGACTGCTCACGTTGGACGAGGCCAGTAAAAAGACTGCAACGGTGGCCAGATTAAGTGGGTTGAAATGTCCCATTATCCCTCCTCCATGTCAAGAAGCTGCAGTCCTACAGTGGAAAGCAGCTAATTCTGAACAATATCCCTATTTTTTGTTACTATTTCTCCTCCTCAGTGTCCTCAGATGACACATTGATGCTCTGTCACAAATCAGCCAATTGTCACTAAAACTGTACCTTTAAATGTATTAAGAAAATGTGTAGACAAATTGATGGTTTGGTTTATTTTATTTTATTTAGTTTATTGGCCAGTGGCAGTGTACAATAAATACCAGTTATAAGTTAAATTTCACCTGTAATTTCTGGTTGGAAGCATTTAATGGTGGAAAAACAAAATCCTGCGTACTAAAAGAGCCATGGCAATGCTGAACCCCAAGGCACAAACTTAGCATCTGCACCTGCTGATGATGCAGAATACATGAAAAAGGACAAACAGCATAGTTTTTACACTGACCAGGCTGTGTTTTTAGTACCATCCTGAACCTATTTAGCTGCTTAGCTTACACTGTGGTGTTTATTTCATTACGTATATTTTTATTTGTAATGTTCTAACAAAAAAGGGCTAATAGGAAATCCAGCTTACATGAGAAGACTGTTTATTCAAATTTCTTTTTTTTAAAGACTTTTGTTTTAGTTGTTGTTGTGATGATTATTATTGTATTAGATTTCTAAGCTGAATGTGCTTCTTTGTCTTGTTGTGCTGTTCTCTGATGGTGACTGTGCTCACACTGTTTTGCAGAAGTCCAGCTGCTCCTCCATGTTGTCTGCTTGTTTCTTTGTTAATGATGTGGTGTGTAACATTTCATCAGCAAACAAACATTACCATATTTAATTTGAGGCGTTAATGTAATTGCTGTAAACAACTGCGGTGCTAAGAAGATCAGGAGTCTCCGCACGCACTATTATTCACTCTTAAAATCTGGTATCCACTTGTCCAGAGTCTAGTTCACACCTGGTACTGCAGCCAATAAATGCATCTAAAGTGACAGACAGTGATTGAATTACACTGACTTGATGGCGTTAGATTGGTATCTATGGCTAAGTAGATGAACCAAGACATGTAGGCCACTGAGAAGAGGGCTGAGTTAGACTGCAGGCATCTGCAGGTGGATGATAATGTGCCCATTTCATGTTATAAACATGTCTTTTCTTTTTGTCTCTTTCTGTTTTTCCTTTTCCCTCCTAACGTTCCGTCTGCGTGCCTCTGCAGGGTCATTGTGTTATCACAGTACAGCTCAGTGATGACGAGCTGGCTGGTAGTGAGGAGGGCGTGGACTACTTCCTGCTGTTCGCTGGCAGTACACAGAGGCACCTGACCAGCACCCTGAGGAGCAGTCATGACACCTTGCAGGCTTTGTGTCCCGGTAAGCCATCGTACCCACAATGCCTTGCAGCTTACTAGCACCCAAAGGATGGCAGCTCCACCTACAGCATTTAATATTTGTTAGAGACTGTGTTTGCAGACACTTTTAAATAAGATTAGCCTGGATTATTAACAACTAAAGCTGATGCTCTATGAAAGTGCACCAGCTGTTTTATTTAGGAATGTTTTGTTAGTATCTCGTTGGGCCGCCTCATGCCTTAAGAACTGCTGACGTAAATTCATCAAGATGTTACGTCTGTGTCAGCAAATGGAGATTTTGGCTCACACTGGCATGACAGCATCACATAGTTACATCCGCGATACATTCCACCACATCCACACCACAAGTGCTCTGTTAGATTGAGATCTTGTGCCTGTGGAAACTATTTAAGTATGGTGAACTCATTGTCGTGTTCAAGGAACCAGTTGGAGCTGAGTTGATTTGAGCTTTCTGGCAGAACATCTTATCCTGCTGAAAAGAGCCTTCAGAAAAAGGTGTATGTTGTGGTCATAAAGGGATGGACAGCAACAAAACATGGGTAGGCTGTGGTGTTTGATGCTCAGCTGTTACTAAAGAGCCCTGAGTCTGCCAAGAAGAGCCCGAATCATTGATAAAAGGGAGGATGTTTGCTTTTGTTATGTTTACACCAATTCTGACCAGTTTCTTAACTGACAGGACTGGCACCCAGTTTGGCTCTCTGCTGCTATAGCCCATCTGCTTCAAGGTTTAATGCATTTCACATGCAGCGATGCTCTTTTGCCCAGAGAACTGCTGCTCGCTTTATATTTTACTTACCATTCTATATAAACCCTAGAGATGGTTTTGTGGGAAAATCCTAGTAGATCAACAGTTTCTGAAATAATCAGACCAGCCCATTTTGAACAACCATGTTCAAAATCACCTAAATCACCTTTCTGACACTCAGTTTGAACTTCAGCAGGTTGTCTTGACCATGTCTACATGCATAAATGCATTGAGTTGCATTTCCTCATGATTGACTAAGTAAATATTTGCATTAAGAAGCAACTGAACTTGTCTATCTAACAAAGTAAATGTATTTTATCCCCTTACTTGTCACTTTACTTTAGCACCTGTCCACTTTATTGTAATTCAGTACAGTATCAGCATTTACATACATGAAAGAGCACCCCCAGTAATTTGACCTCATTTCTAAACCTTTATAGCCATCATAAAAGTCGACTTTATGGCAGATCACTTGTATTGTATTTGTGTATTTGAGTCAAAACGTAGTAGCAGTGCTCCAGAAGAACTGAGGAAAAGTTTGAACATTATCTTAAAAGGTGGTTTTAAATTCTTCTGTATTCATCATGTGCTGCATCCCAAATTAATATTAAAAGAGGTGTTAAACCAGGAAGGAGAAAAAAAAGATTAATCATCTGCTACCGCTGTCCTCATTTTAAACTAATGTTTTGTTTTGGAGAAAGAGGAATCACTTCACTTTCTAGAGTCTATCCCATTTATCACTCCTCTTGGAGCTTTTCCCACTTTTTCTACTTGCAAAATGGAACATATTTGGTCTGAATTGTTTTTCTGTGCTTTTTCTTGGAAAATAAACAAGAATCAACAGGAAACCTTGATAGAAAAAGTCAGAGATCTCTGCACATACAAAGTAGGTAGTCAAAACTGCAATGCAGCTGTGACCCTGTGACCAGAGTTCATGTTAATTGAATATTTTCAGTCACTGACTGATCAGAGCATAAGAGGAATCAGCTATGACATTAAGTTATTCCAGACCATCTGGGCTTTCGAAGAATAAATATTACATTATAAAAATCTCGAGCTCTTAGGGAACATCAGAGCTTACTGGAGGTCACATGTTCTGGATGTGGTAACAAGGGTTTATGCTACCAAAATGTTCATGTAATAAAATCTGGTCTTATGATATAAGAAATGTCACTGACGTCATTGCTTCCTTCAATGGTCCACGTTCCACAGAGGAAAATAAAAGTGGCAGGATTATAAACTGTGTTTATCTTGGTACGAGTTCCACTAAATTAATGCTTAAAGTTGGGAGGGAGTTGGTGTCACTTTACCAGCAGATTAGCTTTGCTTCAATGCTTTCTCCATCAGGCCCTTCTGGGCTCTAAAGGGATCAACTAGGTCGCGGGATAGAGTTCCCAGGGGACCTGGGAAAATGACTGCAAACTCACTGAATCACTGCTTTGGATTAAGATATCTCTGATTCAAATAATATTTATCAAGCTGCCTAGTAGCCTTCTGACTGCGTTGGTAGCGACATACAACATTGACAAATTATAAAATATATGGATCTGTCGTTACAGAAAGTTTTCTCCCAGAACGAAGGGTATTGCAGACGTGCAAATGTGGCTGATCTTGTTGTAGAGCACACAGTGACGTGGAGTAGATTCCAGAAATTATGTGTGAATTCATGCAATGCTTAATAACTACAAGTGGGAAATCAGTTTTGAAACTGGCTGTGTGTGTTGACATCTTGTTGGGAGTGGACAGATGGACCATGGCAGTGTTCCCTGACTTTCTCTTTGTTTTCTTCTTTTAGACAAAACTGAAAAAATGAGCAACTTTTCAATCTTATTTTGCCAAATTAACACATTTTAAAAAGCAATTGCTACAGTAACACAGAGGATGTCAAAACTGGGGCGGCACAGCAAGGTGAAAAATATAAAGTGAAATGAACTTGAATTAATATGATTGTTTTCTTGTTTTTTAGGGAAAATATGTAGGCTTTTTTCTTCTTCAAAAAAGTATGTCTGTGCAGTTGCACTGATAACATGTACCCACGTTTAGGAGAAATTAACAGTGAATCTTTTTTCATTGTAAATAACCGATGAAAAGTGAGGTGTGCGTTGTGTGTACTTTTTCCTGCTTCTGAAGTGGGCCGTGCCAAAAAAGAGCCACCGCAATAATATATCAAGTTGTCCTCAACTCAAGTAACTTTGTTTTATGGCTTTCTACTCTGCTCGACTATACACTGTGGGGCAAAAGGAGGGGCTTTACACACCGTGTACACTTTACACATGGTGAAATCCAGAGCAGAGGAAGGAAGATAAACTAGTCGGACTGTAAATGATACCAAAACGTAGTAGATTAAAAATGTTATATTTTTTAATTGATTTGACGGGCCTGTTGCTCTTCTCACCAGCTGAGGTAGGCTCCAGTTCCCTGTGACCCAGATTTGAATAAGTGGTTAAGAAAATGAACAAATGCATTAATGGATAAATTGATTTCTACTTAATATATTTCTCTATGGTTTCTTGGGGAGGAAAGTGGGTTCAGAGAGTGAGGTTGAGTTCCCATGTCGGGGGACAGGCACTGCCCCACTCCCTAAGCAATAGTTATGGAAACCACTGTGGACATTAGTGTGCTTTGTTCAGTCTTTGCGATGTGACTTGTGAGTAAATGGCTGTTAGTCAGAAGAATTTAACACATGTTCCATTAAGTGAAATAATATTGTGAATTTATTTGTATTAATTAGGATTTAAATCAGCATTGCAGCTCTGCATTCGTTTGTAGCTCATTACTGTGACAAAATTAGTTCACCATTTCATCCAAGTAGTGCTTCTAAAATGAGAAAAAATTCAATTAATGGAGTGATTAAATTGAATAAAGATACTTTTTTTAAAAGTTAAATTTAAGCTTGATTTCCTCTTATTAGAGCAGATTGAATTAAAGCAATATTTTGATTTATCTAAGAACAGTACAGGTGTTACTAATAACATTAACACCTGACTTGTTAATAATTTTTATTTAATTGTTCTGAGCCAGCATGGACTGTTGGTAATGTGAAATTGAGCTTACAGCACATATTATGTTGGGATCGCCGCATCATCACTTTCTGCGCCCGGTTTAACGCTCCATCATATTTGACCCATTTAACCATAGACTATATGTAAAAGATGAATGCTGCTAACCAGTGTCACCCGATATCCACAACATTAGTGTTTTAGATGGTGCCATCTCAAGCCTTGATTATATTTTCGGCATCCACAAACCCATTAGGGTCTGAGTGACATACAGTGGTGTGGACGTAGTTATGCTTGACTGTTTTTTCTTTTTGTGACTACGTGGACTCGTTCATAGGGTAACAAAACCCCAACAACTTTCATTCATCAAAAATTGAAATACAACCTTCTTATACCATTTTATGTTAATATTACATTGAATCAAAAATAGTGAGGTAAGGCTTACTGTTGCAAATAACTGCAGCTGCCTGTAACAGCACATCTTTAAATGAGTTTGTATTAGGGCTGTTCGATATAACCATATATATCGGATGACGATATAAAAACGTCTATCGTTTCATTTTACGATATCGTTTGTTTCGTGGTGTCGCAAAATAAACTCTTTACGGCAATATTTTTCATCGTTTTGATGGTCACTGTAGTGGCTATATTAATTTCTTAAAGTTCTCTCTTTCTCTTATATTTAATATAACCACACCACGGACGGACAAGCGCATGTTTTTATGCGTTGTCGTTAGCAACAACGACGGTAAAACCATCTCGTGTCCGCTTGTTTATGTTCCACATAAACCTTTCACAATAAAGCTCAAGATCCTGTTGAGACTTTTCAAAATAAACTGAATCACGTGAAAGGGCAGATTATTTACGGATGAGAAGTAAAAAAGAGCCGCCAGGTGCTAAAAAATAAACCTTAGACTCAAACGTTAGAACAGGCCTTTCCCCGCAGCACGCCGTGTAATAAATACTCACAAAGAAAACGGCGGCCGTTACAACTTATGTCTAAAAATGTGTCGTTTCATACATCTGTTAAAACACTCGACTCCAGCTACATGACGCGCAGCTGGAAACACTTCCCGCAAGTCGAGCTGCCCGAGATTCACAGAATTGACAAAAATGTTACATTTTTGTGATTTATATCGTTATCGGGACGATAGAATTCTTATATCGGGATATGAGATTTTGGTCATATCGCACAGCCCTAGTTTGTATACCCACTGTATAGTTGCTATGTAGTCAAAAAGTATGCATAGAGACCAAAATAGTTCTTGCCAGCCACTAGTGGCCACTCCAGAAAGTGTAGTTTTCTGGCACTACAGCGTTGACGATGTTTACTTTACTATTAGAGATACTGTCAGTGACCAATATTTCAATTGATTCAGCCTGCATAAGCTGGGTCTCACAACAAGAAAACGCTCAAAACTGAACACAATTCAGCAGATGAGTTTAAAAATTTTGCGTAGAAATATCGTTTATGCATTTTATACCTCATGCAGTGAATCTATTTTAAACCTGCGACATGAACTGTGCAAGTAGCCAATATTGCTGCGATGATTTGTGATAGTTGTCTGGGCTGCATCAACAGAAATATATATACTCTGTAACTGAAGTAACTAAAGTTAATTTCCGCAAGACTGGCATCTGAGGACATCTTAGACCCTACAGTTAGCTGGCATTGTACATCAATAAAGTATAAATAATTAGTTCAAGCAACTAGTGTTTTAGCTAGGGCAATAATTTTTTATTGTTTAGTTGAAATATTGTTGTATTGTTATTATTTAAGCTCATATGACTTGAGTTTATAGCAAGGCCAGTCATCTATAGCCGAAATGGGTTAATCCTAACAAAGAAACGTTTAATCTCATACACTGAAAATACACAATATAATCTATTTGTCGTTGTGAAAAATGCTGTACACTATGGTACTGTCCTCCACAGGTCAGTTCTCTGTAATCCCCTCTTTCTCTCTTCTCACCCTTGCTTTTTGTGTCTCTTGTAGCTCATGACTGCTGCGAAGTGGTGCTGGTCACCTTGTGCTCAGTCACCCGAGGTGTCCCCGAGGAGCCACAATCCCATCTGGTTCACGTGGCGCCATTGGCCGAGCATCAATTCAGCTTTGTTCAGGATTTGGCGTTTGACATGGCCCAGTTCCTGGTGAGCAGAAAGACGAGTCATTTCTATTCCTACTGCATGTCATCAGTTGAATAATAGAAATACAGAAGCTTGTCACAGGGCTGGAAAACAAAATTGGTTACCACTGGTTACAAGTAATACAGCTCTGTGTACAAAGTGACAGTTAAACAAAAAGATTGCCATGTTATTGTTTCTTTCCTGACAAGGCCTAATGTCTGACAGTTCTTGGCGTTCAATTAATGAATTCTTTTCAGCATAGTTTATCATCCCATAGAAATTTTATGAGTTTGCTTTTCTGAGGAGTAGGACAAGATAAAATAATTTTCTTGGGCACTCAAACTTAATGGAACATGTTCCAATTTATAAATCCGAACATGATTTTTTATTTATTTTTTTTGTCAAAACAGTGCATCCCCAAATCGAGCTTAGCGCTGATACACTCATGTGGATGTTTCTTCCTACATTAACATATTTCATTATTCAAAAGGCATTTGGTTAATGCTTTCATGCTGAGCGCTTTAAAATGAGTGCTCCCATTAGTCTACGGCTCACTTCAACCTCTATGAAACTCGACTCATCTCTGTAATCACCCTCCACACAGGTGAGCACTGTGGGCCGGGCTGATGGCCTCGATGGGGCGCTGTTGCTGGATGAGTGTCAGATTCCTCTGCAGGAGTGTGAGCGTCTGGATGAGAGTTTGGCACTGGCCCTACACCACCTCAAACTGCCTACAGGATGGAATTTACTGGGGAACAAACGATCCAACAGCACTGGTGAGTCTGGAGGGCAGTGGACCCTTTGAAACAGGCAGAATGTCTCTGCACTGATGCAGGAACATACTGACAAATTATGGTTGTATAACACATACTGACACACATGACCCTGCTGTTTGTGTGTTTGTTTATCTGGCTCCTTTTATGTTGTTGAGCAGATATCAGCAGACTAGGAAGACTGAGGATTCTTTTTTGGCATTTTCAGAGAGACACTGTAATTACTGGTCAAAACAACAAGACTTTGTTACTGATTAGTTCAGATGAGTGCATGGATGTAACAAGCTGTTTACTGTCTCCACGTTGTGTGGGTATGTGTGTGCTTTGCAGCATGCGTTACTGAAAGTGACTTCCATTTAACTTCTATCTTTATAGACAAATCTGGTGGATGATTTATATATTGCACTCTCACTCTGGAACACCACCTCCATTACTGCAACGGCAGAGTGGAACTGAACACATTTTACATTACGACAGCGGGAGCACTGATGTTTGGGTTAATCACAGTCGGCTGTCGCCCCTTCTGACAGATGAACTTAGCCTGTGCAACTGTAGAAGTTATCCAGTCTCACAACGCTAGTCTGAAATTGGTTATGACACAGCTTTTGGGAAAGAAATAACATTAAGGTACCGCTTCTGTCTGACCTTCACAGTCTGTAAATTTAAATTGGCTACCTAAACCCAGCAGGAATCATTTCAGCTCCTAGCTTAAAATTTAAATCACTAAACTGTTCGTTCATTTTAAACACAAGAAATCCATCATTTTATAAAAATTGGAAATGTGTGACACTATGAAAGTTTAAATGTACTACTAACTTAGAGGTATCTGTGGTCGCAGCTTATCTCTGTAGAACGATCACTCCCTCTTCAGCAGTTTATGGTTAATCTTTTCTTGGCACTTTGCTTTAAATGTGACTTTGCTTGTGACATTTGCCTTCCACTGTTCTCCCAAATTTCTGTTATTATTAACTTGCTGTTGTGGAGCTTATATATGCGACCTGAGACCATATCAGACATGTTTCCGCATAAATGCAACCACAGTATTATACCAGCTGTTGTTGAATCTGGCATTCCATTTTCATCTGAACCACATAGCTGTAAAGTTTTTTGATTTGCTCTTGCTGTGCTGAAACAGTGGTATCATCTGTCCCATGACAGTTGTATAAACACCTAGAAAATTGTCCAGAACCCCCTTTGTTGTAGTTCATGCTGTATTACGTCTCTTATTTTGCCCCGAGGACACATGCATAAACACTCACAGACCCACAAAGTGAAAACAATACTGACTAATCCATCAGCTGATAACACGGCTACAACAGAATAAAAAGGGCAATTGTGGAACTCTCTGTGGGTGGAGATGAGGATGGACTTTTGGTCAGAGATGCGAAGGAGGCAGTACTGTATGTTCCAGTTATTTTTCCTGGAGTACAAAAAGAGATATTGGCTGTTTATTGTGGAAGTTTGGTTTAGATGTTTGCTAGTGCGATCTACATGGACGGTGCTCACAGATAATATCAGGGGAGGATTTGAAACAGCTGTGCGCAGAATTTGACTTGAGGCAGCAGAAAGAACCTGCTGTCGGACATGGCAGGAGGTGAGCCTGAGGTCTGGAATTGATGGACAGAGATTTCAACACCATTGCTTACTTGCCAACTAGAGGGTTGTGCATTTAAGGGTTGAAACACCCAGTGAAGATTTGGTACCACCTGACACCATCCTCTTCAGCTGCACATACTGAAGTAGTGGCATCTTGATTTTATGCAGTAAGTGATGATATCATCAGTTAAAAATCCAATGCAGAAGTGCAAATCTAGCTTTGACCAGACTTGCTGTCAAAATACACATTTTTCAGGTAGCAGAGAAATTTGATCAACAAATTGGCTAATATATGGATGTAAACCATTTTTACTCAAAAGATGAATTCCTGATAGTTTGTCTTAAATCTTCCATTGACTTGACACTGCCAGGTAGTGTCTTTAATAATGTTGTGTATTTTCTTTGTGCTAATGTCAATGTGGTCACAGCAGATGAAGTCTTATTCATCCACTGAAGAGTGTTTGAGGAGGAGCATTTCCTAGATACAAATAATGTTTTAGGTGCTTTTTGAAGAGGATTTGGGAATTAAAAATCCAAGACCTCCAAGGCATTTAAAAAAAAAAATTACTTAAAGGCACTCAAACGCCTTTATTCTCTTGACATGGTCATATTCAACCTAAAAATGATCAGGTATTGGGTAGTTAAAACCAGTTTTATTCACAAATAAAGGGTTTAATGCTGAACATTTTTTTGTAGAAATATGAGTATGCCATAAGAATAATGGCAATTTAAATTTTCTACATATTTATTGTGGTCTCTCAGTTTAAACTGTGATCTCAGGAGTATATTTCTGGCTTAACAGCAACCACATCCACCTGCTTTTCACTCTTGAGTTTGAGAGGTGCAGCCAATCAGAAGAGGGCTGGTTTAAAGAGTGCAGAGGGAGCTCAAACGTTGTGTTTTAGACTGCGGATGAAGGCCCAATATAAAAATTTATTATTTTGTTTTTTGTCACTCATGCAAAGCTACTCTGGGAGAATCCAACAGTAAAAATCCTGGAGCTGCAAATGAGAATCATAGATGTGCTAAAAAGCTTAACATGAAAGCAATAAGCAATGAATATATAAAAATTATATATTCATTATTATTTATTTATATTTGGATATTTATTTTTAAGAGCTTAATAATATACGACAGGTGCTTTCAAAGTATCCCAAAATAAACATTTGCAACATACCATTTATGGCTTGATTGATACCAGAAGCCCTCGAGTTGCTTCAGTTTGTCATCACACTCTTTCTTCGGGGTGTCAGATGCATGTAAAGTGCCATTCTGACACAATCAAAGAGCAACTTCAGGTCTCTCACAGTGAGCTTATGCAGTTGAAAGCAACAGCTGACACCGTTACATCATCGCCTATGTGTGTTCATTTTATCTATAAGAAATATTTCTGTACTTGGATTATTCACACTGGTCTACAGCCTAAATGCTTGTGAAATAAATGTAATCACACTTTAGTAATTTGGCTCACTGAAAGTGAAAGTGACACTTAAAACTGGTTGGGTTGGCTCTAGTCTTCATGATATGCCACGAGGTTATGTCTAAGACTAAAAGTTATTTGTTGGAACAAAAATGATTGAAGCACATCTTTACTGGTGAATTTTGGCAAATAATTTCAGAAGGCCACTTATTTAAGCTTCCAATTTTGATTAAGTTTCTATGACTTATAGGTGTCAGGTATGAAATGTGGCAGATTTCAAATTGTTTATTAGCTCTGTTTGACTTTTGGCCTCTGTTTTGACCTTGGATTTGACCTTCCTAGCAGCAGGACTGTAAAGTTGCATTTTTTTTTTTTGCATCCCCTCTGTTTGTTCCCTGCATTGTAAAATAATTGAAAAAAGGTTTGTCATGGAGACATCCATAGACAGACATGTGGTGAAGATGATCAAACCAAAATGTCAACATTTTATAATATTTGGGCTAACTGATGCAAGCGACATTTCTCCATGTGACAACATCCCACCTAGGCCCAATATCTTGTCCTTGTCTTTCAAATATAATGGGTCATGTTTAGCTTTTCTCTATAGACCTTTGTTACATGATGAACAAAGGTGCTGTATTATCATATGAGGTGACCGTGTGCAAAATGTAAAGATAGTGAAAATAGTGGCTAGTCAGCTGTTTTAAATGGTCAAAATAAAGACGTAAACAGCAGGTTTGATCTCCAGAGCAGAAAACTCCAGAGTTAAAATAGAGTGCGTGTGTTCAAATACGTACATTGTATTTGAACACTGGTGTATTTACAGAACACGCCACTACACGGATTTATCTCTAACTCTGGTATTAGTATGAACAAATAGAGCTGAGTATCCCTTTGCTGAAGCCTGAGCACTTGAGGTAGTGAGAAACTGCTACATCAGTGGAAACAAACATACATTTTTATTAAAATCAAAGTGCCAATTTTCTCCAGTCATTGACTCTGACAACTTTAATCAGTTAAAGGAAGCCAAATGAGCCAATGCAGATGATAAACTCTGCGAGGTAATTGCTCTCTGTGAAACGGCATAAACGGTAGTTAGAGCGCTGCCTCAGCCTCTGGCTATTTCTCAGATAATAGCTAATGGTTAAACTTGGATTTGGATATTAGACCAAACCAGAAGAGCCGGCAAGATTTTAGACAAAACTGACTGGAAAAAAGAAAAAGCTGGGAAGACTGGAGTAATGTGGAGTGGAGATCAGAAAAGCTCACACACTTCTTAAAATTTTGAGTTTGTTATTGTTCTAGGAAGAAAACTCGTCATATCAAAAATTAGCTTATCAGTATTGACCTTCATCCCGATTAGATCCGATCCACTTGTTACTGTGAAGTGTGTCAGAGCGCTTTAACGATGGACACACACGTACAGGCTCCTTTGCATTGAAGTCAGTTGTCATGTTGTTGATGTGGAAGGCGCCTTCATGCTGTGGTGAGTGATGTGTGCTCTAATAGGCTCTGCTTCACAATATGTCACAGCTTCAATACAAGATGCTCAGCGGTGCCGAGCCGCGGGGAGGGAAGAGGAGCGCGACTCGGCTCTCCATTTATCAGATCTGTCAGATGATGGATAGCATTAGACTATAGGTGGAGGTGACGGTGCTTCATCTCAGTCATCCTTCACGCTGTGGGCACGCAGCACTCGCTGCTCTAACTGTAGCCACCCATTTATTGTCGTCTGGGAACGTCACCTGGAAAAACTGCGCATATCATTAAAGATGGTTGACAGTTCCCAACTGATTCCTCGGTTTTGAACAGGTGCATTTAGTGTCAAATTACCTAAAGCCCGTGGGTTGTCAATCAGTGCCATTAAAGTAGATGACTCAATGATCTGTGGCCTTTAAATTCACTAAAGTCAACTAACAGAACTGTTGCATAATGTATTAGTTGTTTACTTCATTCATCAATAAGACAAAGAGCCTGCAGCCCTGCTAACAATTCGGTTAGGCCCACCATTCTTCCTGATGTCAAAGGTGAGATAATAACACTTACATAGGTTGTATAATAAAAATTGTATTCAGTTTAGTTTAATGTTTTTGCATGCGAACTAGGGCCTGATACAGATATCAGCTGATGCCAATTTGTTAATTTATTTTTGTTTTTCCTCCCTTTGTGCCAGTGAAGCAAGGAAATCCTCACTATAGAAAAATAACTGACCCGTTTTAACCTCTTTCACCTTTTCATCACATTTAACCGCTAGCAAAATTAAGGTTCAGTGCAGAAATTTGCTCATTACCACAAAGTCTTTCTAAGGTTAATGGGTATGTTTGTTTGTGTTTTTGTTTTGTTTTTTTACTGATGCTATTGGACAAATAAAATTCTGATCTGAAGATGGCGCTAGATGAAAATCAGGTGATAATATCCTGGCAAGTATTCTGACAGTTGTTAAATCATTTCACACGACCAAAGTCTGTATTCATTCTATGATTGTACCAGATTTTCTGCCTTGTAGTTTTTGAGAGCCACTATCAAGGCTAAAAATTGCTTTTGAATTTTGAGGATTTGCTGCTTTCCTCTGTTTTCTCTCCAAAGCTATCTACAAAAGTAAAATGTCACTTTTGGGTAAAGGATTTTTTTTTTGGCTCATTTCCCTGATGAATAACTATACCGAATAATTGGGGAATCAGCAAGAAGCCAGGATCTCTGCCAGGAAGCGGTGAAGCTGCTTTGTTGTGACCAATCATTCATTGAAGCCACATTGTGTTGGTGATTTCTGTCCCAGATCAGAAAGCTAAAATTGCATGTATATTCTAGCTGGCACTCATAATATGAAAATGACATGGCTGTTATGGCAGCCAGTTTTGAGGAACCGCAAACAAACCCAGCAGTAAAGCATTTCCTGCTGCTGTTGGCACCTCACATTCCACACCGGCCCAGCTCGGCCAAGTGGAGCATTAAATTTGACCAATTAGCTTGAGGTTGATCAGGGCAGGCTTGTTCATAAAGGCCCACAGTAAATGGACTGAAACCTCTCATCAGCAGACACAACCAGCATTGTGAATGTTGCCTAACGATTATTGTGATGCTGATAACACCAAGGAAAATGTGTTTTCTGCCCCTTTCCCTGTTCTCAAGCATTTGTTCTGCAGTTTATTTTTTCATTCTTTTCCAGCTGATCATATCTTGCTGTTAAAACCTACACTAGGCAGAGTAAAATAGTCCCAGAAGAAATCACAGAGGAGTTGGTATATAGAACATCCTGTTTGTGTCTAACCCAAAAGCCTTATATTTTATCTGTTTGTGCAAATAAATCTGATTTCCTGTACTGCGAACTTGAAGAAAATCCTCTGCTCATAGGCAGTGACAAATGAAAGCGAAAGAACAAAAACAATCTTCCTAATAAACAGTGCAGAAACACCGTCCAGAGAAATCTGGAAGCAGCAACAATACTTTTTGCTGCTATAAATAACCACAGACCAGCTGGGTGATAAACAAAAGCACTGTATATGCAGTTTACTGACTACATTAAAGACATCTGGGTACTGAAGTTGAACACCACATTTAAACTCGCAAGCTTGCAATGTTGTGTGGTGTTTTAGATTACCAGTTCTCACATATTATTACTTTTTTATTTCTCTCCAATGAGCTGCTTGTTCTGCTTTCCATTGAAAATTTATCATTTATTGCACTTCAGGACTCGATTTCCCACTAACTTAAAACTAGGGCATCCTTATGTCAGCGTACCCTCTTAAATTGACAATAAATTTGCCAGTGGTTGGGCAGTAAAAGAGATTAATAATAACACAAAAGTTTGGGCAACTCCTGTAGACCCAGAAGTGTTTTCATAATCTTTTCCAATGAAGACAGAGAGAGAATTAATTACACAACTTGAAACGAGGAAATTTCTGGGATAGCCAACAGCCCTCAGCCGGCCTTTAGTACTGAAGAGAGCCTTGCTGGCAACCTGTTGCTTTAGCAGAAAGATGAAGTGTGTGTGTGTGTGTGTGTGTGTGTCCATGAGTCTCTGTTAGTGTCTCTTTGAATGTGTGAAAGGGAGGATCTTGGTGTTTGATGGTGTTATTAGCAGTCTGACTGATATGCTGGGCTAATAATGGACTTAAATTAAAAATGGGACTGTGGTGTGCTGGTATGTGGTTAACATCTGAAATGAAATGGTGTCTTTTGATTTATTCATAGAGCCATTACTGTTGTTGCTTTCATTTGTCCGATGATGCTTCAAAGGCTTTTCCGCATTCACTGAACATGTCAAAATCTTGATATGGTCTGTATTTTTCAGGCACACAGAAGACATGATTACAATTACACTCAGTCGGCATGCTGGGTTTGATCACAAAATGACAGTTATGTCCTGCAGATACCTGTACTGATCATCTGATGGACGTAGCAGGAAGGAGACAAGTTATGGTTTTATCAGTCTGTGAGTGTGCAAATGTCTGTTGTATGCTGGGTCATCATGGATCCTGAACTGGTTTAATTAGACTGCTCTGCAGTGTTGCCAGGCTGCCACAATTGATGGTATGTTGGCTGCTTTGCCACGATTTAGCTCCCTGGACCGCTGCGCTCTGTCACGCTCTCTCTTTTTGATTCTTTTGGTCTTTATTTGTCATCTTCTCTCTCTTCCTCAGATCTGAATCCTCAGGAGACTCTGCTGCATTTCTCAGCACGTCGAGGTCTCTTTCAGGTTACACACTTCTTGCTGCAGCAAGCTGGGGCAAGAGGAGCCCTTCGTTTGGCCAACAGGCAAGGCGACACCCCGTCCGCCGTTGCGGAATTACGAGGGCACAAATGCCTCCATGAGCTCCTCACAAAGTAAGCGCTTGTATTATTCTCAAAACATTCAGTTCAGGTTCACGTGAACGTCTCGTGTCATATGGCTATGCTTGAAAAAGATTTATTTGTCTAAACTGTCCTCACACTGTGTGACAGTGACATTAGCCCTGAGGTTCAGTGAACATTGCCCTCTTCTCTGTACAAACAGTTCCATGTCAATATATCAGAGGGCAGATGGCGTGGTTCCTCCTTCTTTTATAGCAATGTTGTTTGTCTGTTGTCCTCACAGAACAATAGGAGTATTCAAAGAACATCACCACCAAGCCACGCAGCAGCCTAGCTTAGCACTTTCAGCTGCAGTCAGATAGTTGAGGGCAAATTGAAAAGTTGTGGGCTGCCAGTATTGTTCCAAGGAAATCTAAAGTGATGGGAAACTATTCTGCAACACAAAAGCCTCAGTCCTGTTTCCACTGTAGTACCTTTTCAGTCTCAGTATGCGCAGCTCCACTTTAATCCAAACACACTGCAGTGCTCTCTCTGCAGTTTAATGGCATGGTGATGTATGTGTTTTGTTTAAAGTTGTCAAGTATTATCCTCTAATAATATCTTCCAGAGTCTAGTGAGGTCAAATTCTTTCATTCAAAATTAAAACTCAGAGGGGGAAAAAGGAGCGTTTGAGTGCATTGACTTAGACAGAGCTTAAAGTGGAAAGAGACTCCTTTTATGTCTTTGCAGAGGACGTTTCACTAAACTCAAAGTGAAGATGCCACACACTGAAGGAAAACTGCCACTTAGCGAGCTTCCTTGTTGCTAAGCTTGCACTGAAGCCAGTTTATGACCTCCATCTCGCTCTTTATGTGCTGGTAATTACATTTGCCTCATGAAAAGTGAAGTCACTTGTAGCCTTGGTTAGTGACCTCAGCTGCCGGGCCTCGGTGTTAAAGAAGTCCACCCAGGATTACGCAAACAGATCTGCCTTACTAGGAGGCGTCTCCCCTGTGCAGCACCAACATATGAAAAATGAAAAACTGCACATACTTTACCGTCAACTCTTAAATTAAATGCAGCAGGGGGAGAGATGTTTTCTCGGAAAGCTTATCAGTTAGGAGTGGCCTTTAAGTACGTGTATTTTACTACTGGAAAGAAAAGTATAACTTTTAGTGGACAGGATATGGCATCTGGAACTTTTAAAGTTTTACTAACATTTACTAACATCTAATCTCTGATTACTTGCTGACTACTGGAATAGACTTTCACAACCAGCCTTAGCCCATTTGAAGTTTAAGGATGTGAGTTACTGAAGAAAAACTGCACTCTGTGAATTGGCTGACATCACTGTTAAAACCTTTCCGTGTTAGCCAATGCAGACCCTTCCGGATGATCTAAGTGTTTATTTCATGGCAGGGCTGAGACCGATCCGGAGAAGGACGAAGAGTCTGTCGCTGTCCAGCAGGTCTCTGAAGACGTTCAGGTGTTTTGCCACCTTCCCAAACTGAACACACACACGTTGACACTGAGCATACACCCTGGGCGTGACACACCGTCCTTTCAGAAGAGTGTTGAGCAGCTGCTGCACTTGATTTGTCATCTTCATGCCAAGGTGAGTCATGCCACCTTCCTCTTTTAGCACGCTATCTGTGCTCACATTGGCTAAAACCAGGAGCTCTGCTGCTACTGAACATTGTTGGATTGTTTGTCTTTTCACTGACCTCATTTTTTAACCTTCAAACTTCATTTGTATAACCAGTGGAACACCTTATGCAATCATAGAGTCGGCGCTTGATAAGAACTGAAGAGCAGGTCTGTTGTTTCTTTTTCTTTTTTTTTTAAAGAAGAGCTAACATTTTCTTTGTCTTGTTCCGTATTCTGCAGGGAGTTTCTTTACTGAAGCTGCAATTTGATTCTCTGCACACTGCTGCTGAATGTTCTGACGGTGTCAAAGCAGACTTAACATGTCTGGATCAACTCCAGCAGTCTGATACGGCGTCGGAGTGCCCGGATACAACAACACAAGGGAGTTGGTTAGAAAATTGCCCAGTGGAGAGCAGCAGCACTGTTGATTGTAGACACAGTGAGCCTGGAAATGCAGAGAAAGACTGTAGTTTGACTGTGAGTACTCCAACATCACAAGTACACCCCCAGGAGCATGGCCTCGTTCCCCCAGAGGACTGGGTGTGTTCAAACACGGAGAGAGATTACTCCAAAGCCGAGGAGGAGGAGGAACAGGAGCGGCCTGTTGTTTCCATGCAGGGTTTGAGTTTGTCTGACAGGACTGAAGGAGTACAGAGTGAGGCTGAAGGGAAAGGTCTCACTGTGGGAATTCTACCACAGGCAGGCTGTGGTAAACAGGCAGAGGAAACTGATAGAGGAGAGGCTGTGATCCAGGAAGGACAGGAGGCCAAGAAGGGAGAGGATAGATCTGAGCAGGAAGCAGAGGACAGCACAGCCAAGAGGAGGGAGGAGGAGATCAGCTCTGAATTAACAGATCTACTAAAGGCCAGCGGAGACACAAACGAGTCAATCATGGGCCAGTCAGCATCATCATCATATTCTGAGGTTTCAGACAATTCTGATTCTGAAGTGAAGGAGTGCTCCCAAGAAGAAGAGAATGTTGGGAAAGAAGACGCGAAACACAGCCGGGATGTTTGTAATGTACTATCTCGAGATGCAAACGAGGAAGAGAGTGAAGGGTTAACAGACACTTTATCAACCCCGATGGACCTCCCAGACCCAACGCTGATAGAGTGTGGTGATGTAATCAAGGAGCCTGAACCTGTTCCATGTCTGTTGATAGAAGGTCTCCACGAAGGGGAACCTCTACCAGACATAAACAGCCTGGAACAAAACCAGGAAACAGCTGGTAGGGATTATGCTACAGAGCAGGAGTGGGGTTTGGCATCAGAAAGTGGTTGTCATTCTGGGAGTTGTACTGACGCAGTTGGTGGAAAAGAGCTACACAGTGAAGACGTAGTAGAACCCTCTGGATACAGTATTGAAAGCAGAATTTTGCCTGCGGAAGAAGTTGACAGTTCAGCTGTCTTTTTGGCTTTCAGCGACATCGTAGTAGATACACAGACTGATAGTTTTGACTGTGAGCCGTTGCCTGACAAGATGCCGACTGAACGACAAGCTGACCATGACTCAGGTACGGCCCACGGACTCTCCAGTGATGACGATGGCAGTTTCAGATCAGCTGGAAGCTCTACAACAGAAATATTCCAGCCCGCTCATGGCAGCATCACTATGGAGGATCAGGACTTACTTCAGTCAACGATAGTACGGCAGCCCTCAGCTGGATTTGAGATTGAGGCCCCCAGTGATTTTAAACCTAAAGAAACCTGTGAACATTTCACAACTGTGGATACAGGACTCTCATCGGAGCCTGACACCCATCTTGAATCAGAACCCAAACTCTTGAGCTTGGATGATTTAAATTCTGAAGCGACTGGGAATCTAGCCCCAGATCTTTCCAAAGAGGATCTGTCCTTTGACTCAGCTGGGAGTGAGGATACTCCAGCAGCACAGGTGGAGGAAAGTGAAACTGAGGAGACCAATAGCTCTGACCTGAATGTAGGGATAGAGCTTTCAGCATCAGGATTGGGCAGCGGGGTACTTACCGAAACTGAGCCATCTGTAACAGAAGAGAGCAAAGTCACCAACATAGTTGAAGAGGATGTTCAACGGACCAGTGAGACAAGTGATATGCCTGTGGTAGTGGCAGCAGATGAGAGTGGAAATGTTCAACCTAAACAGGATAATTCTGAGATAACTGCAGAGGAAAGGCCACCTGAGAATCAGATCACTTTGTCTATCCCACAGGATGACATTGTGATTTCAAATAGTGCTGATCTAAGTTCGGAAATAACGGCACTTTCACCTAAGAGTGAAGGATCCATAGAACTTCATACTGAGAATCAGATGACTGAAAATCCCTCTGATTTTGTGGATGGATCCTTGGAGAGCTGCAGCACTAAAGCTCAAGGTGGGTAAATGCTGATTTATTTCAGTCCTTGTTCAGGTTTATTCCAGGTCCACACACTCATGCATCACACGCCAATATGTTTGTCAAAGTCTTATTCCTAAGCAAATATGCTAAATTAGATTCAGTCCTCTTCAGGTGATTAATGGCAAAAGCTCCGCAAAGTTAAATGCCACATAGCTCACCATTATTGAGCTCACAGGGGTTTTAGCTTTTTTGTGACATCCCGTTGGGATGCATTGCTGTTGTGACTATATGTTGTCCTGAGTCTTTATATTATTTTGAGAAAATTGTAATTCTAATGAAGAGTTATTAGTACATCTCAATTATCTGATTTTTAAAAAAGATGGGATTTTAAAACACTTTGATCAAAGTTTGGCATCCACAGACGCATTTTTATGCCATAGTAGCTCACAATGAGACACTTTGACATGTTATGCAATGGGAAGTAAGGAGCTGGTTTGTACCACCAGTACCTTAGGCCACGATTAGTCTGACAACAACACCCTTTATATACATATGTTCTTTGTTAGTCTCTCTTACACTCACGAAAGCACGGTCTGGCTACAGTCTAAGTCAGCATGCACAGTCACATTACAAGTGCACGTGACTCGGCCTCAGATACACAGCTACAAGTCTGGAATCTGTAAAACAAACATACACAAGCCAGCTGATGTGAGCGTGTTGCAGGAAGGGAGACTCACAGAGTGAACCTTCAGCAGTCCTCTGTTGGCAGTTTTTGCTCATCTGAAATAATTGTGCCGGAACCGAGTCCAATAAAGAGAGGTCAAGGGCAAGGTTGTGATGTGCGTCACACAGGGAGTGCGTTGTCATTATGAATTAGAGGATATATTTACAGCATGACAGTGTCACAGCATCAGGTAATATCTTGGTGAGCTTGTCAGAGACAAAATTTCTGTTGTTTCCCAGTTTGGGTATGAAGAGTGAAAATCGAATCTGCTACTAGTGAGTGCTTTTATTTATTTTTCTCTTCTGTAGAATATTTATGAGACTTTTTAAGCTTCCAATGACAGTCATCAGCTCATGTTGACTAATAATACCAAGATATAAAGCCCTCAAATTCTCTCTCACAGCTATATAGAATAAAAGAAACCAACCTTTTCAGTGAAGGATAATAGTGAATAAAACCATCCAGAAACACTTTGCTACTTTGCTATTGTACAAAGTCTGTGACTCATCAGTGTATCTGTGCTCAGGAAAGATAAGTCTCAGAACCATTCACTCTAAACACTTATTGATTCCTATATTTGGAAGATTTGCCATTGCACTGATTGCATTGTGTCGTGTGCCTTTCTCTAGAGGTGGATGTCATCAAGTCTGAAGACACTTTAAGTGATGCAAGGGAGGAACAAAATGGCCCAGCGGAGGGAGCAGACTTCTCCACGGTATGCTTGAAGTCTCTTCTGTTGTTGTCAGCTATCAAGCTCTGCTTTGCTGTTGATGTGTGTTTGATTAACAGAAGATGAGTCACTGTTTGCTGAAGCTTTGAAACAACCAAAGTAGCTTTTGGAGTAAAAATGCTCTGACCAAACAGTCAGCGACTATGCAGCTAAGGTGAGTCTTTGTTGTTTTAATGGGAAATAAGAACAATTGTGTTCTTACATGGACAGCTGGACTTTCATATGCAGTTTTTGTACAGTTTATGGAAGAGTGTTACAGATGTAGCTGCTGTTTCTTGCTAATGCAGAGTCTACTGTTTTCTGTTCTGAATTCAGTTTAGAAATTGTGTATTGTTTTAGCATGCACAGTTTGTTAAAATCTGTCTAGATTTAAAGCAAAGTTAATACTTGATTTTTTTTTTTTTTTGTTCTGCACAGAATCTAATGTGAGGTATGGATGAAAAGGCTTTTACTGCTAGTTTTAACCAAACTTGCTGTGTTTTGCTGAAAGTGTCCTTAAGAGTATGCACAAGTCAAATTTCAGGTTTTCTGGAAACAGTAACCAAGTTTGACGTTCTTAAGATACAGCAATAGCCAGGGATTGCAAAAAAATTTCAAGTAAAGAAAAAGTACACCACAAATATTAGAGGAGAAAGAAAAGCCAGATTCTCTTACAAGCAGCTTGATGTGCCAGCTAGATATTTGGCAAGAGTTCAGGAGGAAAGCTGTCTGGAACATTGTAAGACTTGTAGCTTGGACTGGATTATTTATTTATTTATTTTGTATTTTTCAAAAGGAATATATTACTCTGTGAAGTTTCTTTATGTAACACCGATGCATTTGATTTCCTATAAATTCTCACAACTTTTCCCTGCTTCATCTCGTGGGAGACTTGCCATGCAGTTGGTTTACTATCAGCTCAGCTACTGAAGGCATGGATGCAGCTTTTGGTAGACGAGACTTTACTCTGAAATGTTGCTGACTGACAGATTCCTCTGCAGCCATAGACTGGAGTGGCTCTGCTTATTCCTGGGTTGCGGTCGAAGTCATCGGCTTGTTCTAAATGCCAGATGTTTGACTGCAGGAGGGTATACACACAGTGTGCAGGAATGTGGGGTCGCCAGCAGAGGGAGATGTAACCTCAATTGCGTCACTGGAGCTTCTTCTTCTGACCAATTTAATGACCTGTCATTTGATCCTTTTGAAATATCCCCTAATTGCTATGATGAGGAGGAAATCTGGAGTCATGCTGGTGTTGAACAAACTGCAGTAGAAGCTGAGGTGAAGAATGGCCTGAAAACAGAGCCTCAGATGTTCTTTTAAGAATGCTAAGTTACAGTTTTTGAATTCAAAAGCATTTATGGCAATCGATAAGAACAATCACAATAATAAGGCACACTTATTTATTCAACTTATTCTGTAAAAGTGTAAATAATTAGAAAAAGAATTAAAAATAACTCAAGTGGGTTAAAGTGTACATGAAATATATTTTCAGTGTGTTCTAAAACTCAAGGCAGCAGGAAGCAAAAACACCTGACTGCTTAACAGAATCTAAGTGACAGCAACAACAACTAGCTGCATGAAATGAGATGCGTAAGGTTAACAAAGTAATTAAAATCAAAAAGAGTGTGACAGTGTTTTGACGAGATTCAAGCTGTCTCTATTTTTTGAGGCGACTGAGGTCCTTCAACATCTGCCAGAAAATGCTGAGGATTTTCTATGAGTCTGTTGTGGCCAGTGCGATCCTCTATGCTGTTGCATGCTGGGGGAGCAGGCTGAGGGTCGCAGATGCCAACAGACTTAATAAACTGATCCGTAAGGCCAGCAATGTTGTGGGGATGGAGCTGGACTCCCTCAAGGTGGTGTCGGAGAGGCGGATGCTGTCCAAGATAAAGACAATGTTGGATAACACCTCCCACCCACTCCATGACATGTTGGTCAGTCACAGGAGCTCGTTCAGTGAGAGACTGAGATTACCGAAAAGCACCACTGAACGACACAGGAAATCATTCCTGCCTGTGGGCATCTCCCTGTACAACGCATCCACTTAACACACTGTTTGCTGCTACAGCTACACATGTTTCTTTTCCAAATATTTATTTATAAGTGACTTATGTATGTATGTATGTATATATATGTATATATTGTACTATTCTTAGTTAGCGTATTGTCTGTCTTGTCTTAATGTTGGTTTAAAATGGAGCACTGTAACAAAAAATAATTTCCCCCAGGGATCAATAAAGTATTCTGATTCTGATTCTGATTCTGTTTAGACTGCAGATAATTTAGTCCTGGATGATTCAGTTTGTGTGACAGCTTTTCCGTTTCATATTTTAGACTTAGCCAATCTGCACGGCGACACTCTGACCCATAAAGTTTATGCTTTTCTCTCCTCCAAACTGCGCGTCAAAGCAGACAAAAACTGTTTTCATCAACAGCTGTGAGTCTGTTTGAAGTGTAAAGAAGTGTAAAATATTCAAGATAAGAACACGAGATAAATTTAGATTAGATTTAGGTTTTTTTTGTCTTTTTCCAGATGTGTAAGAGAGAGTGAAAGCTATAATCTCCTCTTGTTGAGGATTTTTAATCCAACAGCTTTGTTATTTAGACAAAACCCATAAGTATCATTTAATGTGACATCACAGTGAGGCTAGATCAATATGATGGACCCATTAACTTCTGCTTGTGTCCTTGCTTTCAGTGTGTGCTCTGTTTAATTCCTCCACTCATCCGATTCAAAATAGATTATAGGGAGAATATGGAGGAGTTGTTGCATAATTTTTTGTGTACTGGAAACCTTTCCTGGTAAAGTGCAGTTTCAAGGCGAAATATGTCTTTGATTAATAACTGCACATGACAAATGACCCCCTGGTGAATGAGACAGCAATGGTCTGTAGAGACATTTTCACAATGAAATAAGAGATTCTAAGGGTTTCCTGCAGTCAGTGGTTACGGTCATGTGACGGAATAGCTTTGTTCCTTTACGTTTTAAAATGCACTCTTACATGGATGTACACAGTTTTCTGTCTTTACAGTGAGGAAAAATGGTCAGCCAAGGCTGAGAAGCTGTTCAAGGAATCCCTGTGTGTTTATACACCACTCTGCATTTAATTATTATTTGTTATTAATCTCTGGCTCTATTTCCCAGGGTGTTTTTGTCCTGTCTTCATCCACTCACCCCCAACCGGTTGCGGCAGATGCCCGCCCCTCCCTGTGCTGGTTCTGCTGGAGGTTTCTTCCTGTTAAAAGGAAGTTTTTCCTTCCCACTGTTGCCAGAGTGCTTGCTCATAGCGGGTCATACGATTGTTGGGGTTTTCTGTTTTCTTTGTATTATTGTAGGGTCTTTACCTCACAATACAAAGCGCCTTGAGGCAACTGTTGTTGTAATTTGGTGCCATATACCGGTAAATTGAATTGAACTATTGGTTGCAGCAGAATAATATATGAACCCACCAAACAGAACTTCAGAATCAAACATCATGTTTTCTGTTTAAAAAAATAAAATGCCATTCAGCAGCCTCCTCGAGCTATGAGGCACCTGGTGCTCTGTGAAAGTTTCAGTTAGCGTCGAGCTTCATTTGTTTGTGGCTACTTAGATTCACGCCTTTGTGCTACTGGACAACTATAGCCAAGTAGGTCAAAGCTGGATTCTCATGTAAGCAACAACCCACAGACAGCAGGGACTTCAACACATTTGCATACCATCCAAATATCGTTCAGAGGGTTCTCAACCTCAGGCTTCCTTCCCAGCAGCATAGATTTGATTACAGAGGCAGCGGGGGATTAAACTTTGTTACTTTGATTTGTGATTTATCTGTTATGCTTAATTTAATTTTTCTTAATAGCAATTTGTGATGAAATGTGCAAATACAAAAGATCAGAAGCAGGTTCAGGACAATGTTTAGATGAGTTTTTGTAAGCTTTTGTCCAGCTGCTTTTAGAATTGCAATATACAGTTTTTTCTTTTCATTTTACACTTTTTAGGTCTGTTAGGCGTGCCACATATGAAATATGCCCATGTGTACACCCATGCACACACACAAACTAGTTCAGACCTCTATGGTTACAGTTTTTTTCTATTTGCACTTTTCTATTTGGTGGTTTGGCCTTGTTCTAGGACCTCCATGTCCTCCCACGCACAGTATTATAGAACAGAGCAGGCGTCATTGAAATCTTGACGTGACACTGAGTAAATCAGAAACAGGATGAAAGAGGAGCTGTGCCAGAGCTGGGTTACAACGCGGCTTGTGGATGCAAAGCAACTATAGGCAGTGTTCATCAGCTTTAATATCACATCCTGTCTGCAGTTTGCCAGTTGGATATTTAGAAGAATCTCAGCTGATTTTTTTTTACTGGCACTGAGATCAGCTGATCTGCCAGAAATCCTAGTGAGCTTGATTTCTTGGCATTCTAAATTATTCTTTGTGTGTACTCATTTTTGATCTTATCAAGAAACTCAAACATATTGCCTTTGAGCTCGTTTGGGGAGTTAAAAGAGAGAACAGCTTGAGCAGGAGCTTAATGTGCTGCAAGAAATAATAAATAAGGGTTTGGGCGTTTAGTGTCTTTATGTCCACAAAATGGCTTTTCTGCTCTGAGCGCTCAAAGCGTTTTATACAACTCGCCTCATTCAGCCATTCACACAAGCACTTTCTTCTATACTTTCCCAGTGTAAGTGCTTTCTATCTAACATTCACACACATTCATACTCTGGTGCAACTTGGGGTTAATATTTGACATGGAGACTGGAGCAGAACCATCAACCTTCCGATTTGTGGGTGACCTGCGTTATCTCCTGAGCTACAGCTACCCCACCATAGCCCTCCATGGTGTTCTTTTCCTATACATAGATTTTTGATTGTGATTGTGCATACACATGCCATGCTGACATCTATCATATAACATATCCATATTGGATTAATCTTGATATTTAAGAGTTTTAACATTTTACAAACTGTATGTCAGAGATGGTTTTGGCAAAAAAAGCTTGAAAAAGGTGTAGTTACACCGAGAAGGTGCTCACCAGTAGGGGGTGTTAAAGCTCAGCAGCGTTAATTGATGTTGTTGAATAACGTTAACTGAAGGAATAATGCTCCACTGTCATCTGTCACACAGTAACAATGCAATGCTCTGGATGGCTGATTCATACAAAAAGAGAGAGGTATTCACAGCCTCACAGGGAGAGAGAGAGAGAGAGCGAGCAAAGGCATGAGTCAAACACAGTCAAGAGAGAAGTTGAGACGACAGAGGAAAAGAAAAGTATGGGAGGGAGGTGGGGAGAAGTGAAGGAGGGAGGATTAGAGCTGGAGTCTGGTGGAAAGCTGCTTCTGCGGCCAGATGTGAAAAGCTTAGCAGACTGCTTCAGTTCTCCTCAACAGTGTTTCTCTTGGATTTTTTAACCTTCTGTTCAATAAAGCAGCCCTGGATATTTAAGGGAAAATGTACGAACGACACAAGCGGAGGTATAGTCTCTGTGCCAAAGGGGAGAGAGCTGTAGACGTGGTTTTGATTAAGGTAGGCTACCTATCGGCGCTTTCAAACAAAGTCATTTGGTGTGGTGATCCCACTACTGACACAGTATTAACGCTCATTTGAGCTGAAGCTTTGAAAGCATAGTTAAGTGCTCCAGACAGATAAAATGTAATGGCTAAAGCAATAAAAGCAAGGTAAGGCGTCTAAAGCAGAACTTAATTCATAAAAATAAACCATAAAACAGAGGCTAAAGATAATAAATGACGTTATTACCTGAAACTAAGCCTGTGAACCGGATACTTTTGGAGTGATTTAGCAGCGTAAGTCCTCAGACAGTTTGAAGGCCTCATCAGCGTTCCCCCTTAAAGCTATTCAGAAAAGATATTTATTTTGAAAAGGTAATCATAAGCATCACAAAGTGCCTCAGCGTGTGTCGGCAAACCTGTAGTCCTCTGCCAGGGATGTTGTGACGGCTTTCGTTGTGTTGCTCCCTGGGAGATGATTGCATGGTTGTTGATAGTGGCCCTCCAGACACAGAGTGCTGATTATTTTGGGTGGAGTGTGGTTTCTGGATGTTCGCTGCATGTGTATGCTGTATGCGACACAGAGACAGATGCCTGCGCTCTATCTGTCTCTGTGGAATAAACTGTGTATGAAACTTAATGAGGCTCAGACAGTTTAAGGTCTTTCTGGGGTTTTTTTGGTCAGCTCAGTGGGTACTTGTCTGGCAAACTAAAGCAGAAGATAAAGTTGCTGAAAATGTCTCGCTATACCCTAATTTCCCTCTCGCTCAGAGGTGCCCTTACTGTGTTGTAAAGGTTCTGTGTTAAACCAAATGTAGCGGAGGTTCGATGGAATCTTTCTAAATGAGATGTTTACAGCTCCCAAAACTTGTGCTATTTAAAGCCCAAAAGGCACTTTCCCTTCTCTGCATATATAGAACCTTTTACAACATTTTTCCACTGTGGAGTTTCTCCTTGCTGCAGCTCAGAGACTTGTGCACTGTTGATCAAAGCAATAGGAACTTATGTAACTAAAATCTTAATCATGATAGATCCCTGTTTAGTAAAGACAAAGGAAAAACGTGCTCCTTCTAAGTTTTCGCTCGGACAGAGTGAGATATTACCAAAACCTCATATCCCAATATAACTTATTTTATATTGTTTCATATGTGATTATTTTTGTTTTTTTATTTTGAGCATCTGGAAAAATGTTTGACTAAGGATGTAACCATAACATTTTAATGTATAAAATATAGAACAGTTTTCAATAAGTGTTCAGTAAACGCTCTAAAAATCGTGGCGTTATCCGTAGTGACGCACATAGATGACCCTCACGCAGTCACCGCTACTCAAGAGCTTTTTCTGAGGCCTCTAGCTTCCAATTCTGCTCTATGGTTATCAGGACAATAGGCATCTATCGCAGAGTGAAGTGCTCAGATGAAGTGCACCATTAACATCATACAGGAATGAGTTGTTTGGCTCGTCCACATATCTCTTGTAACGTTGTGTGCTGCGTCTCATCCTCTACTCTGGCCCGACACTCGTAATATAAACAACGCAACTTGACTTGTGTAAAGCATTTTCTGCTGGGCATTGTGTACCTAGATTCGGGTTTTTTGACCAACAGTGTAAATTCAGATCATATCTTTAAAAGTTTCCACTGTTATCTCCTTCCATCTTTGTAAGCATTTAGCGTGCCTCACATCAAAGCTTATTTTAGCGTTTGACATTCTGGGTTATTTTGAGCACCTAACGGCTCTTTTTTTTGCTTCTTGTTTGTTAGCTCTCTCGACACTCTTTCATGTGATTGTAGGTGGCCGGGATATTTGTTGTGTTGCAGTCAGCATCCATTATATTTTGTCATATTACACAGCCCTAGATGTCATTAGTTAGCGGTCACAAGTGGAGGAAACTCCATCAAGGGACATTAAGTGACTGGTTTGATTTGTAAGCAGGGTAAGTACCAGCGATTTTTCCAGATAGAACAAAATCAGGCTTTTCCTGTCAAATCTCAAATAGTAATGAGAAAATGATGTTCACTAACTTATCGATCTAGAGATAATTTCTAGATACAGACTCGGGAAAGAATTTCACAGGCTGTAAAAACTAATCTATGCAGCTATTTAGAGTAGATGGTTAAATATGTACTCAAAAAGCATGGTAAAGTCTGTCGTTAGCTGGTTACTCAGCTGTCAAACATTGTAAAAATAAGTGAAATTATGATGTATCTGGATTTGCTGTTTCTTTCCCTTTAAACTGTAATACCCTCACTTTGTCTGGTTCTTTATTTTAAATAGGTTTCAGTTTTAGTCTTAATTATTATGTGATAAAGGCAAATACTGTAAAGTCATTTAGAGCTGTTTGTAATTGTAAAATTGAACCAAAATAGGTGTCAACAGACTGTGATGAGCCTCGTTTTATTTAAGTCGCACTTAGCCAATGACTCAGCTGGACTGTTTCCTATTGGTTGATGACTATAAACTATAATCTAAACTAATAATCAGTTACTGATGGCTGGACTATTAATTATCGTGCATAAAATAAACTAGTAACTACGCAGCAGTGGGCGTTTGATATGGGGTGTTTACTGTCACAGTGTCTGCTGGTTGTGACATCCAGACTCAGGGCAGAGTAGAGGAAAATCAGTGAAGAGACTTGCTCTGGTATATGTAACACCTCTCTTTAGTCTGTTGTCACTTTCTAAACTTGTTCCAAATGTCAGCTCCTCTTTACCCCGGAGGTATGAAATAGCAAGGGTGTGTGCAAGTGAGTTAGAGAGAGAGAGAGGGAGAGGTAGAGATATGATGGTGTGGGAAAAAGGCTGCTCTGGGCTAACGGTTTCCTCTGGCCTCAGATGGAAACAGGCATTCGGCCAAATGACTTCATTCCAACCAGTGTTTCACATCCCAGCATCTTTGCTGGCCTGGAATCACAAAACACATCATCACTCCACTTACCATCTACAGTAACTGTGAATAACCCTTTATACTAACATAGTACTACAGTAAATATACCCATCAGCCATAAACGATAAAACCACTGACGGGTAAAGTGAATCTTATTGCGATGTTCTGCTGGGAAATCTTGAGTCCTGGCCTTCAGGTGTCGGGTTATACTTCTACCTAAACATTACTGCAGAACAAGCACACCCCAGTATGGCCCCAATGTGCCATAAATATCCAGATCTTGAGCGAACATCTGCAGGACCCAAACATTCAGGCACCAGATGCCACATACTCCTAAACCATCTGGGTCCAGAGATGGGTAAGAGCTGCCTTGTGGCACAAGGGGAACCTCCGGAATAACAGGCTGGATGTATAATGTTTAGGCTAATAGGTGTATATTCTGTTGTACTACACTCCTGGTTTGGCAAACCCAGATATTTCTTTATTTGGGCTCTTTTAGAGCATTTGTGATGTGATTTTAAAGATACGAAAAGTAGTTGTTCTATTTGTGGCACCTTCTTGACCCTTTTTATTGCAATCTTTTTATAGCGTTAATCACAAGATCATTCTATGAATGGAACAATTCATAAAAGTCCTTCCAAGGTGAACCACAGAGGAGATTCATCCACGGGTTTGCTGTTACCAGGCCTTGTTTGCTGAGACCATGTATACATGCTGGACTGGATACAGTCATTCATTCCACCATGGCATCCTTCAGTGCTGCAGAGCCTCACTGGCCGCCTGCCTGTTTAGAAACAAGGCAGCCGTCCAAGTCCTGCGTGCCCCGGCGTATAGACAAACCATCCCGCCTTTTTATTTTTAAACCAGATGTGTTTTTACTGGGTACAGTTTAGATTCCCCCGGCAATACAAATATGCTCTGTGTTGTTCAGAATCGAGGCTGCCAGCTTTCAGACGGGGGACCAGTTCCTGAATGGCTAGCTGTTTAGCAGACCTGCTAACTGCTGATTTGATAAATGTGTGATTTCTTCAACTGATTAAATGAGTGGCTGCTCTACTGGCTGAATCATTGTGCGTCTTGGTTTATATCGAGCATACTAACCACATCGCCTGCCACATTTATCCATGGTGCGTCTGTGAGGAAAAATAAACACATTTTTAATGTGACTTTTCCCCTCCTTTTTTATTTCTCATCATTTTTATGACCCTTAAATTGCTTCTTGGTAGTATATTGTTGCCTTTGAGTCGATGTTTTTCTCAGTGAAACAATCATAAAAATGACTTGTTCTTAAGCAAATCAATGACTTTTGTGCAAGCATTGTAGCTGCTCTGCAGTAGGCATGATGGAACTGAATTAGAACATATGAACTGAGAAGAGAAAGAAGTTGATGCTGTGACTGAAATCGAAAAGGCTTTTGTTTTGTCCAGACTGAGCTGTGTACACTCACCTTTCATACCTTAGCCTGCAACACACTGCCAAAAAGAAAGGAAATACAGCAGTAATATTTGAGTAATATTCGTGTATTAAAAGGAGGAATTTGCACACACTGTATAACTACTTCTTAGGTAAAGTATCCACTTCATACTTCATCATACTTAAGGGTTCAGTTCATTTTATAATTAGTGCCAAAACACACTGTGGAGTAGAGTATTAAAACACACAGAGCTGCTTCTCTCGCCTCGTTGAATTCTTTGTTCTGAAGTTGTCCTGCTGTTCCTGTCCTCTGCTAAGGGTCGAGTCTTGTTGTCCTTTTTTTTTTTTTTTTTTCCTTTTTCATTTTTTGCAATCTCTGGCAGTCATTTTACCTCTGACCAGAACCTTTGTATGCATTTATGTGTCCACGTTTGTCTGTGTTTGTGTGCGTGTGCTGGCGCCCTCTGTGACCAGCTAGTCTTTCCTCGTCAGCGTGTTTGTTCTCTCTCAGCGGGCTCTGTTTGATATCTGAACACAGCTGTGAGACACGAAGAAGAAGTCTGTGTGTTCTACGCATGCATCTGTGAATGTGGGGGATTTTGTTGTGTGCATGTGAGACTTGATGAGGGGTGGGGAAAGGAAGCATAAGTAAGTGTTTGTCATGTGGGTGCATGCATGCATGATGTAGGTGCCTGTACATGGGGCCAGTTGGTATGCAATTAGTTGTCAGTGTCTTTGTCGGAATGCAAATGGGAAGATCAGACGTGCCACTCCCAGGCCTGGAAAACAGAGTGCAGTGTTTCTCTGCTTCTCAGTGGGCTCCTCAATAGATAGCACAGGGTTAGTTTTATAAAAGCTGAGATCAGCTCCCTCACCCTCAAAGCATTCTGGGGGTGGATTGACCTTGTTAGTTGGCTAGGACTCACTTATCATTCTGTGTTATATGGGTTTTTTTGTTTTTGTTTTTTGTTTCAGTCTCTCTTCTCTTTTTTTCCCCTGAGCATTATATTAAGTCTTGTTTAGCTATGACTTCTTTTCCTCTTTTTGTTTTTAATATTCTCTTTTGTTACTTTGTTGCTTATGACTCTAACATTTGCGATGAAACGAAATGCCTGGCTTCTCCAGCGCATGTTGAAGTGCCTTTGGGTAGCATACTGAACCCCAGCGTGTGTGTACTTGACAGTTATGGGACGAGGAATTGGGAGGAGGCGTGATCGAGGTGAGTGCCTGGGGCCAGGCCTTAGCACATCCTTAAGTGTCTGAAGTAACTACTTGGACCACCACCAACAAGGAGGGGCCATCAGGGTTCAGTAACACTTGGATTGGGTGGCTGTCAAGGGCTCCGGCCCTCGAAGTCTGAACCTCAGTCGAAAAATCTTCTGCTTCCTTGGATGCTGGTCTGGAAGCTCTGGGATACTGTAATGGGCGTTTTTCAGCCTCTGCTTGTAATTGCAAGCAGATACTACTTCTACTTCTTACCTTTGGGGAAAAAAAGTGAGACAAGCTGTTTTAGTCTGCTGCCTTTGTCTTTATTTCATGCGAAGTTAACTAGCTGCTAGCTAAACACAGACTTGATCTTATCGAACAAAATAAAAGTAAGTTGTTCCCCTTTTTTGTTTTTTCTACTCTGATCACTGGCCTGTCCATTTGAAGGTATTCAGTTTTTGCCATTACAGAACCACTTTTACTTGTATGATAAAAACTACAGCATCCATACAGTCACAGTGAATTAAGCTTGTGGGGGACAGCTGTCTTTGATTCCAACAATTCCTTCATCAGATGAACATTTGAGGTCTAGGGACTAGCGACCTGTTTATACTGTTCCTTCAGGTTTCTTTGCATGAATCTTAAAGTTTACAGGGTCATGCTAAAGCGTGTTGATCCGAGCTTGCTGGGGCTGGGAGTTAAATGTTAAAGTGAGGAGGAAGTTAAAGAAAAGAGGAAACAAATTATTGAAGCAGGTCGTACAAGCATCTTATAGAAGATGATATGTGTAAATGACAGTAGCTCCAGTTTACTTCAGAAAGCACTTGACCCTTTAAAAAAAACTGCATTTTCAATCAGCATGAGGTTTGTAATTATCTGAAGCATGTGGGTTTGCTAATCTGGCTTTGTTAATAAATTAGTAATCAGATTTTAGTTGCCTTGTGACTTTGCATGAACCACACATTGAAAGTCAAAGTTCATCATCTTTAGCTAGATATAATTGATGGAGTTCATTAAAACACAATGAGCTTCTCTCTGACTCTTAGTTTCACATTCAGCGCTGTCAGTCAAATCTGCACAGCTTCGTCCGAACTGTCGAATCTTTTGTGTTGCCTGCAAAGATGGGAGGGAGGGAGTCTGAGGCTTTTGTAGCTAAAACCAGCTCATACACACACACACACAAATGCACACACACACATATACACAGCTGTTGTAGAGACCACAGAGGAAGCGGAGCCACAGCGCTGCGTGTTCACAGCCAGCCACAGAGCTCTGACAGGCACTGCGTGTGTGTGTGAGTTGGTGTCAGTGTGACTGTGAGCGCTGAAGGCTGAAAAAGTTGGATCTTTTCAGACAGTTCCTCGGGGGGGATGGAGATAGAGCCAGAGTGTAGTCACTAAATCCTGTGAATACTCTTAAGACCGCTGTTATAAAGGGTGTCTTATCGGTGCCTCCCATCCTGTGTTCGGAGGAACACTTCCTAACAGACATGCTGGTCTGCATCATTATTTCTTTGTGGGTGATGATCACATGTTGCTGAGAGTGATTCAGTGTCTTCCTGTTTCTCTGTAGATCCACCGAGACAGAGAGACGTCGTTCCATCAGCCTTGCAATACTCAGCACTCAGGTAAGAGTTACTGGCAGCTCCTGCTGCTCTAAATTTTCATGTCAAAATTGACAGAATGGGTATTTTTAATTTCTTAATGGTTATTTCTGTTATGACTTCTTCTTTGGTTCCTTTTGCAGCAATCTGCCTGACATGGGTACTTTGCTGTTAGCAAGAAATGTTTTGCTCTTGGGTTGTGTGTGGATTAGTGTTAGTACTGATTAAGCCTGTATCCTGTTTGAAGTGATACTATGTTTCTCTTTGGCCTGGTTAAAGTAGCACTGACATCAAGTAAGATCGTTACATTGTTTGAGACTTGAGAGCAGCAGTTTGTTTGTGAACTTGTGAAAGTAGCTTTTTCTTTCTCCTAGTTTGATCTACTCAGATGACCTAAAACACCAACTTTGACAAAGATAAGATTTTGCTGCCTGATATCGGTGTTGTTAGAGCCCGATCTCGCTCTATTGTTTCTAGTCTGACATTAACAAAAAGTTTCCACTTACAAGCCAAATGGTTGAGTGGTTAACCTGTCACCCAGGACACGTGCCCAGGCTGCCTTTGCGCTCTAATATTCTTGAAACCACACTTTTAAGTGTCTAAGTCTGCTGACACTTGGAGATGTTATGAGGCTACTTTAAAAGGTTTTTAAGTAACATGCAAATGAGACTTTAAGTAGAAACATGGGCTTTTGACTTGGTGTGTTTTGCCAGCATGTGCACACACAGATGATGAAAAGTTAGATACGGAACAGATGGGGACCAGTGACCCTGATTGCTGTGAAAAGGGCCAGAACATGCACACTCTAATAAGATTTCATCTCTGTATCAACAAGGGCTGATACCGATTTAGACGACTGCTGTTAGGAAAGAAACACTGAAAACCCAAATGAGAAGGAAGTGTCGTTATATAGTTCGTGTTGTCTGTGGGACTGTTGACCAATATAGGCTAGACTCACTGTGTATTATATTTGAATGTTAAATATAATTGTGCTTACAAATAAGGTGATGCTGTGCTTTATATTTCAGTAAAGTCCACAACAATATTTGGTGATATCCCAGTTGATCGTGTATGAAATTTCTGGAATTGACCCCATAAATCATTTAATGTTAGCGTAGGAACACTAGCTTTAAAGGCTTAGACAATTTCCTTCTAGAAGGAAGTTCCGCCACCAACTTGGTAACACGTCAGGGCAGTTATTTTGGCAGTTAACAGATAATGAGAGCCAAAGCTTTAATTTCAGTCGTCAACTTTATTAAGTACATTTTTACAGAATTGCTTGTATGGAGTCCCACCTCAGATATGTTAGAAATGCTTACAAAGTTTAGTTTCTCCAGAAGGTTTAACAACCTTATTGTCCCTCCGTGTTGCACTTTTATTTCAAATGTACAAAGTTATATGACCCTACAGCATCAGCAGTAAGATCATTTAGTATTTTCACTTGTGGTTAAAAATGTCTTGACATTGCATAGTTTTTAAAATTTATTTATGCCCACTTTTTATCACGTCATTTATGCCTGGACCACAGTAGCAGTTTCCTCGAGCCACTCGGGAAGTGTAGCTGGGAAAAATATCAGCTCACTTGTCAGTGCAGCAAGTGGTTGATTGTTGCCATGGGGATATAGTTCACTCAGTATGGGCAATGACTGTAGGAGAAATATTAATGTGAAACATTTTAGATGTTGACACAGATATGTCTGAGTTTGGGCAACAGCCAAAGCAAGATAAGAAAAAGGGATTCTTTGACCTTCATAAGATGAGTCTGTCTGTAGGGAGACTGGTCTCAATAAAAAAAGACCAACAGATCGATGAGCTGGATCAGGCGGAGAACAAACTGCCTTTTATCTGCACTAGAAAACAGATGAAACATCAGTGTGTGTGACAGGGGCAGAGAGGAAAAGAGGCTGAAATGGATGAGACATACTGAGGAAACAAAAAAAAGTCAAACATGGAAACAGAAGGGAGAAGAACCATGGGTGTCAAGTGGAAGTAAAAATGGAAGGGTGGGTGACGGTGGGATTTCCTCTGTTGCAGCTTGGATCAGTTGACATCACTTCCTTTTCTTCCTCATTAAGCCAGATGCTTTCTGCCCTCCCTTTCTTTCTCTCTGATAGTTATTTATTTAGTTAACTTGGCAACAGAGGGATGTAATCCATGTTTCAACCACTGCAAAAGTAGTTTTTTAAGTTGCTGCTTGAAACGATTTACTTAAATTTACTTACCAATTTCATTGAATGCTTTTGTAATATACATATAATGACCACTTTATTAATTACAGCCTACTCTCATGATGCCTGTGATATCCAGTCATAGGTAATATGTTGTTTGAATATCATTCAGGTCAACGTTGGTGTTGTAGTGGACTGTGTCAGACTGCTGTTTTTCATGAAAGGTGGTTTATATATGCAGCCCTCTGACTCAGTGCCTCATTGTCTCACTGCATTCAGTACTTTGGTTTAAACGTAGTGAAATCTTCAAAACTGGGCGATGAGTTTAGCATGGTAGCGTGCTATTCTCACATGATCATATTGGTAGGTGTAATACATAGCACTATCATTGTGAGATGGGAGATGCTGGCATCAACACGGCCTTGTAGAGCCAACAGAACAACTCGCTGTGGATTATTATTCTTATTGTGTAGGAACATTAATGGTGACTGGATGCTCCTTTCAGATAGAGGTCAAAATCAAAGTAGCTCACAGTATTTGTTTGGCTATAGAAGAAAAGTTCTCCATGATCTTTTGGTTTTTGGTGTTAAAGGTCAATGTGATTTTACTGACTGCAAAAACCTTCCAGGTGAAAGTCGATACTCAAACCTTCTTCAAAGTCAATATGCACAGTCTTACGCAACTGGACTGCAAAAATAAGAGTCAATCCAAAGTTTGGATACACTTGTACTAGTTCATTATTTTCATTGCATTCCATATGATAAGTAATCATAGTAATAAAATAACATCACCTGACTTCTTCAGTGACCCAGCTGAGCTTTTGTTGAACCAGGAAATTTGGTAATTTGGTACTTTGGTCCTAGCTTTTTTTTTTTTTTTTTTTTTAAACTAAATATGAGGAAGACTAAGCTATGAATACACATTTACAGTGAATTAAAATGATTAGAAGTGGCACTGTAAAATTTCTCATTTATAAATATCATATAAATCTCATTGTTGTTCTGTTGCAAATTTAATTTGTTCAGAAAATTTTTTAAGTAATTATTACCTTTATAAGGAGTTTGTTGCAAAGGCTTCATGTTCACTCTGTGTTTTTGTGCATGTTATTTTATTTATTTATTTACTTACTTACTTTTTAATGTGTCTCAGATAACGAGAAACGCCCACGCTCTGCGGTGTGTTCCAACCTTTGACCTGTACTGTATATTTGTTTGGAAACTGAAACATTGGTTCTTAGTGAGAACCAGACCTTGTCAGATCTAATCTCTGTGTTGTCTGGAGACACCGTTGTCATCTTTACTTTTAAAGACCTGGGGAAAAAAACAAAACTAAACTTGCTAAGGAGTAATCTTGGTGCTAGACATTGTGTTTGTGTGAAGTAATGCAAATTTTCTGTTGGTTGAAAAGACCCTTGTGATACTGTTTTGCTGTGGATGATCAGGCAGCATTTAGCCATATTCTGTACATCTCTGTAGAAAAGACAGAATAAAGGACACTTAAAGGCAAACAAGCTACATAAATAGCAGTCAGTGTTCAGTGTGTGAATGGGTGGATGACTGAATGTAGTGTAAAGCGCTTTGGGGTCCTTAGGATCTAAGTAAAGCGCTATACAAATACAGGCCATTTACCATAATTTTAATAATTACACATTTATGCAAAACCTCAGTGACTGCAGACATTTCATTTGACTTGATCAGACATTAAAAGAAAAACAAAAAAGAACAGCTGAGGCTGCTTCTCGTGGCTGCAGAACATGTGCATTGTTGTGCTCTAGGGTGAATTATCCCATCATGCTTCTGGTACATGTTGTGGTGCATGTCTGCTGTGGTTTGCTAACATATGTTAAGTCATTGTTCTGCTTTAGAGCGCATTGTAGGTCGTGCAATACTTTTAGGTAAAGCCTTGTTCTGTTTATCGGAACTCATTTCCCATATTTACAGGAATCATGCTGGATGTTTCTGCATGTGCCGTTTGGAAGGTTTGAATTGCCGTTTTGTTTAATATACTCTGTAAACTGTGTGCAGACAGATTTTTATCTCTGTGAAAAATAGGAGGCTATGTGGTAACATCCTCTACTCAGAAGTATGAGGACTTTGTCCTTTGCCCTTGCTGAATTTAAAAAAACGCATGTTTAATTTTGTAAACGTGTTGAAATGCAGATGGTGAAGTGATACCTGATTATGAACTGAACCAGTCTACAGACAAAGGTCACTCAAAGAAAAAGAAACAGCAAGATGATGGTGTATTTCGCAGGTAGTCTGATGCACTTTGATCAACTTTTAAGAAAGTTTAACTGGAATCTTCAACACCTCCTATGTGTAATAAATCAGCCCAGTTAGACAGAGAACCTTGTACACATTTAATATGAAAAAACACAGGACAAGGAAGTATAGGTCGAAGAAAATATAAATACGATTTTATATGAAAGTTCTGATAAAATCTACACTTAGCTGAGATAAGTGTTTTTCCTAACAGGGAAAACTTGCAGAGAAGAATGTTTCTAACCCAACAGATTATTTTTTATTAATTTTTTTTGGTTACTATGCTGATTATTTCAGACTTGAAATTAGATTAGATTGTATCTACTTTTATATTTTTTTAGCTGCACGTTACACTTATTTTTAACCCTCTGAATTTCCCGGAGGAACCCACCCGAGGGATTAATAAAGTTTCATCTAATCTAATCACTTCGGGGTGTTTTTACCTGCAGTTAAACTCAAATGATTTGAATTGCAGTAATCAAAAAGTAGTATACACTGCAGTATAAAGCTGCATTTCTTTAAATGTAAGGATTGTTTCTGCAAGAAACAAGGAAAGCTAGAACAGTTTGACCGTTCTTTTCTGCGTGCAGCTATACAAAAAAATGTCGCCACCTACTGTAGACCAGTAGGTGGCAATACAGAAGAGTCTTTGACCAATCAGAAGTATTCATCGCTTCAAGCCCCATCCCCAAAGTTTCCATGCTTTGACAAAGTACTGCCTACCAAGTAGGGACTTGGGGGGTAAAATAATTTCCCCAGAGTTTAATTTAGACTCAGGTGTCTGCAGTGGAAATGCAGTTGAAATTCCTTCAAGAGTTTCTACTCTCAGGGGAAAGCTCCTGTGGTTAAAAAGTGACGTGTATCTCTGCAGTCAAGGCCAAGTTTTCTGTTTGTGTCTGCTGGTTTATGAATTTAGATTCATTTTTTAAAAAGCTAATAAAATGCTGAATCTGTATCAGATGTGTTCCCTCTGTTGCTCGCTAGGCAGACTGTTTACCTTCAGGAAACAAAATCCTCCTTTACTACAAGTGGACTTTAAATAGAAACCAAAAATCTTGTCCCCTGCATTTGTATATGCAGATCAATTTATAGAGATTGCATGAAAGGTGCAAAAAAGTGGATATGATATAATATATATAAAGTATATATCTGACCTTCTTCACACTTGGCCAGCAGCCTCAACCACCCGTCGACTCATGAGCAACTTTTACACCTGTTCTCTGAACCTTTTCTATGTGTGCTGTGGTAGTGGTGTTGGGGTCTGTTTGACACAGAGGGAGGAGGACAGCTGTCAAAACTCACAGTCCCCTGCTAGTTGTGACAGACAGCTGTGAGGGGGGTGGAGTCTGAGGAAAACTCCCTGAGTCCACTTGTGTCACCAGCACTTGCAACTCCAACATTCTCACGCATGTTCATTTTTGGATTGTCTGCTAATAGCGGAAATATGACGTAAAAAGGGGCAAAATGTTTTTGCATCGAGCCACCAATGCACTGTGGTCAAGACTAAGCTCTGTTGCAGCAGTTGAGGTCAAAGGTCAGTGTGGATTTGGTATCTTAACTGAAAAGATCTATTGATGTCATGATATGGCAGCCTTCCCCTTTAATGTTTTCTGCATGTTGTCTACATGTTGTAGTATGAGCGAGCAGGATGTGGTTTGCCCAGTTGTCAGTTGTCATGTAGGAACACGTTGGTAATAACTAAACTTGTGACCTTGTTTCTTCTCAAAGCAGAAACCAGAAATAATCCTGCGCCTGTCATGTTGTGGTGTCTGCTGCAGGACTCATAAAGCAGTGTTGATGCAAATATGGAAACTTTAATTTCCCAAATATGATTTAAACTGCTGACTCCTTTGATTACAAAGTTTCGATTGAGACTTCATGAACTCTTTCAAGTGCTCTAATGAGGAATGATTATTTTCTATAGTAGTGATACTCAAATCTGTGCTGTATTACGCAGTTGAGTTCCATCTTTAGTTCAGCCTCTCAGCGCAGGAATGTGCTAATTAGCGAAAACAACTTGTCAGTGTCTGAAAAAACATATGGACTTTTGCTGCTCAATAAGTACTTGAAGCAGCTTATTTATCTGATATTTTCATGTTTTTGGATTGTTTGTGTCAGGCTCAGACTATTTTAGATAGAAGTGACGGAACCATTGTGTAAGAATTTACAATTAAGGAAGTCTGACAATCTTTATGTCAGGATAGCACCTACCTTTGTCCATTGTGACACACTATTCAGTGGTATCACTCGACCCAAAGTGGTGATGTCCCATTGGCGTTGTAATTGGGCTGATTGAAACATTATGAAACCATAATGTTTGTCGGTGCTGTGATCTGACTACCCTCCTTTCATTAAGAGCTGACTGTGTCGACCTGCTCTCTCTGCGATGTTTGTTAAAGGCGCTCATGGTTATTCTACAGAAAAATTGTATACCCCCACTCCCTCAAGTCTAACAACACTATGATGTAAAGAGACTCCCCACCCCTGACGGGTGCTGAATTTTATAGGGTTATGTTTCTGCCAGCTTCAGGATTCCTCGAGCCATCCTTTGCTGGTGTTGGTTAATTAATCTACTTTTATTTTTAGTCTTGATTTTGGCTGTGAATAATTATGAAAAACAAGATAATCTGCTTCTGCTTTTGGGTTGTGCTGAATACAGGGCATGCTTTATTTTAAATATGCCCTTTTCTGTGGCATGTTTAGTTCAGTTTACATTTATTTATAGATTTGTATTTCTCCACTTGAATTATATCTCATGTATGAGGCATCTACTTGTACCCACTCAGCGACACAGAATCCAGGCTCTTGAAGCATGAGCACATACGTATACAAAATCTAGCTTCCTCTTGCTCACATGAGTGTAGGGGATGCAAGTCTTCCTGGGGGATTAAGAATGACTTCCGGTTTTTGAGCAGAAATAGATGTTTAAAAAAAAATAATCATAACAACACTGAGCAAATGATCTCATGCAGTTTTTCTTGGCTGCTGGCTAAAGTCAGCCCATTGGTAGATGTCTGTGCCTGAGTACAGGCTTCCTCTTTTAGTTTGGCCTGGAATATTATCTGTGCATGTCCTTACATGTCCAAAAAGCTGTAGCCCCAGAACCTTGTTGCATAACAGTTGTTGTATTCTGTGCTGACTTTAGATTTGGCTGTTTGTAATTCAGTGAGATAGAATAGTGGGTGTAAAGTAAAAATGGCTTGTGGTGAGCTGCTACGGGTAAAGAGCACAGAGACTTACTGAGAAAAACTAACGTGGCATCAGCCGAGGCCTGAGAGTGACTACTTTAAATAGTCATTATTTAAGTAGTCAGTGTGATACACGTGATTCTGACTTATTATAGTTCATATCATTGTGGCTGATATGAACTCGAGTAACTGTCTGCTTGATGTCTGTAATTTCTATCGATCAAGCAACAGAAGTAAAAAATTACTTCTTGCTTTAAAGCTTACAATAAGGTGCAGACTTTGTAAGCATCAGTGTCCATTTGGCCTTAGGGTGACTAATGCAGCTCTTTCATGAAAGCAGTTTTGCAGTACTTCAATAACCGTTTACGTTGTCTTTCTCCGAGTCAGATTTTAACTTCAGTTCCGCCCTGGTACCTTTATGAAACCCACAAACACTGGTTGTTTGCAGTTGAGCACAGACTGCTTTGGTGAGGACAGTCAGCCATTGATCCACCAGGCTTTTCACACCTTCTCAGATTCCCACAAGTCTTTTCACTGATGTCTTACAGACCTGCTTGTGTTTTAGAACAAAGAATGAAGACTTATTGTTTTGGAAACAAGGTGTGTGTCAGTTTAACAGCCTCTGTTGAGAAACTTATCAGTGAATGTATTTTAAATCTGATTTCACAAGAATGCTTCGTTTCTCCTCTGTTTGATTTTAACCCTGCGATGTGTTAAATGTCGTGTCTTTCAGGATCCTCAGAGTCTTCAACATTTTCCAGTTTGCCCAGTAGGACCAGCAGTGCCACCAGCTGCCCCTCTTCAGCTCACAGAGACTCTGGCAGTGACATAGAGAGCTTCCTGAACACAGAACCCGGATATGACAGCATCTTCAGAAAGGTCTGACCCCCATCAACTTCAAATCAATGTTAAAGTGCTCAAAAACAATTCTTTTAAACTGGTTTAATTATCTGTGCAAAGTGAGAAAAGCAAATGAGGACAAATCTGTGAAGAAATATATATTTAAAAATGTAAACAAAAACATTGCCACTATATATGCTGTAGAATGAACTTCTTACACATCCAAACTGCAAACACATCAATCATTAAATGTATAAATGAGGAAAAATGTAGCAGCCAATTCCCTGTTTACTAAATCCTTGGCTGGCTGTGGTCCAAACATCCGGTTCAGTTGCGCTGAACACCAAGAATATATTTTGCCTCTGCAACTATTCCTATAGGGATTATATACTATATATGAAGTATCTATTTTCTCAGTCTGTGTCTGTTTTTTTATTTATTAGTACCCTGAGGCAGAGATGCCAAACATCTACTAAGCATCTTTTTAAGCTGGCAGCTCTCCTCCGCTGCTGGGAAAGTGCAAGCTGTGGTCCCTGCTGTCACTCTGCTGCTGTTGAAAGTCTGTTTGAAGCCAGGCACCCTTTGGTTAAAGTTGAAACACTTGTATCTCTCAGTTTCTGCTGTGTTGAGCACTTGAAACATGCTCATTGTAATGTGAACCGTATGTCATGTTTGGTGCAAACAAAGCCAGAGAAGAGAATATCAGCTGCCTGGGAGTATACAGTGTGGTGCTGAGGGTTGGGACACTGTAGATAGGCCGTGATGGGCAAAATGAATCCGCACAAAGACTACAGAAGCTAAATTCTGAAAGAGAGGATTAACGTCTTTGCTGCTCTCTGAAGGGAAACGCTTCTTTTGTGAAATGTAATACTGTAAATGTAGAATAAAGAGGACATAGACGGTTTCAACAGTCGTGACTTATCTGAGTTTAACATGTATGTTGTGCCATCAGATAACATTTAAAATCCTGAAATAAAACAAAGTTTAAAACTCAGCTGGGTCCTTCTCTTATAGCGCTGAAGCTGACGTTCACATGCACTCTCTGCCCTTGATGTATGCTCATGCGTTGTCCGACTCCCAGAGGAAGTTGTGTTTGCAGCATAAAGCAGATCTTTCATTCGCAGCTCTCCGACAGAAGCAGCTCTATGCTCGGCCCTCACACTGCAGCTGGCAGCACAATAGACCCAGTTAAAGCTCACACCTACAAATTAACTCTAAATGGACTATCCCAAACCTGTGTGTGTGTGTGTGTGTGTGTGTGGGCAGTCGTCTTTTCCCACCATTCCCAAAGAGTGGTTTTACTAAAACTATTTGTTTTCCGCGTGCTTCTTATATTATAGAGCTGTCAGGTGAAGACTTGTCAAGAAATCAGCAAACTATACACAAGCATATGGCTAATTAACTTGCAAGAATACATATTAGTTTATACATATGCGGTGTACGTACACTTTATATTTGCCAACTGCTAACTGCCAACTGTCTGTGGATTTGGATCACTAAAATGGTCCTGTGACAATGACAAATGGACTTTAAAAAGACTATATATCACTAAGAAGTGTTTTCCTGGGAAAGGTTTGTTTTAACAAGGTTGCTATCATTTATTGGTGTTTGTTATAATGCCAGTGTTGCTATAAAGTGGCGCTGGCTCATTATCCCTAAGCCATGCCATTTGGTCCTCATTATATTCCATTCCTGTGGGTTAAATGGCTCTTCAGCTAACTCTTAATTCCTCTCATGCCTCAGTGAAGAAATGCTGATGGATATACAAAGTGATAGCCCGAGTAATTAACAATGATTTCAAGGACATCTGTTTTGCTGTGTTATGTTTTATTCATATTTATTATGCTGTGTTGGAGTGCCCTTTTTTTCCTGTTCTGTTACATTCTGCCATTAAACTGCAGGTGTAATAAAATGGCAAAATCACATTATGGATCTTAAATAGTCTCCTGTTATTGGGGTTGTGTGGTCCTCCATATAGAAAACACTACGCTACTTCCAGATGAACAGAATGAACCTTTTGGGTCCTTCATATAGTCCTATTGTTCCCTTGTAGGATTGTAGGATACCGTCACCAAGGCCAGGGTTAATGTAAGGTGGTGCTATCCACTCTGTGTAATGTGTACCATGTGACCCAAGCAAAAATAGAACCAGCCAGTGAGAGGGCAGGAGAGCTTTGTTCACTTACAATAAATGATTTAGCCTTATGCACTTAGGGACCATAAATGGATAGATATCAGCTGAGCAGCTGTTGAGACATAGCGTCTGCAGGCTTTTTTGTGGGATTTTTTTTGCCGTTGATTATCACTAATTCCTCAAGTTGTCATCCACAACCTTGCCTCACAATAGCTTAGTAAGCACACACATGTTCTCACGCTCCACTTCCTGTGGTTCTCAGAGCAGAGCCAGACTCTTCACACTTTCAGTTACTGTTCACGGTTCACAAGCGCATTACTTGATTAAACCTGGAAATTAATACTTTACGTGGAAACAGTTGCATTTACATGTGTCCGCGCTCCCTAAAATAATAAATCAACATTTTATTAGTGTGGCATTGACTTCATATAGTGCTGATTTAGCATACTGGCTCATGATAAACCATAACTTTTTGATGGTACAGTAATGCTTTAAAGTAGTGTAAAGTTATACCTTTTCTCTTTTTGGGATGTCTTTCAGAATGATGAACCTGTGACTGGAGGAGACAGTGCCAGCGAGGTTTCGGTCTCCTGCTCTTCCACAGACGACACCGCCAGCGTCGGCCCGACCAGCTCCAGCCCGGAGGGCAGCCAGGGCCTGGGCTGCAGCTGGAGTCCAGAAGAGGGCATCCAGACCGTGGCACCTACCACTGAAGGACTGGACAGTGAAGGTGGAGAAGGAGGAGGGGCAGGAGAGGCTGAAGAAGAGGCCAAAGATAGAGTAACTGAGGTGCCGCGGCGTTCCTGTCTCTTTCGTAACAGCAACCGTTCCCTGTCACCTCTTCGCCGCCACAGCTGGGGTCCTGGAAAGAACAACGGAGGAGACGGAGAGATGAACCAGAGGAGGTGAGAGTGATGAATACTGGGTTCTTCAAGATGAATAATGTCTAATTGCATTGTTGATGAAGTGGATGTAGAAATAGAAATGTTTCTCCTCCGTCCTAGATACTGGCTGCTGGTGTTAATCTGGTGTTAGTCAGTAGATGTCAGCAGACTTGATGTGTGCCTCTTTCAGCATTATTAGAGCTTGTTGATGTCAGTCCTTCTGTGCCATGTTGAGTGTTTCCTCTTCATGCTGTGAGCAGCTGTGTTGCCATTTGTCTTGCGTTGGCAGGGAGCTTCCAAAATTGTACACACAGATGCTTATAAACAAATGCACAGATACGCACTTCAACATGAACACATGTTCTCACGCTTTCACATTCAGAGCCACACTGTACAGTTGTCACGAGTTGACAACAAGATTATTTCACAAACATCGGTTCAATAGAAAGGCTAACAGTGACTTTTAGAACGGGACTCTTAACGCTGTTTTGTCATCACTGCTCAAATGATTGGCTCTTAGCGATGGTCTGTAGAGGAATTTACATGCAAGTTTCTTTTTAATATCCCCTGTCTTATTAAGTTTTTCCTTTTGACAGTAGTGTATATTTCATATGTGCATCTGTGTGTTAAAGCCTGACGATACTGGAGACCATTACTCATTCACAGGGAGTCTAAAAGAAATCCATTAATCATATATTGGCCATTGTTTTTAGTATATGGCAAATGGCCAGGAACTTGTATAGCACTCTTCTACTCTGAGTACTCGAAACGTTTTTTACTACAATCCTTATTCACACAAGTACTTTTTTCTTATACCTTACGTCTTACGTTTGTGCACATGCTCACGCTCCGATGGATGCACTGGGGCAACTCCGGTTCATTATGCCCAAGGATATTTCAAGATGCAGATTAGAGTAGCTGGGGATTGAACCACCGGCCTTTCAGTTATTAAGTAACCTGTGCTGCCTCATGAGCCACAGAGCTTAGATGTATATATGCAGGCATTGTTTTACAGCAACTTTTGATATCATTATTTACTTTTTAGATAAAATTATTTATTTCAAAAGTTAGGCAGCAACTTAATGTAAAAATGCCTCTTGCCTGCATCACCATCTGCTCAACTGTGATACAACTCTGCAATGTATTGGTGGCAGTTTTCCCGCTTTAAGTGGAACTTTAGAGCATTTCTATCCCACAAACGGAGACATGTCACACATTGTGATAGGCTCTAGCTTCCAAACACTGGAGGACAGTGTTTGGAAGTCTGGCCTATACCGGATGGCCATGAAGAAAGCATGCATGGTTAATATGCTGTCTTGTTTTGCTACCCAGATTTCCTGATCATAATAAAGTCAAAAGCTAGGCTCATTTCTCCAGCTTTGCTAAGTAACTCATATCATATCATATCATATCATATCATATCATATCATATCATTATAGATCAACCTAAATAAGGACCAGTCACATAGAAGCCTACTGACTCGCTAAGTAAAATCATAAAGAGGGTACTGCGACCTCCTCTAGTCAACATGTAATAGTGGATTAACAGGTGTTATTAAAGGAGGGAAACCCTCCAAAAAACGGACGGAGCAGTGGAGCAGCCAAGGGAACAGAACGATATAAAAACTGTATCACTAAAACATAAGTTTTTATACAAAAACAGTTAAAAATTTAAAAGCAATTAAAACAACCCTGGCCAGGGAGAACACACAGTAAAAATCAAAATAAAACATAAACACACTAAAAGTCCAGTGGGGTCAGCCACGGCGTTAAAATCCAGCAAAATCGGAGCGGGCAAGGAAAACCCGGCGGCGTCCCCGGCCGTCCTGTCAGTCTCTCTGATCCGGAGTGCCCGGATGGGCAGAGCTCCTAACTCTGCCCGCCGCTTTTCTGTGGCACGCCAGCACTATGGTCTCACCGTCGGAGGTAGGGCGCTGTCCCACTCCAAACTAATCCCCCACCACAGTGTCCTCTGGCGTCAAGCTATTCCAGCAGCAGCACAGCTCTCACTGCTTCTCTACGCACTGGCCGTCATATGCCCTCGCCACGTACTGCACACCAACGCCGCCCTCTGCTTGCGGCCGCCGCCGCTGCCTGCCAGCATCTACTCCGCCATCTCTGCTGCCCTGCTTCTCCTGACTGGCTAGGCCCTCTTATTGGGCCTCTGTGACCTCCCAGGTCTGCCAAGTTTGTAATCAGGGAGGGGTATAGTCTCTCCAGGACAATTCAACAATAAATAAAATAAAAGCATGCAATAAAACACTATACAATATTAAAATATTAGCAATAATAAAACACAGCAACTCATGCGAGATAAAAATCTAGTTAACTTGTCCATTTCCACCCCGTGACAAACACAAACCCAAAATGGAGAATGTTTGCCTTGAAAGTAAAAGTCGTGGCTTACCATTTCACAAGGTGCAAATTGATTCTTCTATGCAAACTACAGGAAACCGTGGCAATCTGCTAGCAAACAAAACAATTGCAAGGAGGTTTTTCTTTAGTGCAGCACCATATACGTCGTTGCAACTTGCAACAGTAACCGCTCCAGCAAACACTCGCCAGCCTGTCAGGGAATACACATTTTTCCCTATAAACAAAGGTTACCAGGGGGTTTGCCTGTGTGTGAGTGGGGTCTAGGACACATATTTTTTAAAAAAAGACAAAATAAATGTAATGAGATTTTAAATTATGAGAAAAACAAGATTTCGGAATGTCTCGTATAGTGTTTGGTGACATTTTAAAGTAACAGTCTAGCATTTGGTAATTATGCTTATTTGGTTGCCAAAGATTATTAGGAATCCACAATAAAAGGGACATGAGTGTTGCATAAGCCCTACTGAAGCATTTGATCTGTTCAGTCCACACAAACTCCATCCTCAGACAGAGATGCCAAACAGATGTCTGTCAGCACAGAGGAGCTGAAAGGAGCAGCTGGTCTAAACAGAAGTTTACTGGATAAAGGCAGCTTTCATGTGGTCGCAGCAGGAAGGAATCATCGATACTTTTAGATACAGTGTGGTATTATGGTGCGTTATCTTCGTCAAGTTCAGTAAATTTGTTTGGTTTAAACAGCTGTCTGTGGAGACATCATGCACCACAAAGTGTGCCTGAAAAAATTGACTTAAAGTGTGAAGCAAACAAACGAAAACATGGGGCACCACAGATGCATTCCTCAGAGTCTCTGCCGATGATACAGAGTCCTTCTTCTGATAGATTTGAAAGAATGAAAATCTGTCTAATTTCTGAGGTGGACAAGTAACCGACTGCAGAATACTCTTTGAAATGTGAAGTGGCCTTCAAAATAGTGTTACCATTAAAAACCGGGAGGCTGTTATCATAGTTTAGCACAGACTGGAAATAAAGCCTGGTAATAGGGTACCAGTGCGCCCACACTACTCTTAACTCCTCCGGTACCAGCAACTCTAAAGTTCACTAATTAGAGGATAGGTTATCTTGCTAAATGGTATCACAGGGGATGAATGCACAAGGATAATTCTTGTCGGAATCCAGTAACATCCTTTAAAGCTGACTTCAGAGGTTGTCCACTGACCAGCAGAGACTCTGTCCTTCATGTGGTTATGATACAAATAGGGTTTCTGCTCACAATACTCAACTGGAACTCTAACTTTGAATCCCAAACATTTTGTTTGACACATTTCTGTCTATTGAGTGTTTCAATTCATGCTGTGTTATTATCAGTTGATTAGAAGATGTACAGTTCCACGAAAAAGAACATTTTCACAGGATTATGTGCAGTCATGTGAAAAATAAAGTACACCTTTATTGCTTTCATACAAATTAAGAGGGAATGTAGCAGGTATGTGCTGATATTCCAATACACTGGCTTCACTAGTCATCGGCAAGTGTGAAAACCTCTATAAAAGCTCAAGTTTTAAGAATCTTCCGACCTTCCAGTAAATTCACACCAAAGTCAGATCCTGCAATGCCACAAACAGAAGAATGACATCAGACTCTGCAGGCCTCAGTTGGCCTTTTAAATGTTAAATTTCATGGAAGTACAGACAAAAAAAGACTTCTTTGCCAGGACAAAGCTTAAAAAGAATATGAAGCACAACTTGGCTTTGTAAAATTGCATCTGAATAAACCACAAGACGTCTGAAACATTGTCCTTTAGACAGATGAGGTCAAAGTGGAAATGTTTGATAATAATTCACAGCTCTATATTTGGGGAAAGCCAAACGCAGCATATCAGCACAAACACCTCATACCTGCTGTCAATCACTGTGGTGCAGGGGTGATGATTCAGTGCTTTCCTGTTTTTACTTTTTTTCCTTTGGGCACCTTCATTTGCAATCACTAATGTCCACAAACCTCAATGAACTGAAACAATGTTATAGAGAAAAGTTGGCCAGACTTCCTCCACTAAAAAATGTGAGAGACTGATGTGTGATGACTCATACATGAAATGATTACTTCAACTTAGAGCTGCTAAAGGTGCTTCTACAAGCTGCTGAATGATGAGATGCAAGCTTTTGCCTGTGGAAACTTTAGTTTGTACCAGCAATCTCACTGTGAGGTGGGAATACTAAACATCATTTTGAAACTATGAGCAAAGATATCACCACAATTATTTCATGCTTATCATCTTTCATCATTTACTCTGAGTACAGCAGTCTGATCACTCTTGTCTTCTCTTAGATCATTACCTATACAGTAGTAGCCATAAAAATCCAATGGTCCCATCGGCAATAAGAACAGTTCGTTGATTAATTATTTTCTTGCTGTCATGGCTTCCGTTCAAATCCCACTTCATTTCCACCTTCATCCACAACTCTGTCTCTGTCTCCGTCTCCATCACCTCCAGTTCCACTCGTAGCTCTGGTGAGAGGAAGCCGGCCTTTCACAGGAGAAGGTATTAATACATCACATTCATCAGTTCATGTTTTGTTAAGCTTGCCCTGCTTTTTAGTGGCATGCTATGGCAAATTTATGCAGTCGTGCCCTTTGTGGACCTCCCGGCTTTTAATGTATGCTTGCTGAACTGCTGTTGCATTCTCTCCGTCCCTGCAGGCAACTGCTCTGAAAAATGCTGCTCTCTTTTCACCCCTGTTGGAGTTTGTATGAAATACTGTGGCAAATGGGTGGTGGTGGCACCGCTGTTTTGTATAGCATTGGTAATAACAAGCAGCCACACAGAAAGAGAGGAGTTTAGCTCCTCTCTTTCTGGAGGCTGAACTGCATTGGCTAGAGTTTTAGAACAGACGATTGTTTTTTATTTTTTTTTATTTTGTGGGTTTAATAACTTCCTGTAGAGAATTATTCAAAACTCTAAAACATCAGAAGACAGAAGACAGTGGGCTGCAGCAGTAAAAACAGAATGCAAGTTGTTCTCACTGCAAAATAGCTTTGTTGACTGTATGAAATGTTGCTCTTTGACCCAGAAGGAGGAGGGAGGAAGCAGTGGAAAAAAAAGAGTCAGCATCTTTCACTTGATCTTGATTATATGCAGAATAGATCTATTTCAACTCTGCTGGGTGAGCCGAATGCTTACACTCCTACTCAGAAAGTCTGTTGGATATGAAAATGTTTGACAACAGTGTCTGAAAACGGTAAAAGGTTTCTTTAGTAAGACACATCTGAAGTGTGTCGTGGTTGTTGTAGTTAATTAAACTGAAAACTAAGCTAGGAGTGGAAAAACTTCTTCAGTTAAATAAAATAAAAATAAAACTAGGCTGTAAATAGTAATATATATGAAGCGATATTTTGCACTAATGACTAAAGGCTAATTAGAATTAGGTATTTATATTTTAATAACTGGTGTAAACATGTCAACTCTTTCTCCTGATTATTATCCTTTTAATAAGGTCATCAAAATGAGTTAAAGTAAGACTCAAACTAAAATGTAACATTTTTAATAAAAACTTACTAAAAAAAATATCTAACTGAAAATAAGTTTGTTCAGGAATGGTGTAGAGAGCTTCTTGGTGATAAAAGACAGGTTCATGGTGTAGATTAGCGTTGTCAAACTCATTTTAGTCCATACAGTCCAATTTGATCTCAAACGGCAGGGACCGGTAAAGGCCATTTTATATTAACCTATGGAAAAATATAAACGTTTTCCTCTTTCTTTTAATATAAAGAGGTACAAACATATTCTGAAAATGTTAACAACTATTTACCAAGATGAAAGTGTCCTGTTCAAAAAGAAGGTGCAATTTGTCTGCTCTCATTAAAAACAAACACATCTGGACAGCTCCTTAGGCAAACCACCGCTTCGCTGTATTTATGAGTAACAAGGCTTTAAGACTGACAATGATTCACTCTCATTAGGTGATTCATTCTTACACTGAAAAGTACAAATATTAAGCCCTTCATCTCTGAAGTATTCACGGCTATCCAGTGGACTGGACTCTTTGTTGGGCTAGTTTGACTGAGTTTGACCGAAGTGCTCCACAAGTTAGTTAATGAACAAGAGAAAAAAACAGAAAAATAAATACAGAAAATAAAACATGAAATGAAGTTAATACAATATATTTAACATAAACAAAAACCAATATCTATACCCACCGCTAGCACTAGTGTCTTCCACACTTGTGCTAGTTTTAATTAGATGCATAATCACAGAATCACAATCAGGGTTAAACATTACTTATATTTTTGACTTCAGTATATATTAACGACTCCTTGGTCCACAGACTGTAGTATTTCTTACCTCCAGATTCTCATCACTTGCTGGCTGACATGTATTTTAATACAGATATATCAATGCTTACTAGCTAATAATGGCCAATAATATCACCCCTCCTCCATCTCTGTCAAGTTGTAATGAAGACAAGTCTGTTATTGTCACAGTCCACTGCTGTAACCATCTGGTCACATCTGTCACGTTCAAGAAGCCAGCGGCCACCCTAGCAGCGGCTCCAGCTGTGTTAATGGTGCCTTGGCCATTCTGCCAGTTTTTCATTTCTGGGAAACACCCTGGGTTCAACTTGATTTCCTGTCTGCTACTGATATTACAACAACGCTGCAGCAGGAAATCAGCTTTAACCCATTTGCAATGTTTATGCTTCACGATGTAAAGTACATCCACTCTGCCCAGTTATTTCAGAATAACGCCAGTGTTCTCAGATACGCCTGCAACTCTATCCTCATGTCCTCATCTGTGTGCTTCACTGCCACTCTGCCATACTCTCTTATCAATCTTCCCATCACTCTCCTAACCTCTTTCACCTCACTTTCTCTTAGTATGAGCATGTGCCCCCGCCCCCTCGCCATTGGCTACAGTGTGGAAGTTGTTTCCTCAGGTGTACTGCATTACTGTTTGATGTTTTCTTATTTGCCGAGGGCACATGTCCTTATTTGAACATGGCATATTTACATGCTGCTTGATTTGCATTAGCCGTTGTTGTGGGTGTTTTCGTGTGTATATGAATGCCCAACCCTTTCAGTCAGCAACCTTCTACACCAAGGAGAGAGAGGGAGCTGAAATAGCTGCTAGTGTTTGAGCATGGAGGGCCCTGTGGCTCTGTAGAATAGTATGTAATAATACTGCCACCAAGGAGGCCTTAGCATGACAGATATAGCCATCTACATTCACAGCCCTGAGGATAGGTGAGTGCTGCTCCACTCTGGACACTTATAATCACCAAATCATGATTCTTTTACTCTGGTTTTAGTTAGTGAAGCTTGGATGAGTTGGACTGATGATTTGCTGGATAATGGAGTAGCATACAAACCCATGGGCCGGAGATGAGAGATTTACTGCTGGAGCTTTAACTATCATAGAGTCTGTCCTGAAGCGAATAGAGCTGCAGCCTCGTGGCATAGCTCATCCTGAAATGTAGCAGTAGTTTTCCTCTCCATAATCATTGGATTGGATTTTTCAAGGCCTCTTATTTCCAGTCATAGCTCGATGTAATTGGGTTTGTAAATCACAGCTGCAGAGCTCTCCATGCTGATGCTGATGTTGGGAGTCATTTGCAGCTGCTTCAGCTGTAAATCTGCTCCAGAGGCTAGTGATAACTCAGCTGGCTAAACACAGTGTAGGACCAGCTGTGTGTGTGTGTGTGTGTGTGTGTGTGTGTGTGTGTGTGTGTGTGTGTGTGTGTGTGTGTGTAACAACAGGTACATCTTTGTGTGTTTGTGTTTGCTGCAGCGACAGTTGTGTACATTCAGAAAGATGTGATTATGTTGAATACAGTGTGTGTTCTTTTATTGAGGTCATCTCTGCTTTCTGTTTGTACACAGTTACAGCTTGGAGGGGCTCAGTGGAAGCCCTGAAGAGCTCAGGGGCCCCACCAGCCAGGGGCCCCGTATCCTAGAACCTATAAGGATTCCCCGGCAAGACAGCGATGACAGAGGCTCTTTGGTTTCTCTGACAGAGGAACAGGAGGACCGGGGGGAGTATAGCAGAGTGCATGACCCGGTGAGCTAATAAACACACTCACACATGAAGTTTGTTGATATGTTGCCACTTCTTTACACTGTCACACAGTCGGCCACCAAGAGATCCTGAAAACCCACACAGCCTAATTCACGAGAGAAAAGAGTCGTTGTAAAGCTTGTACATAAACAAGACTTATAAACAGTCAAGGGAAATCTGAGCCTTGTCAGTTTGGGGATTAGTGAGAATTAATAAACATGACTTTCTTCGGGCAGATTTATACTTCTCCCATTGAATTTAAAACAAATTGTAAACATAATGTCCCGATTCAAAATGCCGAGTTTCCTCTTTTAGTTCATGTTCCTGTTTCCAGTTGACTGGCTGGCAATGCTTTGTTCCACATTATCGCTGCCTGGCTCACTCCATTTTTTTTTTAACATTTTCATGCACTTGGTTTCATTCAGTCTCCTGTCTCTTGCTGCAGAAATCCAGACGATATCGGCCCCTGCGAAACAGCTGTCCTCCCATGAGTCTGCCCCTCACTAAGTCTGTATCTATGCTGGCCATCAGCCAGAGAGACATCGATGGTGAGTGACACGTTATGAGGCAGCTATCAAGTTCCTTCTTGTAACATTCAGCCCTTTTCTTCACCTTTTTATCCTTTGGTTTTATTTGTTATCCTCTTTAGGCTTTAACTTACTAAATTTAAGTACAATGCCAAGTCCTCATTCTTCATTTCCTCATTTTAACATCACCAGACTCAGCAGAGGGACACAATCATTTCAGCTTGTAATTGGAAATTTAGAGTTCATTATGTTTTTCACTGTAAGCCCCATCGCAAAGAGAATAGAAAAAAAGGTCAAAAAGCTAGATAAAGAGAGAAAGTGGTAGTTTAACATGCAGATATTTAAACTGAATCGCTCTTATTACACGTTTCCCGTACATCTCCACTTCCTGCCCCCATCCTCACTATTTATTAGGTTATTATATATTTCAATAAGTGATCAGTGCCTGTTGTGGTTCTTTCCTTCCTGCTCCCCAGCGGTGGGACGCCTGAGACGTAAGAGGCGAATTTCCTTCTCTTTCAACCTTTCCCCCATCCTCACCAAATCTAAGTCTCAGTTCATTTATGGGGACTCCTCATCTAGTGATGATGAGGATGACTTCAGTAAGTACTGACATGTAAACTTAGCTGCAGTAGAAAATAGCTGTGATGTCAGAAGGAGAACAGTAGCTGCTCCGGTTAGCAACCTGGATCTGAGCTGCAAAGATGACAGCGATGCACCCAGATCAGCTAGCAGCTAGCCTGATACCCACACTGAAGTGTTTACTTGTGACTCAACATGAAGTGTGTGCGTGAAACGCTTCCTAGACTGAGTCAAACAGAAGAAGCAAAGTTGTCTGAAGGAAAATTAAAATTTTTACTCTTTAAACTTCATCAAAGATAAAGTCCAAACATTCAGCCGCAACAATCTTGTCATGAAGAAGCTTCTAATTGCTGCTGATATTAATCTACTTGCAGTGTGAGAATGCAATTAGACAACGCTTGTAGCCAGATTGCTAGTGTAGAAAATCACCTTTCGCCTAGGCAGCATTGTGTTTAAATTATAATCCATGTTGACAGCAATAAATAAGACCTTGGCTTCTCGTGTTTCCTACGCAGCACAAGAATCGGATGACCTTTACATAAACTAGCTTTACTTCAGTCTTTTTGAAAAAAAAGAGGAAAATAATCATAAACACCGCAGGTGAACTGAGGAAGCCCTTTCTTCTCTGCAGATAAATACGAGCCTGTCACCTTTAGTCAAAGACACCGAGGCATTCCTTCCTTTTTCTTATCTGTGCAATATTTCCATTAGCACTGTTCTCTGTCTCCTTGTCTCCATTGCTGGGAACACAGGCAGGCCAAGATTTTGTCCTCATTATCCTGTTTTGGGTTTGACTTTCTTCTGCAGCGCATGCGAGCAGCGCTTTGCATATTTTCGTGTGCGTCTGGATATTGGTAGAAATGATTGTTTAGAGAGAAGCAGCTCGTTGCCTAGAAAAGATGCATGCCTTATGTTTAACTCTGTGCTTAACGTTTGGCACAGAGATTAATTGAAAAACACACATGTTCTGGCTGTTACTGCAGCCAGAAAATCCAGATTTTCAACAATAGAGTCTGGGAGGAGCTACACCCAGCATAGCTTTGTTCTAATAGGATGAGCAAACCAAAAAATATGAATTTTGCCCGAGTCATCATCCATTGTCCAGCCTTCAATGCACGATAATTTAAAACTCTATAATTTTAGTCTTTGACTGTATTACAGCCCCTCATTTATCCCCCTGTCTCAAAACAGAGCAGTTTAGCTCACTTCTGTAGAGCACAGAGCTACAGCAGGTGAGGACTGGCCAACCAGGGAAAAATAATAACTACATTTGTGATTGTGCTTTTATTTTACTAAAATTATACTTCAATCATTTTTATTGTTAATTATTACTTGAAATTGGCCTCTGAAGTTGGGGATGGCAAAAAATAGCTTTTACACTTTCTGCTGATTGGCTGCCCCTTGCAGTTGTGTGGGGTTGTTGTGTTTATAGTTTCAGCTTTGTGCTTTAGTTGACCATAATGGGGGGGGGGGGGGATCACAATAGGTCACCTTTAAAGGACATGGTAGAAAAGGAAGTCCTCGACATAGCTGTTGGCCTCCTTTAGTCATGTCAGTGGGTTGTCAGTTGTCACACAGCTGTACAAGGGTACCTAAAGTGTTGCATATTTACCTTTAGGGAGCCAAATCTGTAGCTTACTCTCAATCATAATCAGGAAAAATAAGAAAAGTGCGGTCAGCCCCTAAAGACATATTTTTTTGTTTTTACTATCCTGCCACTCACTTCCTCTCCTTTTTTTTTCCAGGTATGAGATTTTCCAGCACCTCTGGGTCACTAGCATACAGGTCAGTCTAATCCTGCGCTTACATTTTACCAGAAAATTGTTCTTCAGGCTTTCATTGCTTGGAGGACCTTTTATAGTCCTATAAAGAGCAGTGTGGAGTAGTGGTCAAATTATTCCATAAGACCTTTATGGTGCTTCAAAGAACCATTTCACAATGTGTGAACAGGTATGCTGTGTGAATGCAGCTGCTGGAGATGAAATTAAACCTGTTTGTGTGTTCCAGTATATCAGAGGAGGAGCCTGGGCCTCTGCGGAGTGACACAGAGGGAAAGAGTGTGACAAAAGTTAGCCGGACCTTCAGCTACCTCAAGAACAAGATGTACAAAAAGACCAGGGTGAGGGAACATGGAGTTTTTCTTCTTTTGACTACACTTCACTGTAGTCTGCTTCTTACAGTTCATTCAGTAGGCAACCACCTTCAGTGTTTTCTTACAAGTGTATCCCCTTTGAGCAGTGAGCAGTTAATGCCCAACCACAGTTTTCAAGTATTCACACATATATGAATCTTAAGCTTCTTGTTCTGTTGGTCCCTGACTAGCTTCAGTCTCACAGCAGGGCTGTTATAGGCAGTTCTACACATGTTTGTCCTCTTTTTCTTTTCTTTGTTTTCACTACAACTCCCAATAGGTGCGTGGTGTATTAAGCAGGCGGCGATTAGCATAGCAACAACTAAACTACAACCACAAGAATAAGTTGGAGCATACTGTGCGTTTGAGTTTCCTGATGGCAGATGCCTTGCATTCTGATTTAAGTTAAAATAACATAACATTACGAGTGGCTAATTGTCTTTTTATGTCAGGTGTATCACAGACGAACCTCAGGCAGAGCTCCCACTGTGACTGGTAATAGGATCCAGAATCCTTATTAAAGTCTGTTTACGTGTGGCAGCGTAAGCCAATGTTGGCATCAGAACTGAGTCATGCTTTGGTGTTTCAGATTGATGTGCACCCCTTGTTTTGGGAACCGGGTGCAGGCAGGTCGAAGGCATGAATGTAAGATCATGTTGGTCTTTACCACCATTTCAAATAAACATCAGTACAGGAGCTCAGAGATTCTCCGATACAATGTGAGATGCTGCAGGAGTTTGAAAAGATGACACTCTCCAGAGAAAACTGTGGGAAAAACCTCCAATTTCTTTGCTTCTACGCTTATAACAGTGCTCCTGAATCTCGGGTCCTTACTACTCTCTTGAATACCTATCGTTCAAATCGCGATTGTACTTTTGCAGCTTTGCAGTTGGCATGCAAAACAACCAATGAGATGACCATAAACTAGGCTTAACAAATCCTTTCCATCTACTCTACAAACAAATGCATGGCTCTTTCCAAGGATAACATGCAGTAAACCAAACCAATTAAGCTTCACTTTGATGAATGTGTCATTTAGTTTCTATTCTAGCGTCATTATTTTCTCCTTACGCTGGCTTCACTCTATGCGAAAAAGTTAGTTGAGAGGAAGTACTTTTGTTTTCCTTCAAGGAGGTGACAGGAGTTTTTATTTCCTCTGTAGCACACAGGCTTAATAACGCCTGGTCTTCCCTGCCAGCTCAACTGTTTGTGTTTCATGTTTAAGAGCTAACTGATGGTTTTGCTGTAATTTCTATGTTAAGTTTACGTGTTCTTTTTACAAATAAGACGTTCATCATGTTGCAATGCATGCTTGCATTCAGACCACACACTTATGTCAGTTAGAGCTTCCCCTTCTGCTGGAGGATCAACCGTAAAGTAGGAGGTAAAAAATGACAGACAAATGAGCTTCTGAGAACTTTGATGGTCCCTCATGCAACGCCACACAAAAGACTTCCTTTAAAAAGTTCTAAGAACTATGAATAGGCCCCTCTGGGTCAAAAGCTCCTTATATGTCCTGCCTTTGCCCAAGTCGTTGTTAGATGCAACTTCCCACTCTCAAATTTCCCAAGCGCCTCACAGCAATGTCTTCTCAGAGAGATAAGCCTCTATGTAAGATGTGGTCAAAGCAGACTTTCTTTCTCCTGCCCTTCGTACTCTGTTAGGGGATCTAGCTGCAGTGTCTCCATTCCTGTCACAGGGTGACAATAATATGCTGTTAGTTTGTTGAAATATCAATCAGTTAAAGTTACTTTATGGTAAATGGCCTGCATTTGTATAGCGCTTTTCTAGTCCCTAAGGACCCCAAAGCGCTTCACACTACATTCAGTCATTCACCCATTCACACACACATTCACACACTGGCGATGGCAAGCTACATTGTAGCCACAGCTGCCCTGGGGTGCACTGACACTTTAGTGAAACAATGGCTTCAACACTATTATGACATGGAAATTATTGTACAGTACTGCATTTAAAAATCACAATGCTCAGCACTGCTCACTTTAAATTGCAGAAGTGGCATTTACTGTATTGCAGTAGCCATTAATATGATTTAGGAATACAGTTGTCTGTATCAAGACTTTAAAACTCAACGGGGTAGCTGTGGGTGCTTAAAAGTAAAAATAATTGCATTCAATCTTCTCCCCAAAAAAGAGGCCTTGGAAGGTATTAAATAGTCTTACATTTAATTCACAGATTATAAGCAGTAATGTAATTATACAGCATTTTTATATCCAATATATCCAGTTGTGGGCTGCGTGGTAGACCTTACACAGCTATAAACTGTGTGTGATTGTTGTGACAGTATATTGAACCAAAGGACACTCACACAGCACCAGGAAGTACAAAAGGCAAATTCTGTTTTCACTAAAACCACAAATTAACATATTACCTTTTGATAGCTATTCTGATATGTAGTTTACTTCATGATCAAAATTGCTGTTAGATGCTACCTGAAAGTATTAGAAAAGAAAAACGGGCTGTAATGATAGATATCCATGTTTCTGCTGCCAGTCATAGCTGCTTTGATCACAAAGCGTGCATTTAAATTTGTACCATGTGGTGATTAAAGGGTCTGAAATGCCCTGAATTTAGCACAGAGTTTTTATTTCTGATTGGGAAGTGAAATGTCTGTTTGCTTCCTGTAAATATGCAGCCCTTGCAAAGAGACACTGAAGGGTGAACAGGAAGTAAAACAGGAAGATAGAGTTGGTGGTTTAATAATCTCCCCTCTAACCTCAGCCGTCACTTTGCTTTTAAAGCAACAGGATTCTGAAAAAGCTTCCCTCCGCCTGCAGCTCATTGCTCTCTGTCAGAGTTATTGGCCACTGTTAAAGCTTTGATGTTCAAAATGGGTTTGCCTGGTGTCTATTGGCTCTCCTTGGAGCATTGAGATTGCATCTGTAACTGTCAAATGTGTTGAAGAATTGGTAATCTCATTTCTTCCTGTCATTAATAAACCAGAACCAGTTTTAAGGAGGATAATTTGTGTCTTCCTCTTTAGGTTAAACATTGAAAGTCTGACTGTTCTGGAAGGGGATCTAGTTTGTGCAGTTTTGTCATCATGTCTCTGTCAGACTGAAGGAAGGGTCATTGCAGAAATAGCACCTCCCGCAGCGAGCCATTGACTTCCTCATTCACAGCCTTCCTAATGGAGACTTGCTGGTAGTAGCTTGAGCCACTGAGCCACAACCAGGGATGTTATACAGGAGTTTCCCAGGGAGCCGTGGCTTCTCACTGAGATGGAAAGGTTGGCTGGAGGTAGGCTAACACAGTGCTCTGGTTTCCCAGTTGAATTGTAGTGAAAGAGACTGTCACAATATCATGTTAAAAGGGGCTGGTGTTTTCCTCTGGGCTGATGTCTTTTTCCAGTGAAGTCATTGCCCGTTAACAGTGTGTTTTACTGGAATGTCTTTTTGTTTAAATCTCTGGTTTAGATGTCACTAGTGATTACTTATCCTGTTGTGTATGCTTGCAGCCAAAACAAAGAGTACAGAGAATAATCTTTTTCAAATGCGTTGAACTGCTGGCGTTTTCTTGTTTTTGTTTTTTTTTTTGCCGGGCATCAATAGGCGTGATATCAAACAAGCATTCTTGCTGCCATGAAGAATACTTTTTCAGGCCGTTTATTGTGGTTTAGTGCTGGTTAGACAGTTGTTGCAGGAACTGAGAATGAAAGCTGTGTGTTGTACTGGCTCTGAAACATAGCGTGGGCCAGTCAGGCTTTTGGTATCTTGAAATGGCTGAACCAAATGAGCTCTAGTATGTCAGAGCTTTGTGGTCCCTTCAAACCAAGAGGCCCAGGGCTGGTCATTAAAATGAGCTGGAAAACTGCATTTTCCCATTTCCTCTGGGTTTGGGTGGAGGCTCTGTGATGTAAATCCAAGAGAATGAGAGCTCTGTTCTTCTCTGCATCACTTTATGGGATTGTGATTCAGCTCAGTGTCCAGAGATGACCAGCTGCTGAGGACGATCTCATCCATTAATGCAGAGGCAGCAGAAAGCCCACACTGTTATGGAAAGGTCATAGAAGTGATTCCCAGACAGTGTGTCTCCGTCACCAGTCATGCATCCTGCAGAAATGCCTCATTCTTCATAAGAGATTTTGAATAGTAGTATTCGAGTGTCTTGAGAAACCAAATGAATACGTAATATGAAAATATGCTGCCCTTTTGGGATAAATGGTCATTGAAGATCTCCACCTCTGAGTCTTCTGTCTCACCTCAGAAAAAAGGATTCAAAGTGTCTGAATTTTATTTTAAAGAGTTCCTTAATGAGACAATTTGTTGTCAGGATAAATAATGCATCACTTAATATGCAAACCCTCCTGCTGCGTCCTACATCCGAGTAATAATGTTGCTCTGCAGGGTTCAGATTGGAATTTAACAGAAGCGACTGGCCCAGTGTCAGTGTCTGGTATGTTAGTGGATGCTACACGTCACCACGCTTCACTTCGAAACTTCTAATTGGATGGCAAAGTTGAAGCAATTAGCGAAGTTCAAGGTTGGGTTGTCTTCTTAACTAATTAATTTCCATTTGTGCAGGAAAAGGAGCGAGACAAACGGGAGAAGGACAAGGAGGGCAAGGAGAAGGACAAGAAGATTGTGAACGGTCATGTTTTTACACCAGTCAGCTCAAACCACACCACCCAGTGCTCCCAGTGCAATAAAGGTTTTAATGGCAAGGATGCGTTCCATTGCACATGTAAGTAACTTTGTTTTTTTTTTCCTTTTTGTCTTGTTGGTTTTCTGCAGAGTTGCTGTAGCTTTAAATTATATTAAATCCTAATAACCTTTAATTATTTTATTAGAAGATTTTAATTTCTTATCTGAAAGCACACTAAGCTGCAAGTCGTTTCTGAAAGACGATGCTGAACATAAGGAGAGGAAATGAAAAGATTTCACCAATAAATCCAGGAATATGCATGTTTGAATATGTTAGTTTATGTTTCTTCTCGTCTTTGTCTCTCAACAACCATTCATCCGATCCACTTCACACTTGCTATGTGTGTTACTGAGAACCTAAGTAAGAGCGGTGCTGAGTCTAAAGTTGTTTTGATTAGCAGTTCTCATTGTTTGGCTAAAAGCACAGACTGTATGTAAATGATGGACCACACGTCTATGAAATTACCCAGTAGTCTCTGGATTATGAATTTTGAGGCTTCATAGTTGGTACACACTTGTTTTAAAAAGCCTGAGGTGACCATATTAGGATTAAAAGAGTCAAGTTGTCAGCTAACGCTAGCTATCTCGGTTAGCAAGCTGCATTCCCAAACAAACAGGCACAAATGGCTGCTAAGTTGGTGCTGAGGAGCAGAATTATACAGTGTAGAATTTCTCCTGCCAAAAATGTAGCACAGACTTCTTTGACGGCTGTACCACAAAGCAGGCCGTGTTATTTGTCAGATAATTTTGTTAAAAACTGGCCTAGCAGACAGCTGCCAGCCAAAGCTGTACATGTCAGCGCACCTGTCAATTAAACCAACTTAATATATCAACTTGCCAATTTAAATTAGTTAATTTGAAAAATAAAATAAGGTGTTCACTTTGTAGCTGAAGTTGGGCATTTTAAAATGAGAGTCTGTGTGGAGTGATTCTCGTTTAGCGGTAGCATCTGGGGTTGCTGCTTGGCTAAAAGTTGTTTTGTGTTACCAGCGTTGTGCCCCCTCAGCTGAATTCTACTGATATATTTCAGCTATAAGTTACATTAATTCAAGCTATTTGGTAATAAAAAAAAAGGTAAACACCTGTATCACTGCTAAGTTAATGCAATGCAAGCTCAATTTAATTATTTGGTTTACAGTAGTTTAGTGTTTTTATAGCAATCATGGTGACCGGCATGACTGAAGTTGACAGTGAGCAAATGGTTAAGAGGTTATTTGGCACCTTTTGCAGGTAGTTCTAAAGCAGGACCCTGGTTGAAATTTTTAAAACAAACATAAATGTATGGAGGATATCCTTGGTGGACTACAGCCTGCCTTATGTGTGATGGGACATGACACACATTTGTATAGCAAGAAAATAGTGTTTCTACGTCAGTTAAATGACACCTTTAGCAGTGACACAGACGCGTGTTCAGTCATTGTTTTCAGAGCAGTAAAGCTATGTTTATATCTGTTAACTTTCACAACAACTGATTTCCTGCGTGTGATGCATTTAGGTAATATCTCTAAATCATAGCTCATGAACAGGAACTGCATGAGTAGCAGAGGAGTCAGACCCTACAGTAGGTCAAGTCAGTTTACTGTAAAGGCTCTGTGTTTACATTTAGGCACTAAATGAAAAGATTTAATTTAAAGAAAAAGTAAATTAGAATTTCTTTATTTGATTATAAAGGACAGTGCAAGAAAACATGAAACACCAACTGAACTTTATATTAGCAGTTAGTTGTGCAGCTGCAGCGAAACTCCCCAAAGAGCTACTTCTAATGCAACCCAGTCAGACTTTGATTACAGACAACAGAACTGGTTTTTTGCATTGTTTTTTACTGGAGCGGCAGAGGCAGCCCTAAAGAGGTTCTAGTTTATTGCACAAGTCTTTGGCGCAAGCCCAGAAAAAGCCTAAAAAGGAGAAACAAGCTCTGCGATGGATCACAGCAGACCTCTTGGCCACAATCTGCCTCAGATGCTTCAGACTGGCAAAAACAGCCCCTGTTGTATTCAGTCAGTCTGGTTCACATTGTTAGAGCCACAGACAGTGAGGGAGGTTTGTACTCTGGCTAGTGTCCATTCAGCAGAGGAATACAGTGATCCTTTGTCTCAGATTAGCTGGTCTTATTTGAATGTCACCAAAAAGCAGTAAAAAACCTAATAAAATCCAGAGGCATGTAAAAAAAAATATCACTGCAGGAAATCAAGGTGCTTTGATAATCATGCAATCTTCTACTTGCTAATATTTTTACAGTGAGACATTTTCAGGCGATAGCTCCCTGCCCTGACAGTGTTGCTGCCTTTCTGACTCGTGCAGCGCTATTTTCTCACCCAGACTAAAAGCGGCTGTTGAAGTAATCCCAGGAACGGAAATGTTGCACTGTATGCATTCTAGCTTGGGTGACTAGGTCTGATAGTGCGTTTGTGGGTTTCACATGTGTGTTGAGTGGACTTCTGTCTCCTGGAAATATGCCCGTATGATTAAATCCTGATCAGCCACCATTTTTTTCCCTCCTTGATGTGAGCATTAAAAATAAAGAGCGAATATTAGGAAAAACTGAGAATTTGAGTTTAGTGGACAGATCAGCCTGTAGAAGAGGTCAAATGTCAGCAATCTAAAACCATGACTTTGTTCTTAAATGGTGATTCGAGAATGTTTACATGATTTAAATTTTCCCATGCAATTCGGTGGTGACGTGCGTGTGTGTCATATCTGTTTTTTTCCCCCCATCGTCCACGAGCAGCATTACCCCTCGATTGCATCACATGCTTTGCTCCAGTCTGGCTTTCATTAGCAGGCTGGTGGAGTTTCCTGGCCGGCTATGAAAAACCAGTCAGATTTTCTAGCCCCCACTTTTCCGCACACCCTCACATGCCCCACCACCACCACCATCAGGCTAACAGTATTCACTCCTTCTTTTCTTTCCAGACTGCAATGCTTCCGTCCACAAGGGCTGCAGAGACAGCCTGGCTGTTTGTGCCAAGGTGAAGATGAAGGTACAGCTTCCTCGCAGTTACTCCTCCACCGATTCTGTAGTACTCTGCTGTCCCGAAGCCAATATCGATTTTCTTTTCATTTATGCTTTTTCTCACCGTTTCTCTGCTTAGTTGCCCAACCAGCAGTTTGCGGTACCAGATTCGAGCTTGTTTCCTACAGTAACGATGAGGAACAAACGTGAGTGTGAAACCAGCTCAAGATTGCCTACACAGTTGTCACAGCCTGTAATTATTTGCAGATTTATCGCCAAACTTCTCTGATCCCCTAATAAGAGGAGATTGAAGGGTTTTTGTGCACATTTATTTTGTTCTGATAATTACTTACACTAAAGTTGGCAAAAAGTGTAGCTTTTATCTACACACCGTGACAGAGTGCTTCTTTGGGGTTGTTCTTAGGACCAGAGCTCAAAGTGTTGCTCCTAGAATATTCAGCCACACTCACACACACACATACACATAAATATGATTTAAACAGATTTAAACTGTTAAATTAGTCAAAGGACAAAACCTTTTTTCCTTTGAATAGAGAAGCTTTGTGCTGTCCGCTTGCTCTGAAGTCTCCTAATAAATTATGTCTAAGAAGGTAGACAGTCTGTGAGGAGAGAAAAAGATGGACTGTATTTGCCAAAATACAGTCTTAAAACCATTGCTTTTACCTGTCAGTGATTTAGCTTTTTAAATTTAGCATTTGGAAGCAATGACTTGTCATGAAACCGAGGTTTCTAACTATACCAGAGGCCCCAAAAAGTCAGGATAAGTTAGGATCTCCTGCTGGTTTTGAAAAGTGTTCAGATTATTGTTGTAATCTAAGTTTGCTCTGGTCCAGCTGGTGGGACAAAGGAACGCCCCTGGTCGGCCATCTTGCCCCCTGAGGACCATTCCACCTTAATGATCCCATCACGGAGACACACCAACATCATGACTTTCACAGGAAACAACCTCTCCAAGAGTCTCTCAATAAGCAACATTGCTGGGTGAGCTGATCTGTGTGTGTGTTGGAGTGAAATGTTTCTGTACTTAATCTAATTTCATTTTTAATAGTTTAGTTTTTAATGCATTATTTGACCCCTGTACAATGTGTTTAAACAGATACACATAACTGTGTATGGCCTGTTACAAAGACAACATTAATAACGTGAATTTTATTATCGTGTCTCCATTCAGTCCGGTGTTTGACGAGATGCCCATTAAAGGTCTGCGGTATCTCTCTCAGTCCACCGACTCGCTCAACAGAACCAACCAGGTCACAGAATCCATGGAATCACTTACTGATGAAGGTTAATAAAGGCACACACACACAAATTCATTTTCCACATTTTTTAATTTAAGCTAGTTTAATGTGAAAAAAATAATTACTTTTTTAAAAATAAATAAATGATTAATGCATATACTGCACCGAACAGAAACTTAATGTGGTTTATCCAAACCTCTCACCTGTAGATTATCGTATAAATGGAAGTTAGTTTTATTAATTCAGGCTGTGTTGTTGACTCAGGAACAGAAATGATGGATGGGCAGCTGATGGGGGAGTTTGAGGCCGAGGCCAAAGAGCTGGAAGCAGACTCGTGGAGTTTAGGTGTGGATCAGCAATACCTGCAGCAGCTGGACAAAGAGCTGGTGAAGAGACAAGATGTCATCTACGGTAATCACCACATATAATACTCACTGCAGTAACTTTGATTAAACGTAATTTAATCTGAAGATGGTTACTGGCAAAGCAAGGAAAGGTAATAGTTTCTTAAATGGAGTAGCAACATTTTTAATCAAGCTCATTCTTGGCCTGGTTTCCTACATTTCTGTGTGTCAGCTAGTAAGGAAGCATCTAGTAAAAGTGGACCAATGTTATTTAAAGCAGACAAAAACTCGAGAAAGGAGGTAACGCCTTTAAGCCCAGGATTAACAGTGTTAGATAAAATAAAAATGTCACTGCTGTTTCATCTGTGTCATTGTTATTTTCATGCCTGATGTACTTTGTTTAAGGGTGAACCTACAGTATTTTAATTGGGCCCCACTTAAGGACTTTCTCCTGAATTTTCTTCAGTTGTATCTACCAGGCTCTGTGATCTAATATGGCTTTTTTTTACCTGATTGAAATGTGCACTGAGATACTCTTAATGCGCCTGAGCTGATTTGAATCTATTTGTAGTCAAATTTTCTTCGTATTCCTTTTACACGAGCTATGCAGTGACCCCTACCACTGTAGTTGCAGATCAGTTGCAAAGTTATGAACTCTATAAAACTCTGTGCACCTCTGATACGGGGAGGGTATAGATGTATTTGAATAGCAGGTGGTGTATGCTGGTGGCTGTCATTTCAGCTTATTGTGCACCTCCAATTTTCTTTTGGGTACCTGCTGGAGGCATGAGTCTCTGCAGGCATCTTATGATACATGAGTGCAGGGATTCCCAGATGGCACAGATTGCTGCAGCAGTTTGAAAATATGAGAAAGTCTGCAGAAAACGTTGGAAAAACCTCCATAACCACTTTGTTAGCGACTACTTCTTTTCCTGTTCCACCAGTGAAGCTGTTCTCTTTCTGAGCTGTGAAACCTGTTATTTAGGAGAATCATGCAGGGAATCACATACAAGTGGAAATGGCGATGGTGCTGATGTTATATGTCAGTGACTATAACGGAGGCTTAAGTGTCATTTCCCTTCATGTCCTGCAGAACTGATGCAGACAGAGATGCATCACGTTCGGACGCTGCGCATCATGTCAGAAGTGTACAGCAAAGGCCTGCAGAAGGAGGTTCAGCTGGAGCAGCAGATGTTGGAGAAGCTCTTCCCCGTTCTAGATGATCTACTTGAGCTCCACACACAGCACCTCCTGCGCCTCCTGGAGAGGAAAAAGGAGAGCCAGTTAGAGGGAAGAGTCTTTGAAGGAGGCTTCATCATCAGCAGGATAGGGGACATCCTGGGTAGCCAGGTGAGAGGGGGCAGGGGCTGGTTCAAAATTCATTTCTATTCTTTACAGCTGATTTAACACAAGCTGGTTTTACAGAAAACCTAAAAGGTAACATGACTGTTTATTTTACAGAAACGAGAGCTTTTTCTGAAAGGTTATCGACAGAATGCATGTGTGTTCATGGCTGTTATGAAAGGCCTAATGTTGGTTTTTTTTGTTCTCGTCTAAGTTTACACCTCCAAAGTAAATTTACACAATCTCTGAGTCAAATATTGCTCCCACAAATCCCAAACATTTGTCTCAACTCACGTTTGAAGTTCTGAAGCTTTGAAAATAATGTTAGCTTTTTAACCTTTATTTATTTCTGCTCTACCAACATTAGTTTTTGTGTGCTTACATCTGTCAACTCCTTCTCTAGTTTTCGGGATCAAATGGTGAAAGCATGAAGAGGGTTTACGGAAGATTCTGCAGTCGCCACAACGAAGCTGTTAACTTCCACAAGGACCTTCTAACCAAAGACAAACGCTTCAAAGCGTTCATCAAAGTAAGCGTCAGGCTTCTCTCGTGGATTTATCAAGTGTCTGTCACACAGCAGACGAACTTTCCGGAGAAGTCTCTTTTCATGCTTTTTGATGAAAACACATTTTTCTTCAGGATGTCTGGCTTTCCAGACACGATTGTGTTTGTTGAATAGAGTTCTGACATTGTTTTCTCTTGTATGGAAGTGCTTGAAGTAGCGTTGAACAAAGAGCTTGTTCTTATTCTGTGTTGCTTTCCTTTTAGTTGTATTATTTTGCATCTGCAGTTCATTTCAATCAGGGCATGTGCCGGAGACATTTGAATAAAAGCTGTATTACCCTCGAGGCAGTTTATTTTTATTATAGAAACGCCAGTGCTCGCCGTCATAAACAATAACAATAAACACCCTCTCAAGTACTACTGCTGTATTGTTCTACGCCAAATGAGTTTTGCAGCTTCTCGCTGGTTATGTGAGACCCTGCCACCTGTTGTGTGTGGGCATGTTTTACTAAAAGCACCTCTTGTTTATTCTTTCAGAAAAAGATGAGTAGCAGCATTGTGCGGAGGCTTGGCATCCCAGAATGCATCCTTCTTGTGACCCAGAGGATAACGAAGTACCCCGTGCTGATTCAGAGACTGCTGCAGCACACTAAAGGTTATTTTCATGTTGGCCTTTTTTCACTGTTTTTACTTTGTCTATAAAACTGGTAGAAACAAAACCAGTTCCTTGTTAATGATCAAGGAACTGGCCTCCCAGCCCATTGTTCCTTCAGTGGGCTGGTTTCAGTCATTATGCAAATGTACTGTTCATAAGATTGGGGAATCGTGCAGTCAGGTCACTTGGATACGTGACGAAACGTTTCTTCCACTGACGTTACGTCCAGATGAACAGAATCAACTTTTGGGGATTTACTTACCTGCATGATTGAGTATGCATCAAGGCCCTAATGTATTTACTACCCTTAAATATGTTAATGGTAGCTGCTTCAGTCGGTTGACCTGGTTATTTCCATTGTCGCTTATAAAGTCTGTGGTCTGGTCACCGCGTTCCTACAAGTTTACTTCCTATGTGGATGCTGCTTAAATCTTAATTCTAAATTTCACTAAGTTTCACTTAGTGCAGAAAAAAATGTGTGAATTTAAAGTTGGAGATTTAAGCAATATAATTAAGTCATTTTTCCCATTTCAGTTTTGGCTTTTTTAATTTTAGAACTTTTCACAAACCAAATACAATATTTTCTTTACATCATTCTCTATGATTTATATATTTATTTAGAGAGTTTATCTACAGTAATATTTATCACATCACCTTTATCCTGAGAATAGAAAATAAACTCCTGGAGTACCTCATTATTAATATTTTTCCTGACAGCATTCGGCTCCGCTCGTACACTGAAAAGCCGCCCACAGCAGTGTGCCGTTTGTTTTAGGAAACATCCTGAAAAGTACAATTTCTCGCACACAGTTTCATATATTTTGAGAAAAATGAGACATGTGCTGGATGGATGTTTATAGGATAATAGATCAAGCACACTTTGAGGAGCTGGAATATTTCACACCATATTTATATCTGATTTAAAGCAGCTCTCATCAGCTGGCCTCCCACTGTGTGCATTCTCTCTAATCCCTCCCCAAAGCCTGTTTATAGTTCTATGTGGGATGGGGGAGCTCTGCCTTAATCCCCAAGGTGCTTTAAGAAGAGTCTCTCCTGCCAACTCTGATATGTACTGAGAGGAAATAACACAGTAGAGTCACAGTTTGAGATTATATTTTCTTGCTTTGGAGCACAGACATACAACGCAGGAGGAAAATATTCCACTTTAGGGAAGGATGTTGCATGCTGAGCCTAAAACTCAAGAGTGTTATATAGAGTACAACAAGTGTGCATTCGGGACAGTTTGACTGGGGTTTTCCTCACTTTGCAGACTTAAAGGACACTCGTGACTTTGCTGTAATCCTTAGAGTACCCCAGCGGAGACTCCATGTTTCCTGACTCATGGCAGACCCTGATATTTTACTCCTTTGTTGTTATACTTTAAAAAACAAAATCCCAGTACTTTTCTATAAATAAATGTTAAGCTTGAGTCACTTGACAGTGACTCAGCCGCTGTCAAGTTAATCAAGGCTTTTATGTGCGCACTTTATTTAGATAACCAGATGGCTTTTGCAGCTACGCTGATTAAAAATGTATTTCATTAGAAATAATTCCATCCTCGTTCTCTTTCCTGCTGAGCATAAGCTGAAACTGATATGTATTGGGTGTGTGTCCACTGCATGAGTCTATCGCCAGCAGCTAGTTAGCAGATAATGCAAAGGAAGCGGTATCAGTCTTCTTGTCCAGTTTGCTGCAAAGAAAATAAGTTAAATATTTGGATTTGTAGAGTAAGGAGCATCGGAGCATTTTGTAAAAGAGAAAATGTAATATACACATACAGTGGGTGCTCTTATGGCTTGAGTCCCCTTAGAGTAGAGGGTCTAATTCAGCCCACAGGTTGGCTTTGCGAAGTCATCAATTACTACGGTTTGTGATTTGTGGTGTGCACATGAAGGCATAAGTACAGGGGAATGAAAAAGTCTAGATAGCTAAAAAGTTTTTCTAGGTCTAAACAAGTTATTCTGTCTGTCCGTCCTTCCATCCAACCATTTTCTTCCACATCAGGGGTGACGGACAACCATTCGCATTCACATTCACACCTATGGCCAATTCAGACTCACCAGTTACCGTAACTCCATGTGTTTGGACTGTGGAAGGAAGCCAAGTATGTGGAAAAACCCACATGGGGAGAACATGCAAAATCCATACAGAACGACATATTTATTTTAATCATCGAGTAAAACACTATTGTTTCTTAATCACAAATATCTGTACATTTTGTGCTTTTCAGGCACGATCTCTAAATTGTTCTGCAGCGTTCTCCAAAATTATCAAAACATCAAACGGCTTTAACATCTTAAATGATGTTAAAGCTACACTGAAGGTATTCTGGCTCCAAGTATTGCTCGAACATCTTACTAAGAAACTTAATGATCATTTTAATTTGCTATATACATACTGTAAATGAAGGTTTTTCATTAGACATGTACAAGAATTAAAAACAAACTAGAAAAATTTGCATTTCCTGGGAAAATGCTGTGTGGATGCCTTAACGCTGAAGATGTCTGCTGAAAAAAGCTGAAAAAGTTGAAAAAACGTTGCCCTGAGCAGGATTCGAACCTGGCACTTCTGGTCTCAAGGCGGCTACTCATCTCACAGAGCCAAACTCATTCTCACAAAGAAGAGGTGGAGAGACTGACAATTCTGCTGAAATGAGCAGAAGCTGCTGAGAATTGTGCTGATGGGAGGTGAAAAGGCTAAAAATTTTGCAGAAAAGGGGTGAATCAGCAGAATTTCTGCTGAAAAGAGGTAAAGAAGCAAAAAGTTTCGCTGAAAAGAGATGAATCAGCAGAATTTCTGCTCAAGAGTTTTTTCTGAAAACAGCTGAGATTTGTGCTGATAAGAGGTGAAAATTCTGCTGAAAAGAGTTCAATCAGCAGAATTTCTGCTGAAAAGAGGTTTTTGCTGAAAACAGCTGAAAAAGCTGGTATTTGTGCTGAAAAGTGGTGAAAAAACTGAAATTTGTGTTGAAAAGAGTTAAAAAAGTTTAACTGTTAACTGAAAGAAATGTTGCTATAAGCGGGATTTGAACCCGGGCCTCCCAGTCTGAGAACGGATGCTCATCTCACTGAGCTAAAACACAGGTCAACCCGGCAAGGAAAACCAGTGAGGCCACTGATAATATGCAGAAATGGGCAAAAAATATTGCAAAAAAAATTTCAATATCTCAAAAAGTATAGAAGTTATGAGCACCAAAAGTCAAAGCCCGCATTAGCAGAAAGAGCAGAATTTTTTAAGATTTGAACGGTGAAAATAGAACAAAAACTGTGGGAGTAGTTAAGCGCCAAAAAGTGTACGGAAGCAACTAGAATAAAATAGTGGAATAAAGAATAAAGAGAAACAGGAACTCAATAGTGTGGATGCCCTATGAGGGCATCCACACAATTATAAGATGTCTTAGATGTCTCTATAATAATATGTGTGACTCACTGTGACCAGCTAATACCATAAAAAAGCTTTCAGTACTCTCTTCCAGTGAGTGTAAATGCAGCCACGGTTAAAATACTGAAATGAGAAGTAAAATGTCACTTCATCGTCTGCCGCACTTAAACGCCACCTGTCTGAGCCGTTCAGGGTTAAGTGTGTTAGATTGGAGTCATTAAACTACCAAATGTAACGGTGCTCCATTTTTGCTTCAGCTGGTTTAAAATCACATTCCTATGGTAATCTCTTGTAGAATAAATTTTCTAAAATCTTGTCACACGTCTAACACAGAGAGCGACGAAGACTACTTTGACCTGACGGAGGCTATTCGACTCGTGAAGGAGGTGATAGCGGCGGTTGATAGCAAGGTGAACGAACACGAGAAAAGACGGCGCCTGAAGGAATTTCACGGCCGTATGGACAACAAGTCGATTATGATGATGAAGAACGGGCAAATTTTCGCCAGGGAGGATCTGCTTAGGAGGCGGCTGATCCACGATGGAGCGCTACAGCTGAAAAACACCCAGGGAAGATTAAAGGGTGAGGAGTTGGGGATGGGAAATTTGTTAGTCTTTTTAGGGTCTAACATTTCGATGTATTTAAACTAATCCAACAACAACTGATTTTCTTCTGGTCGTCTTCCAGAGGTTCATGCTCTGCTCCTATCAGACGTCTTCGTCTTCCTCCAAGAGAAAGACCAGAAATATGTCTTTGCCATGCTGGTAGGTCATCTCTTTCCCTCTCCTTTGCCCTACAGTTATGAAGAACTCATGAGTGCTGCCAGAGATGATGCTGTCATATTTTCCTCTCCCACTGTTGTTGCTGTTAGCAGGAGCTGCCCTTCTTAGCTATCCCATTGTGAAATAATGCCTGCCTCTTGCTAGCACGTTAGCTGCACCTAATAAAGCTTATCTGGCCCTGGGCTCCTTAACCCAGCTGTGATAAATCATATAGGTTTGAGTTGTTTTTTCCATGTTTACAGGACTCACAGCTTCATGGCATGCCACACTCTCTCTCCCTCTCTCACACTCGCAGGAATGGAAACAGAGGCAGGCTGGTGGCTTAATAATCACATCCATCAGTAAAAAAGAAAAAAAAGCCTGCAATGTTTGAGTTGGAGCTGTTGACATTAGAAAGGGGAATAACATGTGGTTTGAAATGGATGGCAGCCATGTGGAGAGGGTTTGTTTTTGAGAGTATAGGCATCAGTTCTGTGGATCAACAAGAGTACATGCAGCTACTGTAGCAGGTCGTAGATCATCACCACCTTTACAGGAACACAGACCTGTAGAGCTAAAAGAGAATGGATGATAGTAAATAAACAAAAAGACGAGGAGAATCTAAATGTTTTCAGCTGAAACATTTGGAGCTTTATTACCAAACCTGCATATTATAGATTTGGCTCCATATTTTTGTGTTACATATATTCAAACTGCTGTTACTTAGTAACAGTGATTAAGACAGGGGAGTATTGCCTTGCCTCTGTCAAAGGCCTGAACAACTCAAAGCTGAGAGGTTTGACAAAAGCATAAAACAAGAAGGAAAAGCAAAAGATCTTTCGTCATATTTGCTTTAACTGTACAGCACAACCTTCCGCTGTGACAATGGCTCCAAAATTTAAACCTGCTTTTACTTCATTACTCTGGGGCTGGCCTCAAAGATGCTCTCTTCTGTCCGTGGCTCCATATCTTTGCTGGAATGACGATTCAAACATCAAAATGACAGCAGAAATGATCGACTTTGAAAGCAGAAATTGTCTCTTAGGAAATTGTTACACACTCAGTAAATACACCTCAGCTTTCTATTTTGTTGCATTCAGTGCTCTTAGCTTGCTGGCGCACAGATGTGGTGGCCATGCTCTATTCTATCTAGTGTGATGTGTGCATCATCACCACAGCTTGAAGCTGGAAGCCCAAAAATAAACAAAGCTAAAGTGCTTTTTTCTCATGGGTTGATGGGAAAAAAAGTTACATAAACTGCACAGGAATGGTAGCCATTGTAGTTCAAACTCACATGTAATTGGACAAATTAGCAGCATGTTAAACACTTTCAGTCAGTGACTCCCTAAAGCTTGGAACCAATGATCATCACACAGAAAAGACTTCCTCTGAAATATTTTTCCTGGTTTCTGTCTTGTCTTCAGTTGGGTTTTTGTTTTTGTGTTTTTGGAGTCCTTCTGCTTGGTTGCTTTCCTTTGCTATGGAAAGGATCCTGTGATCATCCACTACTGCTCTCTTCTGTGGACATCAAGGCCTTTTTATGTAGCTGTGTGTTCTTTTTTTTCCATCCACACGTAACAAAGCTCTTGATCTGGTCTCTTGTAATGTTCCCCCTCTTTCTCTCTGTGATGCGTTAGTTTTGCTTTTGCAGCTTAAAGATAGTATTGCGAGCTCTTCTGGGTTGCATATTGTGGGATTTCTGAATGCAAATGCCACATCTAAATCTCCAGACCTTTTATCGGTTTAACTGACAAAGAAGTGTCTGAGAAATAGCCCACATAAGTTCCTGCAGACTGACGGCTGTTGATAAAGGCTGCAGTTAGCAGTTATTGCAGTATTTTTGGTGAAAGTATCCAATTAAAGGTGACAATTTGCATTTATGTTTAGGTGACTGATGTAGGAATGCATAGAAGAAGAAGAGAAGAAGAAGAAAGTGTGTACATTATTGTACTTTATTGAGCCCCGTGGGGAAATTGCTCTCTGCATTTAACCCATTCACTCAGTGAAGCAGTGGGCAGCCATTGGGCGCCCGGGGAGCAGTGTGTAGGGACGGTACCTTGCTCAGGGGTACCTCAGGGTAGCTGTTAAGGGGAATCGAACCCCTGACCTTCCGATCATGGGGCAACCACTCTACCTACTGAGCTATCCCTGCCCCCTCTTCATGTTGAATGTGGAGTATTTTTAGTGCAAACTCAATCTTTCTGTTCCACTTGTTGTGCTGCATCAACAACATTTTTTCCCCTCTAAAATACTTGATTTGGTTTAAACTGTAGAACGTGTGCTGTGGATTTTCTTCCTATTGTTTACAATGTAGTCACACCAGGAAGACAAACACACAGGAAAAAAACACAACCTATTCTTTAAACCTCAGACAAGTGGTTGGAGAAAAAATGTAGGGATGTGGTTACAGCTTTGGAGTTTTACTAGTTTGAAAAGAAATGATGGAGTGGTTTGTGGTGTACTAAAATGTGCTTTACAGTGTTGGCACTCTTAAGAATGCAAGGTTAGCAGAGGCTCTGTGAATCAGCCGACAGCCATGATAATCATAAAATTAGCCAGAATGTCAATTTGGCTTCTTCTTTTCTCTTTATTCCATATTTTTTCATTCTCCCCTTTGTGTCTGTGATCCCTATCCATCCCTTTGTCTTTGTTTCTCTTACGCTTTTCTCCTGTAATTATCCTTTTTCCTCCTCTGCTTTAGCCCACCCTTCTTCCTGCCTTTTCCATCCTCTTCCCTGATCCTCACCATTTGTTTTCCCTCCACCCCCTTTCCTCCCTCCTGGCCCTCCCCTTATCATCTCTCCTCTCTCTTTTTTTTCCTTCTCTTTTTTCATTCTCCTCCCATGTTGCCTCTCTCCCTGCAGGATCAGCGCTCCACCGTGATCTCCCTCCAGAAGCTGATTGTCAGGGAGGTCGCTAACGAAGAGCGCGGCCTCTTCCTCATCACGGCAGGCATAGAGAAGCCGGAGATGATGGAGGTCCTGGCCAGCTCGAAAGACGAACGCAACACCTGGATGCAGCTCATCCAGGAAGCCATGCAGTCTATGTGAGTAGAATTCATGTCAGTGTTTTTATTTTAAAACATATGAAGACTAAATATATTACTGTACTTGACACACAATTATTTTTGCATCTTGTAATCTACATGTAAGAGCAAGCTTAGACCCCGATCTTTTCTGGTTTACCATAACCTGCAACCTCTTCCGCAGAAGAAACTCCACTGTGCTTTACATTAAGGGCTCTGTCTCTCAGAGTTCATCACCCGTCCATCTGTGATGTAAACCACGAGTTAGACCAAGCCCAGTTCTGTGGACAGAGCACTGTGCTGTCAGGAGGAGTAGCACTACTCTACCTGGGGATAGGATGTACTCAGGGACAGTCTAATGCTGGTTTGGCTTCAAGGACAGCTCGCTATAAGCAGAGGATTATTTGAATGCAGCCAGTGGGAAGGAGAGAGATTAGGCACTCTGTCTCCTTCGCAGTCTGACTTCTGCCAAAACACAAATGGAGATCATGCTATTGGCAGAAATGAATTTTTTTTTTTTTTTAAAGGCTATGGCTTCTGTTTTTTTTTCTCTTGAACTAAAAACACCATGTGTTCATGTGCTTCAAACTTTTGGGACACTTGTCTGTTGTCCTGTGGGATGGAAGCTAATGGTTATTTTCATGACTTGTCTTTTTAAGACGAGAAATCTGTAAAATGTTGCAAATTAATGAAAATGTTTCGGAATACTGTTTTTAAGTTTTTAATTACCAAAACTTTAGTGAATAATTTAACTCCAGTTAATTGATTAAACACTTGTACACTGTAAGTGATGTAGATTTCTGGTTGTTTGTTGGTCTTTAATCCTGTCTAATTTATGGGATGTTGTACATCATCTTTATTTTCTTTATTGGACAGGGACAAGGATGAGGATGAAGGGATTCCCAGTGAGACAGAAGATGACAAGAGACAGCTAGAGACTAAAGCAAAGGAAATGAGAGGTGAGAGAAATCTATTAAATTTGTTTGTATGATAGCAAGCACACACACACATTTGCCTGAGATTTCTCACTGTTTGTCTTTGTGTCTTCCTGTCTGTCTGTCTCTGCTGGTCAGAACTGTTGAGGCAAAAGGATACAGAAATCATGTCTCTGCTGGAGGAGAAGGTGCGGCTTTTCAGAGGGATGTGGGAGGGCGTGAGCCCAGGTGAGGAGGCCTGTCGGCAGGTCCAACCTTTCTTCAGGTCACCCTGCAGCCTGGAGCCGCCTGGGGGGGCGTCCATCATGAAAGATGCCCTGCAGGAAGGTAAGAAAGACGGGTTTCTAAGATGTGTGCTGTGGATGCGTCATTCATTGAATATACTGAGAAATAAATTTGAATGAACGAAAAAAAACACAGTGAGAGGCTTGTATACTAACATTGTTACACATTGTTAGTATGTGGCATGTGTCATTGCTGCTTTATGAACATAAAGTACATCTTACACATGTTATCCTGTTTACGTTTTTAAATTTTATCATCTAGGCAAACTTAAAAGATTATAAGAAAGGTATGTAAAAGATTGAGTGGGTAAGTGCGATATCCTGAAGTTGTGTTTTTAAGCCTTAAACGAAGCGTTTTCGGCTCCTCAATCAGGATACCTATGGCCTAATCATGCCCAGCCCTTCATTCTCTGTTTTACTTTAAATGATACCACAAGTTAGAAAATAAACATCAGATATAAATCAGATTGCAATTACTTGCAAACCTTCAAACCTGTCACAGTGGTTGCAGTCGGTCTGAGTCAAATTGTAATTGTGTGGAGACAAGTTGCTTCCCACCAGGCAACCTGAGGGATTAATAAAGTTCTATCTTATCTTATCTTATCTTATCTTATCTTATCTTATCTTATCTTATCTTACCTGTGATCAAAACTGATCGCATGGTGACTGAGGATGTTGTACACTGCAACTACTTGCAATGAATCTCTGACAGCAAAAACATTCAATTGAATCAATGGGCAACCACTGATTTTTTTTTTTTCCTAGTTGGAAGGAGGGTTTCTTCCTATTTTTAACTCTGGTGTGACTGAGCTATTAGCATCCACTGTGGTGGGCGTCTGTCCTAGACATCGGGCAGACGTGCTTGTCAGATCCCCAAATCACCTCAACTGGCTCCTTTCGATGTGGAAATGTAGCAGCTTTTCTCTGAGCCCCTCGCAAATGACTGATCTCATCAACCCGTCTCTAAGGGACAAGCCACTCTGCCTTCGAAGAAAGCTCATTATCGCTGTTTGTATCCACAGTCTTTCGGTCACTATCCAAAGACCATGACCATAGGTGAGGATAGGGAGGCAGGCGGACCATTTTTTCCCTCTTAGTTTTTGGTCTATTCTCCTTTTAGTGAGGTTTGAGTTCTTAACACCAAAGCGGTCCTAACACTGCATTTGTAAATGACACCTTGAGAATAAAACAGGGTATTATAATATCTCATTGAAGAGAAAGCACTGACTCATTCATATGTATAGCTAATATCAATTATTAAGCAAAACTTGTGTCATGACATGAGGCATAAAGCCATCTGCTAAAAAAGCACCTTATTGTTTTTCATCGATTATTACATATGGACAGTTCTGCCCTCACTTTTCATAAAAAAGTTCTGATAAATTCTTTCCACCACACATTTTTGAGGCTGCAGGTGAAAAGGATACACTTAGGCAACCACATGGAAAAATTCACTGTAAAAAAATGTGAATTTCAGTACTTTTTGTATGTAAGGAGTTTATAAACAATTTGTATGTAAAGAAAACTTGTTTATTCATTTTAATTCTTCTGATGAGAGCCTACCGTGTTATTAATCCCTAAGGAAATGATGTAATTGAGTATGTAATGAGCTCAGTAGTTGGATCCCTTCATAGCCCGAGAGAGAGATTCAAGTGTATAGCAAACATTAAAGGAGTCGGGATGCGTTTTGAGATTTTACTCCAGCGCTTGTTGGTGCTTTGGCAGTGTTGTTCATCAAATGTGTTAGAAGAAAGCGGAGAGGTGAGCTCAGAGCAATTACTGTATCCTGTGTTAAAGGTATTGAAATATATGTATGTATAGCTTTCACTTTACTTATCATTTGCACTGCTTTATTTCAAGTGTATGGGTTTACTTTGGATTTTACATGATGCAGTCTAACAACAACATGCAGGGATTTTGCAGGTGCTGCAAACTCGTGAATTTTAAGATGATGTTTTCAAGGTTTGAAAAGTGCTTGGATTTTGGATTAAGTGCTTGAAACTGTATTTGCATTACTTTAATGGGGAATTGCCGTTTGAATATTAGACAGTTTGCTTTTTAATTTCCCCCAGGGATCAATAAAGTATTCTGATTCTGATTTTAAATAATTGAAAAGAATAAATTGGAGAAAGTTTAATAACGTTTTTTTTTCCATGTGTACCCTTTGAGAGATCAGTGGGTTGGAGTTTGTTATTCTAATAAGCATTAGCGTGAAAGCTGTAAATGCAAAAAAGATCAAGATCAGGAGAGTTTTAGCTCCTTCCTACAGTCAAAAATGGAAGCAAATGATTGCATAACCAATAATCAATCACAGTGTTTATTTAAAGAACTTTTAAATAACATTTTAGATATAATTAATGACCAAAATTCTCATGGACATATCCATCTGATGTCTGATATCTATTAGTTGAAATCAGGTAAGACCGCAACACAAATAAAATTTCTAGGATTATCCGCTTCCTATCTTTCCATTTCCGTAGACTAATGAGCGTGCTGGTTGGAAGGCCCTCTCCTTCATCATCTTCAGCATTCCTAACAGTGAACTGCAAACTCAGCAGGCTGTGGAGCCTAAATTAAGGCACCGTGGCCTTAACAGCAGTGCAACTGCATTGTCTGAACTGTAGAGAGGTTACATGAATAGTGTCATTGTGTTCTAAGAATTGGAAGCCAAAATAATTTAAGAGAGTTTGATCTGTTTTAAGGATTTTTACCAGTAAATGTGGATTTAAGACAATTTTGGACTTTTTACGGCCCATTGATGTCCTCTTGTAGCACAGTGACATCAAGCTTTGAGTAATAATGAAGTGAAACATTAATTTTGATTATGTATGCTGGGAAATCCTTACCGTTCTTAAAATGTAGTTGAATATGACTTGAATATGACAAAATGAAGAGAAAAGCTGAACCTGTTGTTGGTGTGTGTTCTTGTCTGTGAAGGAGCCGAGGAGCTTCGGTGGTCAGAGTGTGACTTGCGTAAGGAAACAGCTCCTTATTATTATTTAGTCCCGCTGCAGGCAAAGAGTGTTCCACAAAAATCTGGAGCTGGTTAAAAATACAAAGGATTTGTTTTAAAGTTTACAGGTTTGGTAAGTTTGTGACAGTTCAAAGAAAAACAGGCTGCAGCTCTAATGGCGGTTGGATGAATGAAGGAAAACTCCTGTAATGATTATAACTTTTCAAACTAGCAGTAAAAGTTTACCTACTCTACAGCACAATGTCTTTTTCACCTCGTCCTTGTAAAGCCTGGAGCAGTAATTGTCCTTATTTGATATGTGAATTGGCAGCAGTAATGTGATTTCTCCTCCTCAGGTTATTGTGTTTTACTGAGAATCTGCCAGACAGGAAAGGTCACAGTGTTGCATCAGTACACTGTATGCACACATCTTTTCAGAGTTTCTATACATTTCAAATTGCGAAGATGTTTAAACTTTTAGTGAAGAGGCTCTGTGGCGCTAATAGGTTGTCAATAGTTGCTTAGCAACAGGAGCCGGTAGCAGCCTGCCAGGATATATGGCTGCAGAGCTGAACTGTAACACAGTTAGCTGGATAATTCACTTACTGACCTGCACGCTGATGTTTCCTTCTGTGTGTGTCCGTGACAGTGGAGACGTTACAGACACTGGTGAATGGCAGCCTGGGCGGGGCCATGGCCAGCGTCCAGGAGGGAGGAGGTGGTGGTGGTGCGGGGCCGGTGTGTTTGCCCCGCAGGGCTGAGACCTTCGGAGGCTTCGACAGTCACCAGATGCACAGCAGTAAGAGTAAGTGTGCTGCTCTGAACATTTGTTGGTGTCTTTTTTCCTTTACGTTTTATTTTCTTCTTCTTCTTCTTCTTTTTTTTTAAACATTGTGCAATCCAGTGCAGGGAAACATGCTGAACCCCCACCTGCTTGTCAAGATAACTGCACCGACTTGGTGACTGGACTGCAAATGTGTAACAACACTGCTGAAAGCCAAAGCACAGTTTTTAAAAGTGGAATATTTCATTTTTCATCTTGAAACGGGGTTTTGGTGGTCATACCCACCTCTCCCCACAATTCCCCTGTTCAGAGCAGTTAGATAAAACATTTCAGACGGAGGCTTGGACAGCAGAGCTGGAGCTTCCTGAGGGAAAGGTGGCCTGGGGCGATATCTCTGAACTGGTGGCTTGCAAGCTGATAGTGTCGAATCCATTGAACCACAAGAGCTCTAAGAGGTCCAGATCTCTACATCGCTAGCATACCTGGAAAACTACAGCTAAACAATGATATTTTTGTCTGAGGGGGATGTCTCTTAAACACTATTGCAGCCTTGATTTATTTAAATAAGCAAACATAATGAAATATAGAGACTAATGTAAGGGAATATAACAGATAGATAAATGTGTTGACTGTTAATTATATTTTAAAGTAAATGTAGACTTTACACAAGTCTCTGTAGGTGGAGAAGGAAGAAAATGTAAATAAAAGAATAGCAGTGAAACTAAAAGAATGTAAAAGAAAAAGGCAGAACATAATTCATAATAAATAATAAATCAGATGAGATGTCAGATTCAACATAAACACAACATGAATGTAGGTCAGCAGAAAATCTTTTGATTCCTTCCCGAGTTTCTGCATGTGAGAGCCACTTATTTTATTGACATAGCAAACCCGGCTGTAACCTTCACAGGAGTCACTTGTTGACAATATAAAACCTGTAATACTTTGGATTTTTTTTGGTGGTGGGGGAGGGGGGGTTTACAAAAGCTCTCCTGCAGACTGTTTGAGAGGTTGCATATCTGAATGGCCTGCTCTGCTGCACTGATCTGTCAGACTTTGCTTTTCACTGAAATGTAGTGAGAATTTCTCATTTTCCATACATCCAAAGAAATGATGGCCGCCAAGGAAGTCGACTCTGTGTCAAAAGCATGAATTATATCTACGAGTCCCCCAATTTTAAGTGTCATTTCTGTTTTTTAAAATCATAGAATTTCACTATCACACAAAATTGCACAGGATCTCTCTCTAATGGTAAACGAAGGACTTTTATTAACCTTGTCGGAAACGACAGGGTGCAGAGAAAAAGTGTTTCCTTGCAGGGCGGGGTTGATCAGCTTGAGGTCTCGGTTGATATTAATATTAATCATTACATCACCTCACATTATTTCAGTATGAACACCAAACAAATTCTTAATTTGTACACCACGTCTACCAACTCTGTTTAAGTTACAAATCTACACACTGCTTTTTTCCTTTGATAAAAGCTAAAGCTGCGGTGTTCATTTAGCTAATTTTGTTCCTCTTCTGGGGCCTGATTAGAAGCCGGAAGGAAAATTGGTCAAAATGCAGACTGCATAAGTTAATAGACTTTCAGCATCACAGCTCTGTCATTAAGATGTGGAGATTTGACTATAATTGCAGTGTATTTATTTAATGAAATCCATGTGTCATTTAGATGCCATTGTTTTTCAGCTGCAGCCCTGGTGGTGTTAAATGACAAATGTGGGAAAAACAACCCAGCAAAACTACAAAATTGGTAAAAATGGATCTGAAGAGGTTGATTTTTCCAACCTGTAGTTACTCACTAAGTCTCCATCCTGCTTCATAAAACACGAATTTTGCTTTTCAGTTACATATTTGTGCTCATATTCGCCACCAAAACTTTTCACCAAGAAGAAAGAGTTTGCATTTAATCACCCACATTCTGATAAGTAACCATAATTCAGGCTGGGCCATTGTAATCAAGAGGTTGTTATTTCCATCTGCAGTAGTTTAGATTTGGCGGTTTGGCTCTGTTCTGGGACGTTCCCGCTCTTCCGTGTGCACATATGTGGAAGGAAAGGCAACATGAGCTGCCATAACAGAACAGCCATTAATGACAGACATTGTCACCGATGAAGTTTTAGCATTAAAAGAGGATCTGGGGAGGTGGTGGGGGTTGCAAAGCAGCCTGCAGATGTGCCACAGCTGTGGAGAAGCTAAAGGTCCTGGCATGATTTGGTGCTGGTAGTCTGTAGCTGCTGTCACCAGGAGGCAATGTCAAAAATATGTGGATTACCTGGCATGCTTCATATAAATCTGTGCTCTCACTGATACTTCAAAGAACTTAAACTGTTCATTGACATGACATCTGACCACTGCAGTGTTTCGGATCTTTTTCTGTGTGTTTTCTTTCTTTGTGGTGAACTTGTGATCTGCAGTGCTTTCCTTTCCTGTTCACCCTAGCTGTTTTTGGTTTGGTTTTTCCCCCAGCATTTGACTTTGACTGAGCAGAGCAGCTTACTGTTGTTGGGTTTGTTTGGTTTGTTTGTTTGTTTTGAGGACATAGCCTGTTGTTTTGGTTGAATTCCAGTCACATTTGTCTTTTTTCATATTCTAGCTCTTAGAGTTCTCCTTTTGTCTTGCAGCACTCTTCTTGATCACATCTTTTTTTTCCTGTGGTTTCTCTTTATATCAGGTGGAGACAGAGATGAGAGTGAGGATATGGCGGGAGACCTGCGCAGGACTGAGTCCGACAGCGTTTTAAAGAAGGTCTGCATCCCAGCAGCCAGTTATTCTCCTTGACTCTGAAGCCAATGTGCCCCTACACGTCACAGAGAACCTGAGGGCATGTGTGGGGGTGCATTTGTCCTCCAACACTAACAATACCATTAAGATGAATTTAACTGCTTCTCTCCCTCCAATGAATTAGCCTCTTGACTCTTCCTCCCAGGTCCCGTTGCTAATGGCGACCATCAGTTGTGTAGGATTCAATAGATGATGGAAATGAATGGAGTGCCTTTAGGTGCTGCTATTGTAGCTCTGCACTGGATGCCAGCCTTTGTAGTCATTTATACTGCATATACCAGCAGCTGGACTGCACATTATTGTGTCTTGAATCTTTTAGCAGAGACAGGCTACAGTAAACGTAATGTGCTGTTTAATAAAGAAAAAGGAGCCAGCTATTCACCAGGCCATTCCTTGTAAATGCTGCTCTCTGAAAACAGAAGAGAAGCATTTAATTTTTCTTAACATTTCACCCCAGGCATGGTGCCAAAGTTCAAAGAGAGTTCAGCAGTAAAAGGACGGTGTTCAGAAGTCCGAGTCATCATTAAAAAATACAATGCAGAGTTAATTCCAGCCTTCCATCTTCTATTGTATTCACGTTGGTCTGTGCCGTTCTTTTGTAAACTGAAAATACCTTTTTAGAACCGTTCGTCTCGTCCCCATTTAAAATAAAGCGGCACGACACTAAATCCGTCATACATAATCATAGCCAGATACAATTAGACTTCACAGCACACCCACATGTGCAACTTTAATCACATTCGCTCCGTGATATATACAGTATACAGGCCCACAAGAGCACTGTACACAAGAGCAGATGTTTGCATGCGAGTATATTATTGTGTTTTAGCTTGCTCAGTGTGTCTTAATGTTTGTGTGCAGGGAGGAAACGCCAACCTGCTGCAGCTGCTGAAGAGGAACAGTGAGGTAACACTGACTTCCTGTGTCTAATTCAGTTCAAGTCGCTGTTTACATAGAAACTGCCAAAACCCTGTGTCAACGGCATTGTTACCGGCATTAATCAGCGTGTTGTCTCAAACAGCAGTAAAGCTCAAGTTCAGCCAGAATGCGTCGGCCCAGTTTGAAATCTGAAAGTCTTCCACAAACCTTTAACCACAGCACTGATCATGACTCAGAACTGTGATGGACTGTTTCCTCCTTTTGGTTTTGATCGACTCGTTTAATTATTATTATTCACTTGTTGAGGTTGATTTGCCGCTAACAGCTTTCCTTTTGCCACCTATCAAACACTTTTATACTCCATCAATAACAACATATAAATTTTTTTTAGAAATTCAAATTTGAAATTGTTTTTACTTAATCTAAACGACCCTGCTGCCCACATTTAGGGATTTACTGCTGTTTCTGTAAAAAGCTCTGCTAAGTAATAAATAACAAAATAGCTCAAAGTGAAAGTGAGCATGTGCCAAGCAAAGTAAGCTGTCATTTAATAAAAGTAGGAAGAGTTTTAAGTGAAAATTGTTATTAAAATGCACAATAATCAGAAGCAGCTCATGCAGCGTAGCGCTGTAAAATAACAGGAAGAAATAAGGCTTAACTAATAAATATGATATTTTTGCAGCATCAAAGAGCAATAAGCAGTTAATACAAGACTAAAAGTCTAAAACCATGTTAGTGGGTCGGTGAAGTTGTTTGCGTTTCATGTTGCTAACGCTGCACGCGATATAAAACCATAAATGGTGCAGAGCTTAGGCTACATGACTTTTGCAGCTTTGGGAGCATTTTCAGCTGTAGGAACAACAGGAAATCAGAACATTTGATCAGGAAGAGATACATTGTCGGAAATCTGTGCAAAAATCACTGTGAATAATTTTTAAGCTGATATCCAGCCCTGAGCTGTTTTGCAAAATGGCAAAATGGGTATTTAGAACCTTTTATTTGAATAAGTCATAAACTTATTTAAGTATAATAAAACATTAACCATAAAAATATGCCCAAAGTAGTTCTAATTATTTTATTTCTTCAATTTTTCTTCCAAAAAGTATTTTATTTAAAAAGTAAAATTACTCCTTAGTCAGAATAGCCAGTCTTTAGCAAAGAAAAACAAGGGTTAGAATAAGTCCAAGGGGGAAACGAGTTAAGGAGGCTTTCCATGGCCTCCCTTTGTACATGCCTCTGTCTGCAGATATGGGTCCTATTCTGGTGTATTGATGCCTTTGGCTCCTTGTCATATTCGTTGAGCTATTCCTGAACATTTTTTTGCAGTGAAGCAGGGAACATTTTCCTGGTAGTTTGTGTGCTTTTGATAATATGTGTGTGCTTAGTCAGTCATGATGTGTAGGTCAGTGAATTAAAGTAGCATTTACAATAATGCAAGACTTAACGATTCAAAGAAGATCAACGTTTGTAACTTCATCTGTCAGTGGTTTTATTATCGTGGCTGCAAAGTGTGATTTTTAAAGCAATACTTGGTTTGTGGAGCTATAAACAACTTTAAGTTTAGTAAAATCAGTTTTTTATTATTATATTAAAATATTCTGTGTGACACCACAACATTTCCTCCAGACGTGTCACTTTATGAAAGCTGTTTTGTTTAGTTCGCAGTAACGTGGTTTGGATCAGTTTTGAGTCCTTGTAAACACGGATGACAAATACAAGGTTACTGTGCTAATATCTGAGCGCAGGAAAGGTCAGATCTCTGTAAAGTTAAATCAGCATATTGTTATAAATTGATATTGTATAAAACACCGCTACCAATAATGGTGAGTTTTAACATGTCAAGTGGAGCAGTAAGTAAGGCAACATCAAAGAGCTTTGTCCTTGCAGCCGAAGTGGATTTTTCTCCTGGATAACAAGAACACAGCCGGAGGTTTGAGGTTATACTCACTGCTCTCTCTTTTTCAACAGCAGGTCCTCCACAGTGTCTCCAACCTGCATCTTCTGCTAAGCACTCTGCAGGTATGATGGTTTCTAAGCAGGACAATACATCCAGCGCTCCAGATCAGAACTGACATGATGCAAGTCTGTGAAGCTTTCCAATGAAAAGAACAGAAAAAAGACCTCCATCCACACAGAGCCAGTGCAGAATACCCCACAATCCACAGGATGGGTATGTCTAACCTAATCTCTGTGGCTCTGTCTAACACAGGCAGTGGTAGTCCAGCAGGACAGTTTCATAGAGGACCAGCGGCAGGCCCTGAGTGAGCGCTCGTCCTCTTGCACATCGTTATCACGACCGTCCTCCCGGCCCAGCTCGCTGATCGAACAGGAGAAGCAGCGCAGCCTGGAGAAGCAGCGGCAGGAGTTGGCATCCCTGCAGAGACAACAGGCAGCTCATGCTGAGGAGAAGAGGAGAAGAGAGAAGGAGTGGGAGCTCAGGGAAAAGCAGCTCGCTGAGAGGGAGGCACAGGTGCACGCACAGGTAACTATGCATCATCTTCCACTAGCCCTGTTTATTATTAATAGTTTCAGGGCAGCTATAATTCTGACAGTAACCCCCCAGGATGGTTTCATGCTGCAGTGTTTCACCTCATGCAGTGTTTTATCTGATAAATTACAATGCGTACTTGTGCAGGGCATTAAAGTCTTCTGTGGTGCTTTAAAGAGATGGTACACTGCCTTCAAATATAGCTTTCACTGACAAGCTTGAAACGCTGAAAGAAAAGTTGCAGGGTCAAATTTCATCTGACAAGGCTGCAAAGGCGTGGTAGTAGATTCACCTCCACGGCTGGCTGAAACGTCGCACTAACTAAAGGCTGAACAACATGTAGTAAACATTCTCTCTGTTTGTGAATTAGGGCAGCTGTGGCTCAGGAGGTAAAGTAAACCATCTAGTAGGTTGGTGGTTTGATTTCTGGCTGCTCCAGTCTGTGTGCCAAAGCATCCTTGGGCAAGGATATTTGACACGTTCATCATCTGTCTGAATGTTAACTTAAGATGTAGAAAAAAGTGGGTGAATGAGACACATGAGTGCTCAATTGTGCAATTTATTCTCATTGTTTTCCATATTAAATTACTGCCAAATGGCAGAATGATTACAAAATAGTGATCACTTAGTTATCCAGATCTGCAAAGAAACTAATGTTTAAGAGTTTGAGCATTACAACAGTACAAGAAACCCGAACTATTCGAGCAGACATGGAGATGATTAACGTTCTTTTAAAAAGCCACAACTTCTGGATTAACCCTCGAGTTCTAACCCACCACAGGGTTACGTCTAATCGTACATTTTGAAAAAACACACCTGAATCGTGATACTTGCAATAACAATGTTAGTATTTTCTGATTGCTTTGACTTTGGAGAAATTTTATTTTGATGGGGTTAGGGATTAAAGTTCAGGGTGGTACGCTGATCATATGCTGCAGGTGTAAACAGCAACAAGAGCAGCAGTCTATGGTTTGTTTACTGGTAGTGACTGCACCTTGGATGATATGAGCAGTATATCCTTGCATCTGTCGAGTGGGTCATTGTTTGTTTAAATGAATTTCACACTCATTATCACTAGCGCGTGTGATTCCCTGCAGTGTGTCCCCAAAGTTTGAATACTTAGCCCACAATCAACTTAATGTCGTTTAAAATCAACAAGTTAAATGCAGTTGTGATCAGCTTCATAATGCACAGCAGGCAGCAGCACCTGTGGAGTTATGAAGTTGATTTAATATATGAGGAGACAAGAAATTATTCAGTCAGCATTGGTAAAGTCTAGACTTCAGTTTTTTTTTTTCCAGCTTATTTTTTCCTGATGGGGAAACGTGCATTAAGGAGAGGTTGAGACACTGAATGTGATCACAATATTAAATCAGGCAGTCATTAGCTTTTATTCATTCAGGCTCAGTTATTGCAGGTTTCCACTAAAGGAAAGGAGCTGAAAACATACGATGTGACGCCTCACGTGTCTGTCAGTTCAATAAATCAATCTACACTTGTATCAACTGCTGCAGGAGGAGGAAATCCTGAAGCGGCAGAAGGACCTGGAGGAGGAGAAGCAGGAGCTGCAGAACAAGAAGGAGGAGTACCAGAAGGACCTGGAGAGACTGAGAGATGCCCAGAGGAAGCTGGAGAGGGACAGGGAGGCTATGCAGCGGCACCTCAACAAGATGGAGGACCTGCGTCTAGCTGAGGTGAGCAGGGACACTCTGAAAATCATAATAATGATAACACGATCTGCTGATCCCTGCAGGGAAACCGCCTCTTCTGTCGCCCCTCAGCTGCAGGGGAACACGGTGTGAGCCTGGAGGGATTCATTTTTTGCACTCAATGACACTCCAGCCTGGTTGATGTTTATGGATGCTTACAGCAGAGGCTTGAACTTGGGTCCTCTTAAAAGTGGATTTAAAAAAGCTCTTGGCCACATTTTAACTGGCGAGCGTCGCTGCAACGCAAACCAAACAGCACTGTTATGTTTCTCCAAAAAATCTAAATATGATCATTTTCCAAAACTGAGCTCTTCTAGAAACAGTCGTGCTCATCATTTAGCAAAAAGCCTTTCATGCATATTCACATACAGATGTAGACCGCAGCTGTTCATCTTCCTAAGCGCCTCTTGTTCCTTCCTTTCCAGAGGACTCCCTCTACAACGTCTGATGAGTTCGCTGGCAGCTCCCAGTCTCTGGAGCTGGACCCGCTGGAGTTCTCCTCCTCCTCTTCCTCCTCTCTGCCGAGGCTGCAGCCCCAGCGGTCCAAGCCCAAAGGGAAAGGCCTCAATCCCTTTACCTCATCCTCCACGAACCTCAAGGGCAGCGAAGGCAACAACCAGATCTCAAAGAGCCTCCTGCAGCTAGCCAAGAACAAGGGCAAAGATGGGAAGGAGAAGAAGAAGAAAAAGGCCAAAGGGGGGAGCGCACAGTCAGCAGGTATAAGATGATAAACTGGCTGGATCGAGTCGAATTGTTCAGTGTTTCACAGTGAGTCAGCAGGTTGGAGTGGAGTGCTTTTTGTCAAGGATGTACTGTGTTTAGTTATTATTGAAAAGGAGACATTATTGGTAGACATGTGGATGGATGGATAATGGAAGAAGAAGGAAGGATATGTCAGGTCTACAGCTTAGTGCAAAGTTTCAAGGTAGTTTTTTGTTTCCTGCCACAGTGCATCATCTGTCACAACCAGCCAAAAAAGTTAGTGTTCTTTATGACTAATGTAGAAAAAATAATAATTTTTTTGACCTTATAAAGTTAGAATTGTTTTCTGCTAAACTGCAGCACTTCAGAGAAACCACCACGGAAATGATTGGAGACAAAATCCAAACTGTTTATTCTGTTTAAATGTATGCTCTTAAGTATCTAATCTGAAGCCAAGTCAGAGTTAGACGTATGAAAGGAGAATGTTTCAAAGTTTTACCTTTTTTTTTGGTGCAAAATTCAATCTTTGTGTTACTATCCCACCACGACAGCTCAGTTTGATGACACTGCCTCAGGAAACAGAATGAAAATGTAAACTAAAAAGAAGATATTTTAGGAGAGAGCCGCTTGAGTTGATATATGCACCTGGCTAACGTTGGAATATACATTACAAACACGAAGACTAGATTTTATCTTTTGTTTTCCCCTATTGGAAGAACATGAACAGGGAGTTTCCTGTTTTCCTACTGCCCAGTTTACATGCATGATGGTGTTTCTAGTCTAACTGCATTAGAACTACAAACAGAATAAAAAGGCTCCATATAAATACCTCAGCCAGAAAGAAACGGGTCCAGAATTAGTTACATTTGCATTGGATTCAGAGTGGAGAAATATTCCGTTTCCTAATCCAATTAAAGAAAATTTGAGCATTTTTCCTGCACAAGTCCACAATGTTGATGTACATATGCGGTGACGTATGCTTCTGCTCTTTGTAGAAATGTCTGCTTCTGATCTGAACAGCTTCTTTCTGAATTTTTTAAAATGCAAATGCTTAATGAATAAATAACACTTAAAAAGAAAATCCACCTTTAGAGAGCTGATCAGTGATTAGAAATACATTGTGCATCCCTGCATGTAAACACTATATTGCACCATATTAAACCACTTTCTGTGTCAGCTGTTGGCCTGATATGTTCTGTCACAATGAAATTGATCAGAATGATCTGAAGCCAATCTTGTTTTAAAGCAGA